>NW_004444070.1:6172916-6201369 GCF_000243295.1 Trichechus manatus latirostris | reverse complement strand
ACACACACACACACACACACACATAAGAAGCACAGATCAAAACCAGAATGGGAGATCATCTCTCTCTCTCTCTCTGTGTGCATGTGTCACACACACACAAACACACACACACACACACACACACAGATGGCTATGATTAAAACCACAGAAAACAAAACGGTGTTGAGGACGACGTGGAGAAATAGAAATCCTCATGCTCTACCGGTGGGAATGCAATATGGCACAACCGCTGTGGAAAACAGTCTAGCAGAGCCTCAAAAAGTGAAACATAGAATTACCATACGGCCCATCAATTCCCCTCCTAGATACAGTGAAACCTGTGAGAGTCGTAACTCAAGGGAACTGCCTTGTTTTTCTGGGTCTCGCAAGTTTTCTGCCTTTGACAGGGTGCAGTCTGACCACTTTTCTATCCCTCGTTTTAGGGGGAAATATTTGAGTTTTCCTTCTCTAATAGGTTTCTGCCTTACACAGGTTCCAGATTTCACAGGTTTTACTTTATGTACCCAAGAGAAATGAAAACGGGTGTTTAAACGAAAATGTGTACGCAAATGCTCATACCAGCATTATGAATGAGAGCTGAAAGATGGAAACAATCTAAGCGACCAATCCATACAACGGAGTATTACTCAGCCATAAAAAAGAAACAATACAAGTGCCCACCAGTAGACGAATGGATGAGCAAGATGTGGTCCATCCATGCAATGGAGTATTACTCAGCCATAAAAAAGAAACAAGCCAAGTGTCCATCAGCAGATGAATGGATGAGCAAGATGTGGTCCACCCATACAATGGAGTATTACTCAGCCATATAAAAGAAACTACCCAAGTGCCCATCAACAGATGAATGGATGAGCAGGATGTGGTCCATCCATACAACAGAGTATTACTCAGCCATGTAAAAGAAACTACCCAAGTGCCCATCAACAGACGAATGGATGAGCAAGATGTGGTCCATCCATACGATGGAGTATTACTCAGCCATAAAAAGAAACAATACAAGTGTCCATCAAAAGATGAATGGATAAATGCAACGCAGTCCATCCATACGATGGAGCATTACTCAGCCATAAAAAAGAAACAATACAAGTGCCCAGCAGCAGATGAATGGATGAGCAAGATGTGGGCCAGCCATACAATGGAGTATTATTCAGCCATAAAAAAGAAACAAGCCAAGTGCCCATCAGCAGATGAACGGATTAGCAAGATGTGGTCCAGCCATACAATGGAGTATTACTCAGCCATATAAAATAAACTACCCAAGTGCCCATCAACAGAGGAATGGATGAGCAAGATGTGGTCCATCCATACAATGGAGTATTACTCGGCCATAGAAAAGAAACAAGCCAAGTGCCCAGCAGCAGATGAGTGGATGAGCAAGAAGTGGTCCATCCATACAATGGAGTATTACTCAGCCATAAAAAAGAAACAATGCAAGTGCCCACCAGTAGATGAATAGATGAGCAAGATGTGGTCCATCCATACAATGGAGCATTACTCAGCCATAAAAAAGAAACAATACAAGTGTCCATCAAAAGATGAATTGATAAATGCAATGCGGTCCATCCATACGATGGAGCATTACTCAGCCATAAAAAAGAAACAATACAAGTGCCCAGCAGCAGATGAATGGATGAGCAAGATGTGTTCCATCCATACAATGGAGTATTACTCAGCCATAAAAAAGAAACTACCCAAATGCCCATCAACGGATGAATGGATGAGCAAGATCTGGTCCATCCATACAATGGAGTATTACTCAGCCATAAAAAAGAAACAAGCTGAGTGCCCATCAGCAGATGAATGGATGAGCAAGATGTGGTCCATCCATACAATGGAGTATTACTCGACCATAAAAAAGACACAAGCCAAGTGCCCAACAGCAGATGAATGGATTAGCAAGATGTGGTCTATCCACACAATGGAGTATTACTCGACCATAAAAAAAGAAACAAGCCAAGTGCCCATCAGCAGATGAATGGATTAACAAGATGTAGTCTACCCATCCAATGGAGTATTACTCATCCATAAAAAAGAAAGCACCCAAGTGCCCATCAACAGATGAATGGATGAGCAAGAAGTGGTCCATCCATACAATGGAGTATTACTCAGCCATATAAAAGAAACTACCCAAGTGCCCATCAACAGATGAATGGATGAGCAAGATGTGGTCCACCCATTCAATGGAGTATTGCTCTGACACCAAGAGACATGAAGTCCTGACATGTGCCACCACACAGATGGCCCTTGAAAACATGCTTCTGAGTGAAAGAAGCCAGACACAAAAAGAGAAATACCATCTCATCTTACTCATATGAAACATCTACAAGAGGCAAATGTGTACAAACCAAATCCTAGTAGTGGTCACCAGGGGTGGGCGGAAGGGAGGGGCAAAGAAAGACACAACCCTTTAGGGGACATCGAGCTTCTTCTGTTAAGGGTGATGGGAAAATTCAGGAACAGTTAATGGTGGGCTGAACAAGATGGGGAACGTTAAGTAATGTCATTAAACTGTGCATGTGAAATGGCCAATGTTGAAATGGCCAATGCTATGGAGCCCTGGTGGCGCAGTGGTTAAGAAAGAGCTCGGCTGCTAACCCAAAGGTCGGCTGTTCGAATCCATCAGCTGCTCCCTGGAAACCCTATGGGGCAGTTCCACTCTGTGCTATAGGGTCGCTATGAGTTGGAATCGACTCGACGACAACAGGTTTGGTTTTTTTGTTTTTATGGTACTGTGACCCTACTATTTCGCAACATGTTTTCTCCTTTTCGAAATGGGCGATTGAGAGCTTGACGTAACTCACATCATGAAGAACCTATAAGTTTTTTTCTGCCTGCCTTCTCCTTTCCGCATAATTTTGTTAATGGCTTTGTTTTGTTCTGTCCGGCCACCTCTGACTTATGACCCCCCACATAAAGATTAGAGCGCAGATGTCCAGTCTGTAAATCTTTACCCTGATAAGGACATGTCTGGCATGTATCTCTTTAGTCTGATAAAGAGCCTCTTGTAATTATTTTGTAATGAATAACTCATCCGGCCATGCCATCTGTGGGCTACGTGCCTAAAAGACACTATGTCCCCCTTATGACAACGACAGAGATGCTCTAATGTAAAACTGCCTTTCAGGAATCCATAAAGACAGCCTGTGTTGCTGTCAGACTCCCCGTTGGTGTGACCTCCTAAATAAACTTTCTCTCTCTTTCTGACTTGGAGTATGTTTCATTGGCTTGACAGCTCCAGGGTATAACCCTAATCGGGCAACAATACCCATATATTTACTACAATTAAAAATAGCAAGAACAACAAAGCATGACTTCCAAAATGTAGCTGGAGGAAGACCTAGACAAACTTTTCATCTGTGAAAACAAATATTCCGAAACTTGAACCATGGATGGATAACACTCACAAAATAAAATAAATACAAGTAAAACAACGTGGCCATCCTCAGAAGCCCTAGCTTTGTCCTTTCTGTACTCTGACTGGTGTGGCTCCCTTCCAGGCATCCAGGTCACTCAGTTTGGCAGCTTTGATCTATGTCACTCTTTGACTCTTCACGGGGAGGCGGTGGTGGTTCAGTGGTAGAATCCCCACCTTCCATGCAGGAGACCTGGGTTCGATTCCCAGCCAATGCACCTCATGCGCACCCACCACCCGTCTGCCAGTGGAGGCTTGCATGTTGCTGTGAAGCTGAACAGGTTGCAGCAGAGCTTCCAGACTAAGACAGACTAGGACGAAAGGCCGCGTCAGCTACTTCAGAAAATCAGCCAATGAAAATCCTCTGGGTCACAAGGGAACATTGCCCAATACAGTTCCTGCTGTTGACAAGTGGGTCAAGAAATGGGACAGAAAACTCTCCGATTTTTGAAAGCTGATATAAAACGTACTGGGGGTAGTGGTGGTTCACTGATACAATTCTCGCCGTCTATGTGTGACAGTGGGGTTCCATTCCCGGCCAACGCACCTCATGTGCAGCCACCACCCATCCGCCAGTGGAAGCCTGCATGTTGCTGTGATGCTGAACAGGTTTCAGCAGATCTTCAGACTAAGACGGACTAGAAAGAAAGGCCTTGGGATCTACTTCCAAAAATCAGCTAGTGAAAACCCTATGGATCACAGCAGTCTGATCTGCAACCGATCCTGGGGATGGCGCAGGACCGGGCAGCATCTCGTTCCTTTGTGGACAGGGTCACCATGAGTCAGGGCCAACTGGACCGCACCTGACAACAACAACGACAATGACAACAACAACTGGCTCTTCAAGACCCAAAGGGCTCTGAGCACTGACTTTGCTCCAGCCCAGCTCTGGGACCCAGTGGCCAGACACCAGGAGGCCAGACAGAAGGTCTGAGCGTCACTTCCCAGTGCCTGCTGCCTGAGCCCAGCCGCACAGAGGAAGAGACAAAAGCAATTTTCCGAGTGCTCAGTCAGGAGATACATCATGAAGACTGCTCACCCTCCGTTCACACACCATCCATCTATGGCTATCCTTTCCTCGATAACCGAGCGTCGGTGACACCCAGTTCCCACAGATGGATGGCCACCAATTAGTCCTGCACGACAAACAGACCAAGAGCTAATTAATCTGCACCCTGCTGGGGTGATGTAGGGATGGAGGCCTTCACAGCTGAGTGCTGCGGATCCCTTCCGAGAGGTGAGGAGGATGATCCATGGGTATGAAATTTCACCGTACGAGCGTCCCCATTCGGCCGGAATTTAATTCCAGGAATAAAATGAGTAATGCCTGGGCTGGTGGTGAAGACTTTCAGGATGCCGGCTCTAGCCTTTCCCTTTACTCTATCAAGGAGAATTCCAGAAATTACCCTGTGGATTAACCCACTGCTGTAGAGTTGATTCCGACTCGCAGCAACCCTATAGGACAGAGTTGAATGGTCTCATAGGGTTTCCAAGGAGCAGCTAGTGGATTCAAACTGCTGACTTTTTGGTTAGCAGCTGAGCTCTTAACTACTGCGCCACCAGACTCCCTACTGAGAAGTAGATAGAGAATACCGCTGCCGTTGAGTTGATTCTGACTCATAGCAATCCTAGAGGACAGAGTAGAACTGCCCCATAGGGTTTCCAAGGAGTGCCTGGTGGATTCGAACTGCCAACCTTTTGGTTAGCAGCCGTAGCTCTTAACCACTGTGCCACCAGGGCTCCCCCGTGGATTAGTAGAGGTCCAAAACAAATTAAGTCAAGACTAAGAGAGAAAAACCCTTCCTATTGAAGGAAAGGAAACCCTGGTTGCACAGTGGTTAAGAGCTACAGCTGCTAACCCAAAGGTCGGCAGTTTGAACCCACCAGGTGCTCCTTGGAAACTCTCTGGGGGCAGTTCTACTCTGTCCTGTAGGGTTGCTATGAGTTGGAATCGACTCTGCTGTAATGGGTTTGAATTTTCGTTTTTTTTGGTGTTGAAGGAAAAGGGTGCCTGCAGGGTTTCTTAAATCAACTTGAGCTGAGTCGTAACTGAGCCGCTAATGAGTGCGGAGGAATATGCAAAGATGAAAGCAATCAGGCCAAAATCATGACAGTCATTGGCTGACAGAGAGCCCTGTCATCCAGGGCTTCAAACAGGTTCTTTCCAGTTTGAACCCTGCTGAGAAATTTGCATTTCCACATCAGATATACTGAATCTGAATCTACATTTTCACAAGGCTCCCAGGTGATTCTTACGTATAATCAATTTTGAGACCCAATGCCCTACTAGGGGTTCTCAGAAGTAGTCCCTAACCAGCAGCATTAGCATCGCCTGGGAACGTGTTAGAAAGGCCAATTCTCAGCAGGAGTCTTTCCGTTCTCTTGGTTTTCTGCTCTTGGGTGGGTTTCCTTTTTAAAGAACGGCATTGCGGAGCTGTGAGCCTTTAGGAGAAGCAATCATGTTGGCTGATGAAGTCACCGCACCCGAGAGAGATGCCGGGAATCGGCAATAATTTCACGGACGCACAGAGGGAATGTTTTTGCACATTCTGCGGGAGGACATGAAAGAGATGGTTCAGAGCGATCACCGTTGTTCTTAGTCACTGGCGTTTCCGTTCCGACTCATGGCGCCCCCACGTGTGTCAGAGTAGAACTGTGCTCCGTAGGGTTTTCAATGGCTGATTTTTAGGAAGCAGATCACCAGGCCTTCCTTCCGAGGCACCTCTGGGTGGGTTTCAAACCGCCAGCCTTTCAGGTGGTGGTTGCATCCTTACCCACGGCGCCACACAGACACTCCAGTGTCAACTACAGGCTTCCGATGCAGAAACGTTAGAAGGAATGAAGGCGCTCCATGCGGGAGCTCAGACATATTCACCAGTGGGTGCTATCTGAAGGGGGCACCCGCCCCATGAGGGTCCCTGTTGTGGCCTGAATTGTGTCCCTCAAAATATGCATTGGAATCCTGACTTTTACTTCTGTGGAGGTGATCCTGTTTGGAAGTGGGGTTTTCTTGGTTAGGTTAATAAGGCTGTGTTGGTATAGGGTGTGTCTTAAACCTAATCTCTCTCTCTCTCTCTCTGTCTTTCTTCATTTCTCTCTGTCGCTCACACACACACACACACACACACACACACACACACACCCGACAGGGGAAGACGAAGCCAGGTAAGCGATCACCAAGAACCAAGGAACGCCTCGGGCTAGGGACAAGCAGGGGATTCATATGCCCAAGGATTCCTTCCTGGTTTGGACTTTTAGTTTCCAGAACTGTGAAAAAATAAATTTCTATTCGTTATGTATGAGTCGGAATTGACTTGACAGCAATGGGTTTGGTTTTTTTGTTTTTTTTTTTACTAGAACAAAATTCTAACTCACATACACAAAAAAGAAAAAAGACCAGACTTACTGGCCTGACAGAGACTGGAGAAACCCTGAGAGTATGGCCCCTGGACACCCTTTTAGCTCAGTAATGAAGTCACTCCGGAGGTTCACCCTTCAGCCAAACATTAGACAGGCGCATAAAACAAAACGAGACTAAAGGGGCACACCAGCCCAGAGCCAAGGACTAGAAGGCAAGAGGGGACAAGAAAGCTGGTAATGGGGAACCCAAGGTCGAGAACGGGACAGTGTTGACATGTCGTGGGGTTGGCAACCAACATCACAAAACATTATATGTACTAACTGTTTAATGAGAAACTAGTTTGCTCTGTAAACCTGCATCTAAAGTACAATAAAAAAATTAATAAATAAATAAAATTCTATTTCTTCAAGCCACCCACTTGTGGTATTTCTCTGACAGCAGCCTGGATAACTGAGGAAGTCCCCAGCCCATCACTGGGGCCCTCCTGAAGGAGCCCAGCCCAGTCTTGCCCAAACAGCTCAGGCGACCTACAGGGCCCTGAGCAAAGAGGCAGCTTCCATGCTTAAACAGCGGCTGCAGGACTAGAAAGAAGACCACAGGCACCTGGACTTCAGCAGACGCACGCGATGTAAACAGTTAAAATCCGTTCATCCCAAAACTGCCTCCTGCGGCTTCGCGCCGAGGCAGCTGTGACCTTCGCGGGACGGCCAACATGCCATCAGAAAATTCAGCACGGTGCTCACCATCTCAGTTTCAGGACTCAGCCGCAGAAAGACAAACTGCCCAGGTGGCCCGGGTCAGATGTGGATGATGATGGCCTCATCACAGTGATGATGAAGGGGACTCAGCTTTGAAAACCACCTGCGCCGAAGAACCCAAAGGGGACACAGGTAAAGGCGGTCACACCAGCGGCAGACGCGGCAACATCAAACACTTTGAAATCCCAAAGAATTTTATCGGAGATGCTGCCAGAATTTGCTGATCATCAGAAGAATGAGGGATGTCACCTGGAGTAAAGGAGAATGAAGAACACCAAAGACTCAAGGAAAGTATCAGCCCAAGAGACAGAAAGGGCCACATAAACCAGAGACTCCATCAGCCTGAGACCAGAAGAACTAGATGGTGCCCGGCTACCACCAATGACCGCCCTGACAGGGAACACAACAGAGAGTCCCTCATGGAGCGGGACAAAAGTGAGGTGCAGAACTCAAATTCTAATAAGTAGACCAGACTTAATGGTCCGACTGAGACTGGAGGGACCCCAGAAAGCATGGCCCCTGGACTCTCTGTTAGCCCAAGACTAAAACCACTCCCGAGGCCAACTCTTCAAAGATTAGACTGGACTATGGGACATAAAATGATACTCGTGAAGGATGTGCTTCTTAGCTCAAGTAGATATAAGAGACTAAATGGGCAGCTTCTGTCCCGAGGTGAGATGAGAAGGCAGAGAGGGTCAGGAGCTGGTTGAATGGACACGGGAAATCCGGGGTGGAAAGGAGGAGTGTGCTGTCACAGTATAGGGAGAGCAATTAGGGTCACATAACAATGTATGTATAAATGTTTGCATGAGAGACTAACTTGAATTGTAAACTTTCACTTAAAGCACAACAATAAAATAAAAACCAGTGCAAACAATGCTTGCTGGTTAATTTGCCCCTGAAAAAATCGATCGTTTCTCTAAGGGGTAAATTCAAATCACGCCAGCATTCTAAACATTGATTTTGTGTTTTTAAGCCACTAGATTCAGATGAAATATCCCAAGAATATACTGTGGATGCCCAGAAGGACAGTGTGTCTCAGAAAAAGCACAGAGTGTGCCTTTAGAAGCAAGGACGGCGAGACTTTAGCTCACTTAACTTTGGACACGTCATCAGGACAGACAAATCGCTAGAAAAGGATGTCATTGTTGGTAAAGTAGAGGGTCCGTGAAAACAAGGAAGACCCTCCATGAGACGGATTGACGCAATAGCCACAACCACGGGCTCACACACACCCAGGATCGTGAGGATGGCGCAGGACCGGGCAGTGTTTCCTCTGTTGTGCTCGGGGTTGCCAGGAGTCGGAGCTGACTCAACGGCAGCTAACGACAGATTCCGGTGCAGGTGGGTAGCTAGAAGAAGCAAGCTCTCTCTATGCTTCTTGAATATTTTAAATCATAAAAGTCATGTAAGTAAATGTAGAAAGAAATGGTAAATGGAAGAATTACAGGGAAACACACAATGTTTGGATAATGATGCAAGACTGAGATATTTCTCAGTGATCTGGAAACTGCTATTAATTGCTTAGCACTCGGTGATGCAAACCGTTGATGAGACCAGCTGCTAACGGAATCGTTGGAGATTCCAGTCCACCCAGAGGTGCCGCGGAAGAAAGGCCTGGTGATCTAGTTCTGAAACATCAGCCATTGAAAACCCCGTGGAGCACAGTTTTACTCTGACACACACGGGGAGGCCATGAGTTGGAATCCACTCGACGGCAATGGGTTGCTCTTGTTGTTGTTGTTTTAAACACTCAGATTCAGACTTTCAGCTTCCAGACCACGAAAAAATAAATTTCTGTTCTTTAAAGCCACCCATGTGTATTTTTTTTTTCCTACGGCAGCCCTAGGAAACTAGGCTTTTTTCCACCAATTTTTGCTCAGGTGCTTAATTAATATTTGGTTTGAGTCCACCCAGAGGCACCTAGGAAGAAAGGCCTGGTGAGCTACTCCTGAAAAATCAGCCACTGAAAACCCTACGGAGCACAGTTCTACTCTGATGCACATGAGGACATCATAAGTCGGAATCTACTCAATGGCAATAGGGTTTTTTTTTTTTTTTTTTTTTTTTTATTACTCTGATTTGGACATCTAGCTTCAAGACCATGAGACAACAAATTTCTGTTCTTTAAAGCCACCCACCTGTAGTATTTTGTTCTAGCAGCCCTAGCAAACTAAACTTATTTCCACCAATTTGTGCTCAGGTAGTAAGTTAAAATTTGGTTCGAGTCTACCCAGAGGTGCCTAGGAAGAAAGGTCTGGCGATCTACTTCTGAAAAGCCAGCCATTGAAAACCCTATGAAGCACAGTTCTACTCTGATGCACACAGGGGTGCTGCACTGCAAGTGGATTAGCAGATGTTCACAAAGTTTCTTTCTCAGAGAAGCCTTCCTACAGGGAGGTGTGACAGAAGTATTAGCTTATTGGAATTCACATAATTTGGATTTGGGTAAAATTAGCCTCAAGGGAGGAAACCGTTGCCCCTGGGCCCCTCTGCAACCTTCAGGTCGCTCTTTCCCCAAGGAGAACGAGGAAAGAATTGACTTGCGTTTTCCTGGAGGAGGACCTCGCACCCACACGCAGACGTCACCTGCAATGCAGTCGATTTCCTTGACAGGAAGTACTTTAGCACGTGCAACTTCCCGCCACAAGTAAAATGGAATTGAGATTCCAATTGCAGTTCTAAGACAAGAAAACTCACAATGACCAAGCAGTCTATTATTTTATGTTGCTCTGACAATCAGCACAAAGCACCCAGATTCCAAGGTGACTATCAGTACGTCTGATGAATGTTCTATGCAAAACTGAGGTTCAAGCCCATCCAGAGGCACCTCAGAAGAAAGCCCTGGAGATCTACTTCCTAAAAATGACAACAGCGTTTTCAGATAATGTTTCTGTACCGGAAACCTCCTTACCAAGAGACAATGGTATCCATGGAAGCTCAGATGTGAACATGAATTAATTCATTTCCGGTTGTATCCAAGGAAAAGACCACACTGCCAGTTTGAGCAAACATTGGAGAAATTCAGCTCAAGAGAGAAGGCTTGAAGATTAAGGGAAATACACGTCCAAGGTCAAACAGACAGCTGTGATTAACTTCTCAGGGCGTCCAACCTAACAACTGTCTTAAGTTAAGTATGATTAAATTCCTTGGGGACAGGAATCAAGCGTATACGGTTGTATTAAAAGAATATTTGCTGAAAATCAAAACTGCAATGAGATACCACATCATACCTACTGTTGTTATGTGCCGTGGATTCAGCCCCCAACTCATGGCGAACCCGTGCACAACGCAACAAGACGCTGCCCTGCCTGGGCCATCCCCATGATCAGCTGTGGATCCGAGGGTTGTGATCCATAGGTTTCCACTGCCTGATTTAAGGAAATAGATTGCCAGGCCTTTCTTCCTAGTCCATCTTAGTCTGGGAGCTCCGCTGTATCCTGTTCAGCATCACAGCAACACACAGGTGTCACAGCCCCTCACACGGGGCACCATCTGTCACAGCGGCGATGGTTGTCGGGATGGTGGAGACAGTAACCAAACACAGCTCTTACAGAGAAGTGGGGCCAGGAGGGTCACTCTGAGGAGTCGACCCCCGGCTTCAGTCCCAGGAGTTTATTTATAGTCAATACAGCAAGCAGTGAAGCAAATAACAGAACAATAGGCTTTGGGTGTGGGCAAGGGAGAAGGAAGTCAGGTAAACAAGCCAATCAGTAAAGGGACAATAGGTTTGGGAAAACAAGTCATGACAAGTCTCAATATGTTGGGGACAAGTCTCAACATGCTGTGCAGCATAGAGGCCTGTGGGAGCTGCAGTTGTCAATAGTGCAGCCATGTTTAAATGGCATATATCCCCACAGCAAGCATCCACTGACAGACGGGTGGTGGCTGTGCATGAGGTACGCTGGCTAGGAATCGAACCCGGGTCTCCTGCACTGAAGGGGGGAATTCTACCACTGGACCACCACATATATATCCTGTTGTTTCTTCTTCTCTTGGGACTGCTGTCTGGTACAAAAGGGAACAAGTGAAACAACTATGACCCGTTTCTCAAAATGCGATTGGGAAGGAGCTGATAATACGGGTTTTCCCACTGATGTGTGTTATGGATTGATTGTGTCCTCCCAAAATGTGTGTCAATTTGGCTAGGCCATGATTCCCAGTATTGTGTGATTGTCCACCATTTTGTCATCTGATATGATTTTCCTATGTGTTGTAAATCCTATCTCTATGATGTTAATAAGGCAGGATTAGCGACAATTATGTTATTGAGACAGGTAGGTTGTATGTTGAGTCAGTCTTTTTTGACATATAAAAACGAGAATTGAGCAGAGAGATGGCGACCTCATACCACCAAGAAACAAGAGCCAGGAGAATAGTGCATCCTTTGGACCCGGGGTCCCTGTGCTGAGAAGCTCCTAGACCAGGGGAAGATTGATGACAAGGACCTTCCTTCCCCCAGAGCCGACAGAGAGAGAAAGCCTTTCCCTGGAGCTGGCACCCTGAATTCGGACTTCTAGCCTTCTAGACTGTGAGAGAATAAATTTCTGTTTGTTAAAGCCATCCCCTTGTGGTAGTTCTGTTATGGCAGCACTAGATGACCAAGATAAGGTGTCTGCTGTTTACGGGTGTCAATCTTTGCAGCGGGAGGGTGTGTGCAGTGTGTGAGGTGCTCTTCAGGGTACCTGGTTTAGAAGGGCTCCTGGCCTTCCAGTACTTGAGTCCACCTTCACAGCGAGAAAGCAAGAAAGCAGCCGGGATACGAATATCTCTCGGCTAACACTGCCATTTTTCCTTCTTTAATGACACTCATTACTTCTTATCTGTTAAATAGTGCATACAATATGCGCCACTAAAACCACTCCATAATCTTCTGGGTAATTAGCTTGTAAAACAACCAAAGTCCTCATTATGTGTGGAATTGAAAAATGTCCCCAACCGCAGCCTCTACTAAATGGATCATGCAGAAATCTGTAATTCCTCTCCTCACACTGATTAAGTATCCTCTGGGTGTGCAGGCCAGCTGAGTGGAACAGGAGAAGCCCTCAGTCTTGTACTCCAAAGGAAGAAGATAAAAACCTCAAAACCAAACCAGTTTCCATCAAGTGACCTCCAACTCATGGCGCCCCCACGCATGTCAGAGCAGAACTACGCTCCACTGGGTTTTCAACGGCTGGTTTTCCAAACGTAGATTGCCAGGCCTTTCTTCCGAGGCACCTCTGGATGAGTTTGAACTTCCAGCCTTTCAGTTAGTAGCCAAGTGCTTAGCCGTTTGAGCCACCCAGGGACTTCGAGTTAATAACGATGCGTCAGTCGTGGCTCACTGACTGTAAGGAATGTATCCCACGAACACAAAATGGTAACAGCAGGAGAATCTGTGGACAGGGAGAGATGGGAGTTCTCCACGTTTTTGCACAACTTTTCCACAAATCTAAAACTGCTATACAAATAGCTTATTAAAATTAAAAAAAAATACAGACAGACAGACAGGTGTGCCCGGACTTCCCAGGTAAATGGATCCCGCAGAGCAAGCCTGTCATGGATTGAATTGTGTCTCCCAAAAATATCTGTCAACTTAGCTGGGTCATGAAGTATGGCTACACCAGTGACAACTTCAGCCCCTCAAAGGCCCAAATGCTGCACATAGCATGTTGAGACTTGTCAGCAACATGTTGAGACTTGTCACGACCTGTTTTTCCAAAACCTATTGTCCCGTCACTGACTGGCTTGTTTACCTGACGTCCATTCTCCCTTGCCCGAAACTTATTGTTATTCACCCAAAGCCCAGTGTTCTGTGATTTGCTTCACTACTTGCTGTATCGACTATAAATAAACTCCTGGGACTGAAGCTGGGGTCGACTCTTCCGAGTGACCCTCCTTGGCCCCACTTCTCTGTAAGAGTTGTGTAGTTGGCTACCGTCGTCGCCGTTCCGACAGATGGTGCCCCCTGTGAGGGAGCTATAGACACCCTCACACTCAGTCCCTTCAGGTGGTGAGTATAGGACGCGTCCGTTTCAGGCTGCTTTCACAGCCCGAGGGCGGCAGGGCTTTCCGTGGGCAGAGCTGTCCCAAACACTCTCAATTCAGGCTGTTTTTACAGCCCAAGGGCGGCGGGGCTTTTCTGAATGCTCTCAAGGGATCTCAGGCTTCAGGCCAGGAGCTTTTGTTTTCTTCCTTTCATTTTCCTCCTCACTATGGGGAATTCTCTTTCCTCTGAACAGCGTCAACAGAAAGCCCAGTTGTTAGGATTGTTAAAGGCCTCTAAGCTTAAGGTTTCAGAAGATGCACTTATGCAACTTTTGCTTTTAATCGAATCTGCCTGTCCTTGGTATCCCTTGCGGGGAAACCTTGATGTAGAAGCATGGGAACGTATCAGTAACATCATTCGTGACATGAACATCCCAGCTTCAGTTCTTATTGGTTGGCATCACTGCCGCCTTGCCCTGCAGCCCTTACAGGCAGCTCCTTCGGCCCCCTCCCCTCCCCCTCAGCCACGGGCAGCAGTGACGGGGAGATGGCTGCCTGTTAACCTTACATGCCCCTGGCAAGATAGTTCCCCCCTCGCTCAGGTTGTTAATGCATTACAAAAAATACAAACTAAAAGGTTTCTTGGAATTCTCATAGCCTCTATTATCACAGCCGCTGATATTGCCGCTACGGCCGCTACCGCTGCCGTAGCTCTCTCCCAATCTGTTCAGACTGCCCAACAGTTTAACACTTATATGCGAAATGTAACCTCTGTAATGCAAACTATGGCACATATTGATCAGCAGATCCTCAAGCATCTGGGTGCTTTAGAAGCCTCAGTCCTTTGGCTTGGAAAGCGACAGGAAGCCCTATGGGAACATTCCCAACTAACCTGTGATGCTGAATACACTCGCTTCTGTGTTATAGCCCTTCCATATAATGAATCCTGGAAGGATGTTAAAAATAATCTTTTGGCTAGCTTCACTTCTCCATTGAAAAGTGATATTCAAAAATTACAATTCCAGTTACAAGAACAACTCTTGAAACTATGAGCAGAATCTAATAAAGTTACACTTACTACACTTAATGATTTTGCTTACTGGCTTAATCCTACACATTGGTTCTCTGGACTCAATCTCCATGTTTAGATCCTTTTTGCTATAGGATGTTTAATAGTCTTGTGCTTCCTTATAGTCATCCGATGTCTCTACTCCCTGAAGATCTCCCATCGCCAACAGAAGTCGGCCTTCTATGCCAGACGGGAAAATTGAAGACCTCCTCTTAGAAAGGCACTTCCTATCTTATCTCGTTAATCAGTGCTTTCCTAATAAGAAGTTGTTACACGTAAATTCCTCTATATTTTCTGCTTCTTCTAGATTAGATGCTTCTGTATAGATAGGTCTCTAATTCAGTGATTCCGTTCCAATTGTTAGTGAATTTGTGTAAATCATCGCTTGTTTGATTATTAATGAATCTTTGAACCTTTAAGAATAATAATCTTAGTGAATGTTAAAAGATACTGTTTAGCTTACAAAATGAGAGTCGGAAGAAACCCATTGGTCCAACAATCAGGGTATGGTTAGTACAAAGGATTATAATGTCTTTATAAGGTCATCCTCTATTGTCATACACACCTAAAAGGCAGAAAAGGCCTTAGGCTAAGATGTTGATGTGCACTGAGTCCGCTCATTCCGGCAATGTGATTGATAAGAGCATCGCTCTTACTTAGTAACCTAATAAAGAACCGGATGGTATCCGGTGGAAAATCAGCACCGTGAGTTTAAAGAGCCTGCCGTGGCCACCATCAAGGAGCCCAACTAAGTCCAGGTACTACTCATCGCTATGCTACCTTCTCCTCCTTGAGCATATGGAGTGTGACCCAGCTGAAGCTGGGCTCACAAGGACTCACAAAGATTCCCTACACATCAGCCAGGCCCTGAGGTGTGGAGACAATAGCTAAGATAATCTTGGCTTATATCTCGTAAAGAAAATTTTACTGTATCCTAACGGGCATTTGTTAGACCAGTGAAAACCCTCGATTCTTATTCCATTAATTAAACAAAAGGGGGGAAACGTGGGGATATGTGCCTTTGAAATATGGCTACACCAGTGACAACTTAAGCCCCTCAAAGGCCCATATGCTGCACACAGCATGTTGAGACTTGTCAGCAACGTGTTGAGACTTGTCATGGCTTGTTCTTCCAAAACCTACTGTCCCGTTACTGATTGGTTTGTTTACCTGAAGTCCATTCTCTCTTGCCCGAAACTTATTGTTATTCACCCAAAGCCCAGTGTTCTGTGATTTGCTTCACTACTTGCTGTATTGACTATAAATAAACTCCTGGGACTGCAGTTGTGGTCGACTCTTCCGAGTGACACTCCTTGGCCCCACTTCTCTGTAAGAGTTGTGTAGTTGGCTACCGTCGTCACCGTTCCGACAATGGATGAACCTTGAAAACATCATGCTGAGCAAAATAAGTCAATTGCAAAAGGACAAATACTGTATGATCTCAGATGAAATAAGGAAATATATCAACCCATATGAATTTCTCCTCCTCCTTGGGTGGGGGTACAAGGGAGAGAAGGGCTAGCTGGGTTCCTTTAGATTTAGCTTCCTAGAGGAAGGGGCTGGACAACACATTTATGGCATCTCTTCGATTCCTAAGGCTCTGTTATAGATTGAATTGTGTCCCCCAAAAATGTGTGTCAACTTGAGTAGTCCATGATTCCCAGTATTGTGTGATTATCCACCATTTTGTCATCTGATGTGATTTTCCTATGTGTTGTAAATCCTACCTCTATGATGTTAATGAGGTGGGATTAGTGGCAGTTATGTTAATGAGGCAGGACTCAATCTACAAGATTGGATTGTGCCTTAAGCCAATCTCTTTTGAGATATAAAAGAGAGAAGGGAGCAGAGAGATAGGGAGACATCATACCACCAAGAAAGCAATGCAGGGAGGACAGTGCGTCCTTTGGACCCAGGGTCCCTGTGCTGAGAAGCTCCTAGACCAGGGCAAGATTGATGACAAGGACCTTCCTCAAGAGCCAACAGAGAGAGAAAGCCTTCCCCTAGAGCTGGTGCCCTGAATTCAGACGTATAGCCTCCTAGACTGTGAGAGAATAAATTCCTCTTTGTTAAAGCCATCCATTTGTGGTATTCCTGTTACAGCAGCATTAGATAACTAAGACAGTTTCGTTCTGTTGTACATGGGGTCGCCACGAGCCGGAGTTAAGGAGACGGCATCTATCCACCTACGTCTATAATGAAACCAGGCGGAAAGCAGCTTTCTCACGGAGCTCACCTTGGGAGGAAATCACTGAGAGCTTCAGGAGGTGAAACCAATCATCACAGCCTTGAGAAATGAAGAGCCTTCAACATACAGAGCACGCTGAGAGCTGTAATAGCAAATTAAACTTTCATAAAGTGCTGGGCGCTTCTTTCCTGTCCTCTGGGAAAGGCCAGGGGACCGTCTGAGCCAACCAGGGCCCACAGGAAATCACCTGTCTGTCTGTCCAACATCTATCCATCTGTGTGTGTGTTATGGATTGAATTGTGTCCCCCCAAAATGTGTGTCAACTTGGCTAGGCCATGATTCCCAATATTGTTTGACAGTCCACCATTTTGTCATCTGATGTGATTATCCTATGTGTTGTAAATCCTACCTCTGTGATGTTAATGAGGCAGGGTTAGAGGCAGTTATGTTAATGAGGCAGGACTCAATCTAGAATATTACGTTATATCGTAAACCAATCTCCTTTGAGATATAAAAGAGAGAAGCAAGCAAAGAGGAGAGGGACCTCATGTCACCAAGCAAGAAGCACTGGGAGTAGGGCATGTCCTTTGGACCTGAGGTTCCTGCGCAGAGAAGCTCCCACACCAAGGAAAGACTGATGCATCACAAGGACCTTCGTCCAGAGCGGACAGAGAGAGAAAGCCTTCCCCTGGAGCTGACGCCCTGAGTTTGGACTTAGTAGCCTACCGGACTGTGAGAGAATAACTTTCTGTTTGTTAAAGCCACCCACTTGTGGGATTTCTGTTAGAGCAGCACCAGATGCCTAAGGCAGCAAGTCTGTTTACTGGCTAATCCTTTCGTGACCTAATTATTTTCTGCTTCGAAGTTTTTATTGATACCATGTGTCTTCATTAATGGAAGCGTGCTGAGTCATGGAGTGTGTCTCAATCTTTGGTAGGTAGTATGGATTTTTTTTTCTTGCCCCCTCCCACAAGCCTGCCCTAAGTGTTCAGTGGTGCATATGACATACCACTCATTACACCCCCGAGTCCTCACTGGGGTCTACTGGTCCATAAGTGTAACAAATAATTTTTTTAATTTCTATTTTTCCCACCAAAACTTGCGACACCTCGTACAATAACAATACCCTCTAAAAACAGTCAGTGGTGGTGCGCTCATGTTTTTTTCAGTTTCAAACAGTCCTAAAGGCCCCTGCCTTGCAGCTGCACGCCCTGTCAGGGGTACAGTGGCTTCCTGACAAACCCCAGAGGCCGAAAAAGTCCATGGTCGCTAGATGTACCAACGGGCATGAAAGGGTTAAATCAGGACGCTAAACCTAAAAATGAAAGCAAAGAAAACAAAAAAGAACTGGGATATGAAAAATAAAACGGGCAATACGGGTTACTTTCTGTTAAACGAGGGAGATAAAGACACTCTGGGGTGTACCACACCGTAAATATGCGTTAAGAATGTTGTTAAAACTTCTCTTGGGAATAAGTATCATTAACTACTGGCCAGCAAGGAGCCCTGGTGGCACAATGGTGAAGAGCTTGGCTGCTAACCAAAAGGTCGGCAGTTCGAATCCACCAGCCACTCCTTGGAAACCCTGTGGGTCAGTTCTAGTCTGTCCTCTAGGGTCACTGTGAATTGGAACTGACTCGACTCTTGGGTATTGGCCAAGAAATACCTATTGAGCTCTGTGATGCCAACTTCATTATAGAAATCATATCTCGAGGACTCTGTGCAATCAACATTCCCTGAAATTATAACCAGATAATGAGCTGGCTTCAGGTTGATCCAACTCATGGCCCCCCCATGTGTGTCTGAGTAAAACTGCACTCCACAGGGTTTTCAATGGCTGGTTTTTTTGAAGTAGACTGCCAGACCTTTCTTCCGAGGCACCTCTGGGTGGACTCGAATTGCCAACCTTTCTGTGAGCAGCCAAGCGCTGAACCGTTTGCTCCACCCATGGGCTCAACTCAGATGATGGTTCTTCCAAATTCACCAAGCTCCATAAAAAATGATTCCACAAAAGCAGAGAGTTTGTGGGTAGAAGAAAGATTCTAGGCGTCTACTTGCCTTGAGATGGATCTCCATTCAAGAAATGAGTTGTCTCCTGTTTAATGACAAAGACCAGTGGATAGAGACTCTCATGTGTCAGCAAGGACACATATATAAGGAGCCCTGGTGGTGCAGTGGTTAAGTGCTCGGCTGCTAACGGAAAGGTTGGTGGTTCAAACCCACCAACCACTCTGTGGGAGAAAGATGTGGCAATCTGCTTCCGTAAAGATGTACAGCCTTCGAAACCCTATGGGGCAGTTCTACTTTGCCCTATAGGGTCGCTAGGAGTCGGAATTGACTTGATGGCAGCAGGTTTGGGGTTTTTTTTTTAAAGTGAATTATAAAATATGAAATCTGTGAATATTTACGATTCACTGTATATATATATATGTATGTATATATACGTATATATATTTGTATACATATACATATAAAACCAACAACCCGTTAACGATGAGTCAATTGTGACCCACAGCAACCCTACAGCACAGAGTAGAACCGCCCCACAGGGTTTCCAAGGAGTGGCTGGTGGATTCCAACTGCTGACCTTTTGGTGAGCAGCCAAGCTCTTAACCGCAACGCCACCAGGGTTCCAACAGGATTTATAAAGAGACTGATAATAAAAGGCAATAATAATGAAAACTAAAAAAACACAATGAGGCATTAGACAGTTCAGAACCAAGTCACTACAGACTAGCCATTAGAACGGACCCCGGTCGCAAGTCGAGCACTGCCTGTGCCACAGCAGGGTCACCCGTGGAGGACAGGTTTCAGCAGTGTTTCCAGACTGACAGACTAGGAGGAAAGGCCTGCCTATCTACTTCTGAAAATCAGCCCATGACAACCCTATGCATCACAACAGAACACTGTCCCGTACAGTGGAGGGAGATGAGCCCCCTCGGTTGGAAGGTGCTCCAAATACGAGGGGCTGCAACCATGGACTTGAGTATACCAGCGATGGCTTGTGATGATCGTGCAAGACTGGGCAACGCTTGGTTCTGCTGGGCATGGTGTCAGCATGGGTCTGAGCCAACTTTCGGCAACTAACAATAACAACATCTGACTCGGGCTGAGCACATTTTTCTAGCTCCATAATCAGCTTTACTTTCAGTTGTGCAGACTCAGGGCCTTGTAGTATTTTGTGCTCCTTACAAACATTAAGTGTTTAATACCTGTTTGGGTAACCACCCATCAGAGTTTGCAACAATGTATCTCCAAGGTGAAACTCTCTCTCAGCGCACACCACTTACTTCATTGACCTGTGACAAGTTTACGAGGGGCGGAGCACTGTTGTATTTCAACAACAACAAAAACGAAGTAATAAGGACATAAAGGCACATCGATCCAACAGGTAGACCCAAACAGAGCCGGTGCAAGCCAGGACAGGCCAGATAGCATTACGAAAGAGCTGGATTAGGGAGGAAGGCAGCAGTCATGATGAAAAACAGAGGCACAGCGAGAAGGATCCCTGTCACCTCTTAAAGCCTGAGTGCAGTGAGAATTTAGGGACTGGGACACACGTTTGGATGATCCCTCCATGATTTCTATGAGTCGGTGGTGAACTTGGGAGTCCAAAAGTGGTGCAAACAGTGATCACGCTCAGCTGCTAACCCAAAGGTTGGTGGTTCAAGTCCACCCAGAGGCACCTTGGAAGAAAGGCCTGGCGATCTACTTTTAAAAGATCAGCCCCTGAAAACCCTATGGAACTTTGCTAACTCAGAACTGAAGCCACTCCTGAAGTCCACTTTTCAGCCAAATCTTGGACAGGCCTAGAAACGATAACACACATGAGGAACGTGCTTCTTAGCTCAGTCAAGTCCAGGAGACCAGGTGGGCAACACCTGCCCAAAAGCAAAGATGAGGAGGCAGGAAGGCACAGGAAATCTGGACGAAGGGACACAGGGAACCCGGGATGGAAACGGGGAGAGTGCTGTCACATCGCGGGGATTGCAACCAATGTCACAAAACAATTTGTGTATAAATTTTTGAATGAGAAAAAAAAAAAGAAAGAAAACAAGATGATGTCGCCAGGAGTCAGACGTGACTTGCTGGCAACTCGTTTTTGTACTTTTAAGAGTATTTAAATCATTATCTATTCCCATTTCATCTGAGTTAACGTGGGCATTATTCTCTTGGGATCCCTTTTTTTTTTTTAATTTCATCGTGCTTTAGATGAAAGTTTACAGTGCTAATCAGTTTCTCATTCAAAAATTCATACACAAATTGTTTTGTGACATAGGTTGCAATTCCCATAATGTGACAGCACTCTCCCGCTTTCCCTTTCCACTCCGGGTTCCCTGTGTCCATTCGTCCGCTTTTCCTGTCGCTTCCTGCCTTCTCATCTTTGCTTTTGGGCAGGAGTTGCTCATTTGCTCCCGTCTATTTGATTGATTTAAGATCCATCAGTGAGCCCCATCCTGTGATCCCTTGTTTGTTTTTGTGGCCTTGGGGGGTTTTGGTAAATTAACAAGATGGTTTCTTCCTAAGTGAGATCTCTGTCATCAGCAGATAATGAGTCAAGGGCAATAAAAGCATTGGCATCACAGATAAACCATGAGGAGGTATGGAAACTCTTCCCTGGAAAGGCTTTAGATTGGGAAATGAGCTTCAGCTGGCTGGTTCCCAGCAGTACTCACACAATTATAATCCTGAGAGCTCAGTCAGTGGTACGTCTGTCTGCGTGTACCCCCCAAAAAATGATGTCCATTGGCTAGGCCTTCCGAGGCAGAGAAGGCGCTAGCTAGCAAAGAGGCTACAGCATTCAGCCAAGAGCTAAGAAAAAAGGGTTAAATACAGAAAAAGGAAGGGGGGAAAAAAAAGGGCAGGCCAGAGAGGTAATGGGCATTTAGATATAATTGTGCTCCCTACAGTAATAAGCATTTCCTGTGCATGCTAATAATATATTATTAGGTATATAAGAACATATAAACCAGGTGCCGTGGAGTCAACCCAACTCATGGCGACCCCAAGTGTGTCACAGTAGAACTGTGCTCCACAGGGTTTTCAATGGCTGATTTTTCCAAAGTAGATCGCCAGGCCTTTCTTCTGAGGTACCTCTGGGTGGACTCCAAACTCCAACCTTTGGGTTAGCAGTTGAGAGCAGTAACCCTTTGCATCACCTAGAAACTCCAAGTCACCACCCCACCCGTCTGTCAGTGGAGGCTCCCGTGTTGCTGTGATGCTGAACAGCTTTCAAAGGAGCTTCCAGACTAAGACGGGCTAGGAAGAAAGGTCTGGTGATCTGCTTCCTAAAATCAGCCAGTGAAAAAACCCTGTGGATCACAAGGATCTCATCCACAAACAATCATGGGAATAGCACAGGACGGGGCAGCATTTCCTTCTATCATGCTTGGGTTTCTCATAAGTCAGGGGCTGACTCAGAAGCAACTCACAGTGGTACTTGTTAGAACTGGAGAAACAATTAGCACCAGATACGTCCCCAGTTACCAAGAGCCCAGGACCCCTGGTGGTGCAAACAGTTAAGCGTTAACCAAAAGGTTGTGGTTGGAACCCACTCAGCGGTTCCGTGGAAGAAAGGCCTGGTGACCTCCTCCCGTAAACATTACAGCCAAGAAAAATCTATGGGGCAGTTCTACCCTATCACACAGGGTAGTCGAAATCGACTTTATGGCACCCAACAACGCCAACATGCCTGCTTCCTTAACTAACAGAAATAATCCGTGGAGATGAGAAGTTGGCACATCAGACGTTAGCTTCGCCCTGGGCAGCCTCTCCTCCAAGTTCTTCCCCTCACATCCAAGGGTGCTCCACTCCCAAATCTTAACCTCAACATAGGCAACTAAGCCATCAAGAAAGTTACAACAATTTTAACTCACGAAAAAACACCAGACTTACTGGCCTGACAGAGACTGGAGAAACCCCGAGAGTACGGCCCCCGGACACCCTTTTAGCTCAGTAATGAAGTCACTCCCGAGGTTCACCATTCAGCCAAAGATTAGACAGGCCCATAAAACAAAACGAGACTAAAGGGGCACAGCAGCCCAGGGGCAAGGACGAGAAGACAGGAAGGGACAAGAAAGCTGGTAATAGGGAACCCAAGGTCGAGAAAGGAGAGGGTTGACATGTCGTGGGGTTGGCAACCAATGTCACAAAACAATATGTGTATTGTTTAATGAGAAACTGATTTGCTGTGTAAACCCTCATCTAAAGTACAATTTTAAAAAATTTTGCAAAAAAGAAAGTTAAAACATTTTTCTATACCTTGTTTTCATCCGATAAATCAGAGATATTTATTACAGCATGTTCAGACTCTAAACATTACAAACAGACACAGCTAGCCCAAAACAATCATTTGCCATCTGCTTATGTAACACAGGAGCCCCGGCTGCACAGTGGTAAAGAGTCCGCCTGCTAACCAACACTCACCTGGCAGTTGGAATCCACCAGCTGCTCCTTGGAAACCCTATGGGGGCAGTTGTATTCCGTCCTATCGGGTGGCCGTGAGTCTGCGTCGACCCGAGGGCAACAAAACCACAGCAACAACAGAGACCCTTAAGCTGAGCAGCGCTATCTTGGTGTCCCTGTTCATATTCCGGCGGGGAACAGCCATTCCCAGGAGAAATGCAGGAATATGGTGCTCACCATCTGCAATCCCTAGCCCAGGACCACGAGTCTGAACCCCAGCCCTGAACACGGACTCCAAGCATCTCTCCCAAGTGAAAAGAGCCATCTGACAACCAAGCAATACCTTTGTCGTTCAAGGTTTCCTCCTGGATTCTCCTTACAGCCTCTTGGGATCTTCTGTCATTATTTCCAGCTAAAAGGAAGAGAACAAATCAAATGACTGGTGAGGCTACCCAGAAACCATAAAACATCAGAACGTGTTCGTGAGCAGAAAAATACAATTCTGATGTGTGGTCTTTATGGTGTTACGGGTTGAATCGCGGACCCCAAAAAACACGGGTTGGAATGGTTAATCCGTGAATAAGGAGCTTGGGTGGCACAAAAGATTTGTGCCAGACTACTAACCTAAAGGTTGGCGGTTTGGTTCTCACCCGGCAGTGCTGTGAAAGAAAGGTCTGGCAAACTGCTTCCCTAAAGAGTATAACCAACAAAACCCTATGGAGCAGTTCTACTCTGTCACACGTGGGGTCGCCATGAGTCGGGATTGAAGGCAACTCATAACACAGCGGCTGCACAAGGGGCTCCAGCATAACAACGATTGTGAGGATAGCGCAGGACTGGGCAGTGTTTCGTTCTGTTGTACATCGGGTCACTATGAGTCAGAACCGACTCGACGGCACGTACAACCACATGAAGTTATTTGACATTCGACATTCAAATCATCAAATAGGCACAAGGCATCTGTTGGCCTGATCAACACAGGTAAGTCAAGAATTGCACAGGCATAAAAAAGGTCACAACTATGTCAGAATGGAAATAGAACTTCCTAGAAAACTTTAGGGGGCATTGATGTTAGAATTCTCTCCTTCCATGCAGGAGACCCGGGTTCGATTCCCAGCCAGTGAACCTCATGGGAAGCCACTCCCTTCTGTCAGTGGAGGCTTGCGTGGTGCTGTGATGCTGAACAGGTTTCAGCAGAGCTTCCTGGCTAAGACAGACTAGGAAGAAAGGCCTGGGGATCTACTTCTGAAAATCAGCTCAAAAACCGTATGGATCACAACCTTCTGAAAATCAGCCGACAGTCCAATCCTGTTGGACATGGGGTCTCCATGAACTGGGGGTCAACTCAATGGCAACTAAGACTAACAAGAAACTTGGAGTCTACACATATCTTTCCTTTAATTGACAGACTTGTTCTCTAAAAAATGTATCATGGAGCGTTACAATATTTTGTTCCAAATTCCTTATTGCATCACCAGCCATGTCATCAAAATCTTCAGCTGTGATTGCAGGAAGCAGAGTTCTGAAGTACGTCCATAGGTGTTTTTTGAAAGAGAGATATTATGGTAAAAAATAAACACTAGGAAATCTGGAGCCCCGGTGGCACAGTGGTCAAGAGCTTGGCTGCTAACCAAAGGGTCGGCAGTTCCAATCCGCCAGCTGCTCCTTGGAAACCCCATGGGGCAGTTCTCCTCTGTCCTCTAGGATCACTGTGAGTCAGCATCAACGCGATAGCAACAGCTTTGGTCTTTGGTTTAGGAAGTCTGGGGTGAAGTAAACTAATTAGATTTCCTTTCTGTCTTCCTAAGTGAGCATGGATGGACGATGAAGGAAGAATTTTCTTTTGTTTAGTTTTGTGGTTGTCTTCTAAATGTGGTAGACCAGAACGCCTGAATGCTCAGGTGTACCCACTAAGACTACAGTTTGGGGGCAAGGTGCCAGGGTACCATCACCCCCTGACACCTAGCGGGAATCAGTTGATCAGCCTCTTTCCAGCATCAGCCAAGCCCGAGACAGCCTGGCGGCGCCAGTCATGATGCGTAAGATTTGATAGAATGGAGATTAGAGCTGCTGCGTGCTTGAGAAGCCCAGGTTCGCGTGGGAGTTCAGAGGAGGCCTAGAGAACCAGCAGGTGAGTCAAGGACACCAGGTGGAGACGCCAGGTCTGGGAGGGGTGGCTGCCCGGCCCACGTCGCCGACCCACCAGGTCTGCTCAGGCAGGGAGGCACTCCCCAGAGCAGATGTTCCAGTGGGAAGTTAGTACCCAACAGTCATCTCTCTCAGGCACTTCTGAACATGGTTTAGATACTCTGTGCTTGGTTTACATATTCTAACCACCAAGCAACCGTAGAGACAGATGGCTGCTGCCCAGTGGACTCTGACTCATGGCAACCCCGTGGACCACAGAAGGAAACGCTGCCCGGTCCTGCGTCATCCGCACAATCGTCGGGGTGTCCATCTCGCCAATCCGTCTCACTGAGGATCCCCCCACCCCCCTGCCGGCCCTCTGTTTCACCAAACACTGTCGTCCTCCAGCGGTTGATCCCTCCGGATGACGTGTCCAAAGCAAGCAGATGGACAGTGTTCCATTCGGATCCATGGGGTTTTCATTGGCTGATTTTTGGAAGTAGATTGCCAGGCCTTTCGTCCTAGTCTCTCTTAGTCTGGAAGCTCCGCTGAAACCTGTCCACCACGGGTGACCCTACTGGTATCTGAAACGGCCCACTACCATCAAGTCAATTCCAACTCATAGCAACCCTACAGGACAGAGGAGAACCACAGTGTTTCCAAAGGTGGCAATGGATTTGGTTTTGTTTTTCATCTTTATGGAAGCTGATCACCAGGTCTTTCTCCCACAGAGCAGCTGGTGGATTCAAACTGCCAGCCTTTTGGTTAGCAGCCGAGTGCTTAACTACTGCACCACCAGGGCTCCTTGGTATTTACATACCTGTGGCATAGCTTCCGGCATCACAGTAACACCCAAGCAATAAACCCTGCTATTTTATTTTGTATTGCTTCATTCTCTATCATTTATCTGGTATCATTGCCACATGCCCCAAATTAAGTTTTAGAATGCCTTTTCAAAATTTAAAAAAAAATAAAAGAAAACCTCTAAGTATTTTCAGCAATGAGTTAAAAAAAATAAAGGAGAGCTGACACAGTGATCCTAATGAATTCGGAAACGTCTTTGGCCTCAGCTGGAGACATCTCAAATAAATATTGCAAAGCATATCCTTCGGGGAGACTAAAAGGAATATATAAATTGTCACTTCCTTGAAGAAGTTCAAAGCTGCCCACATCAGGAAGATGAGGCTGCAGACGTAATTTACACCTCCGACTTCATTAAAGAAAGAGAATATGGCGGTTAGATTTTTGCTTTGAGAGTCTTTCCACATTAGGGGCTGAGGTGTGGGGTGGGTAAGGGATGACCCAAAAGCCCGTTTCCATCTGTAAATGCTGTGATTCTAGGCATCAAAGAAATAGAGAAATTCGTAGCGAAGAATACTTTTATGTTAGGGCTACGTACAGGTATGAGCATACTTCTGAAATCCCTGTACTTTTTAAATTAAAAAAAAAAAAAAAATAGTTGCGGTCCAGTCCATTCTGACTCATGACGACCCCATGTGCCCCAGAGTAGAAATGCGCCCCATAGGATTTTCGATGGCTGATTGTTCAGAAGTAGATGGCCAGGCCTTTCTTCCAAGGCACCTCTGGGTGGACGCGAACCTCCCACCTTTAGGATAGCAGCTGAGTGATAACGTTTGCAGCTGTGTGCATTCGCCATTTGAAATGCCCCATTGCTGTCAAGTCAAATCCAACTCACAGCAACCCTATAAGACAGTAGAACCATAGGGTTTCCAAGGTGGCAAGCGGTTTGGTTTTTTGTGGGTTTTTTTTCAATCTTTACAGAAGCAGATCACCAGGTCTTTCTCTTGCACAGCGGCTGGCGCGTTCAAACTGTCAGCCTTTCAGTTAGTGAGTGTCTGCTAATGGACACAAGACGGCCACGGGAAGATACAGCCACAAGCCAAGTTAGCGCACGACAACCAGCTGAAAATCTGTCGGCTGGAACCCACCCAGAGGCGCCTCAGAAGAAAGGCCTGGCGATCTGCTTCTGAAAGGTTACAGCCATTGAAAAACCCCACGAAGCAGTTCTGCTCTGCACACTTGGGGCCGCCATGAGTCAGAGTGGACGCGACGGCAACTCGCAATAACACCAGCAGCTGGAAGAGACGAGCAAGGATCTTCCCGTAGCGAGGACAGAGACCACGTGGCTCTCCCAATCTGTTGATTTGGACTTCCGCCTCCAGAACCCTGAGATAATAGATCTCTGTGCTTGTAAGTCACCTCCTTTGTGGTATTTTGCCAGGCAGCCCTAGAAGGCTAATGCAGATGTTAACTCTTTCGTTAGTATTGGCTTAACCTCGGAGGTAAGGCGTTATTCCGGTTCTAATGCATTTAGCGTCAAGGGGGGGGTCTCTTCTGAAATGCGTGACGCTCAGCAGACCAGAGCTGCAGCCTCATTGTTGTGTGGGTTGAGCACTCTATTAGGTGATGCTTCCTGGATCTGTTAGTTTTGTAAACTTTGGCCTTTTTCCCTTTATTTCTGTGAGATGAGGCTTGAAAGCACAATGACAGCTTTCCTGTGTGATGGTTAGGGAGCCCTAGTGGGCTTGTTTTGGTTTTTCTGGGTCATATTTGGAAAAGCACAGGTTCCCATGTAACCCAATGGAAAGGCGTCAACAGCAAATTCTCTATTTAGTTTTTATTGGCATATTGTTATACTACAGATCAGTGGCGTCACAGTGCCGCTCGGCACTCCGTGGCGGCTTGTATTACCAGGTCCTATTTCTCAAAATCCATATTACCAACCAAAAATGTAAGCCTGCATTCCAATACTGAAAACACATGCCATCCAAAAAATATTTAAAAAAATAAAAATTTGGTAACAAAAGATTTCGAAAGAAAACCCCAGTCAGTTTCGGGAAAAAGGAGAGTGCTGTGGAAACAGAATATAAATAATAACTGTGATAAATTGAATCGTTTTCCCCCCAAAATAGGTGTTGTAAATCTGAAGAATTGACACCTTTGAATTGTGGTGTTGGCAAAGAATATTGAATATACCATGGACTGCCAGAAGAATGAACAAACCTGTCTTGGAAGAAGTACAGCCAGAACGCTCCTTAGAAGCGAGGATGGTGAGATTTCGTCTCACGTACTTTGGACATGTTATCAGGAGGGACCAGTCCCTGGAGAAGGACATCATGCTTGGTAAAGTAGAGGGTCAGTGAAA
>NW_004444070.1:6164303-6172816 GCF_000243295.1 Trichechus manatus latirostris | reverse complement strand
CCCAGTCACGCCCCACCGTGACCCGCCCAGTCACGCCCCACCCTGACCCGCCCAGTCACGCCCCGTCCTGACCCGCCCAGTCACGCCCCATCGTGACCCACCCGAACAGACCTCATCATTACCTTTCCAACTACACTTCATCGCAGTTTACCCAAAAGAGAAATTCAGTGTAGACTGTCTACATGGTATAGCAGCAAAGGACGAAAATATTCTAAAAACATGTTCGTATTTATTTGTTTTGTATTCCCCCTGCCTCCCAGTGACCCACATGGAAAAATATACGCTCACTGTTAGAGCAGAAAATGCATTACTATCCACAATCATTTACTCTCTCAGTTTTTGAATATCAAACTTTACAAGTTTTCTGTAGTTGACTGTTCTGTCTACACGGACATCGACGTTTATACGCAGACATAAATGCACAACTGTGTATTTTACATTGAAATGTAAAGTATTTCTGAAATGTAATTAACGACAGACATCATTACCTAGGATCACATGCATGCCGAGTCTTGCCAGGTGCTTAGCAGTAGAATAGCCAATTCCATCCGTCCCTCCAGTCACTATAGCAACTCGGTCCGGTTGTGGGGGAAAAACTAGAGAAAAGGGAAAAAAACCACAAAAGTAAGGTTTAAAAGTGCAGTACAGTTTTATAGCGGCAGCGGTGGGTCTGTGGTAGAACCCTCGCCTTCCATGCAGGAGACCCGGGTTCGACTCCCGGCCAATCCACCTCATGCACAGCCACCACCCGTCTGTCAGTGGAGGCTTCTGTGTGGCTGTGATGCTGAACAGGTTTCAGCGGAGCTTCCAGACTAAAGATGGACTAGGAAGAAAGCCCTGGCGATCTACTTCTGAAAATCAGCCAATGAAAACCTTATGGATCACAAGGGTCTAACCCGCAGCGGATCGTGGGGATGGCGCAGGACCGGGCAGTGTTTCTTTCCCTTGCGCATGGGGTCACCATGAGTCGGGGCCAATTTGAGGGCAGATAACAGCCAACGACACACTTCTAGAAGAATTCAACCTCAAATAGTGCACAAGGCCAAAGGGAGCTGTGGATCACACTTCATGTTTTCACTCCCTTGATTCCTTACAGGTGTGAGATGCGTGAATCCCACAAGATGGGTTACCCATCCCCACTGCCGCCGAGTTGATTCCAACTCATAGAGACCCCAGGTGGCAAAGAAGAACTGCCCCAGAGGGCTTGCAAACGGCCAATGTTTCCGTTAGCAGCCGAGTGCTAACCACTGCGTCACCAGGGCGCCTATAAAATGGATCATCCCTGAGGAATCACGGGCTTGAAAAAGGTCGCCTGCTAGACACCTCCTTGTCCCCGGACAGCGCCTTTTGCAGATTTCCAGACAGGTGAGAACTATGTACACCTGTTACAGATTGAATTGTGTCCCCCAGAAAGAGAACATCCAAGTCCTAATGGCTGTTCCTGTGAACGTG
This sequence comes from Trichechus manatus latirostris, assembly GCF_000243295.1. Lineage (NCBI taxonomy): Eukaryota > Metazoa > Chordata > Mammalia > Sirenia > Trichechidae > Trichechus > Trichechus manatus. The sequence goes on along the minus strand of NW_004444070.1, from coordinate 6,171,364 downwards.
ACCTTGTTGGGAACTAGCTGTCTGTTAACATGAGTAAAAACCAAACCACACCTGTGCCCATCGCGACGACTGCGACTCACAGCGACCCCACAGGGCAGAGTAGGACAGCCCCACAGGCTTTCCAAGGGCTGCCTCGTGGATTCAAACTGCTGACCTTTCGGTTAGCAGCTGTAGCTCTAAACCACTATGCCACCAGGGTTTCCCCCATCTGAGCGGTGTACTATACAAGAGAAGAGACACAGGGGAGACGCCATGTGCACACAGAGATTGGGGTGATGTGGCCACAACCCCAGGAACGCCTGGGGTCACCAGAAGCTGGGAAAGACAAGGATGGATCCTCCCCTACAGCCTCTGGCGGGAGCGAGGTCCTGCCCGCACTGTGATCCCGGATTTGTATCTTTGCAGATGTTACCAGTTAACATGTGGTCATACAGGAATAGGCTGGATCCTAAGCCCATGAGTGGTGTCCTATAAAAAAGAGGAGACAGAGACGGGGAAGAAGGCCACGTAAAGACAGAGGCAGAGATTAGAGTGATGTGGCAACTGGCCAAGGAATGCTTGCGGCCACCAGAAGCTGGGAGACAGGCGTGGCGTGGATTCCCCCTCACACACTTCTACAGACTATCAACAGCAGAACCGCGGGCTCCGCTTGGCTGAAACCGTGACTTTGGAAGAGAAGCCACTATGGGCATCTTGAAGGCCCTGGGTGGTGCAAATGGTGAAGCACTCGGCTGCTAACCGACAGGCTGGAGGTTCAAACACCCATCCAGAGGTACCTCAGAAGAAAGGCCTGGCAACCTACTTCTGGACAATCAGCCACTGAGAACCCTGTGGAGCACCGTTCTACTCTGACACACATGGGGCCGCCAGGAGTCAGAGTCAACTCCATGCAAACTGGTACTGGCAAACCCAAAACCAAACCCCCTGCCATCAAGTCAATTCCGACTCCTGGCTATCTCATGGACCGTGGGACAGGTTCTATAATGAAACAGAAGGTACTAATGCTTGGCGGAGCCCTGGGGGCGCAGCGGTTAAGCACTGGGCTGCTAACCCAACCCAACAGCTGCTCCCTGAGAGAAAGATGTGGCAGTCTGTTCCGTAAACACGACAGCCCTGGAAACCCCGTGGGGCAGTTCTGCTCTGTCCTAGAGGGCTGCTATGAGCTGCAATCGAAGTGACAGCAATGGGTGTACCTGCAGTTACAATCCCACGTGGGAAGGTGCCTTCTGGCTATGTTAACAAGGCAGTGTTAGCGTAGGGTGTGTGCTATCTTTTGAGATATAAAAAAGCATATTAAGGAAGCAAGCAGAAACGGAGGGGAAGACAGATACCATGTGATCACCAAGACACCAAGGAACGGAAGGTGAGAAGAGACAAAACCTTCCCCCAGAGCCGACAGAGAGAGAGCCTTCCCCTAGAGCCGGCACCCTGAATTCGGACTTCCAGCTTTCTGAACTGTGAGGAAATAAATTTCTGTTCTTTACAGTCACCCACACGTGGTATTTCTGTTACAGCAGTACTAGGTAACTAAAAAGTATACTGCCACCAAAAATAAATAGTTTTTAAAAAGGTTTGAATCCACCAGCCGCTCTGCGGGAGAAAGATGTGGCCGTCGGCTTCCATAAAGATGACAGCCTTGAAAACCCTATGGGGCAGTTCTCCTCTGCCCTACGGGGTGGGTATCAGTCGGAATCAACTCAATGGCAATGGGTTTGGTCTGGTACTACGCCTTGAATGGACACCAAGGGAATAGACTAGAAATTGCAGAAATAAACCAAATATGCGTGGAAATGTAGCATATGATAAACGTGGCAAAGATGGGAATTTTGAATAAATGATGTTGGGACACCTGAATAAACACTTAGAAAAAGATAAAATTGAATGCATACCTCACAGTATAAATAACAACAAACTCTAAGGGGGAAAAGTAAACACTAAAAAACACAACAAGAAAGCATGAATAAATTTAGTTTTAACCTCAGAATAAGAAAAGCCTTCCTAATTATAAGTCACGGGTCGCCATGACTCAGAATTGACTTTGTAGCAATAGGTTTGATTTTTTTTGTTTGTTTGTTTCATTATAAGTCAAAATCCAGGAAGAATCTGTAGATAAATTTTGCCACTAAGAGAATTTTTTTACATGATTAAAAAAAACACCATTCGCAAAATCAACAATAAGTGATGCTCTGAATGAAAATTTTCAACTTGCATCACAAAGGGCTATTTTCCTTAATATATAAAGAGTTCTTAGTAACCAACAAAAAAAATCCAAATGCCCTATAGAAAAAAAGGGCGAAAATAACAGCTTAGAGAAAACGATATCCAAATGGGCCTTAAAAGCATACATTCAACTTTACACCTAATGGGAAAATGCTAATCACAGCTCCTACTGGGATACCATTTCTCCCCTATCAGGTTGGCAAAAATGCAACAGCTCGATGTCACGCTTCTCTGGCAAGACTGCGGCGACCAGGCACTCCCATAACCCCGTGGGTGGGATTACAAAATAGTGAAAAAAGCCCCGCGGAGGGATATCGGGCAATATCTACCGCAATTACATATGTATTTCTGCTTTGACTCAGCAAAATCACTTCTAGAAATCTACCCTGAAGATACAAACACCTTTGCCAATGAGGAGCCAGGGTTACCCACTGCAGCATTTGTCCTTTGTAGGTGGGGAGTTCCGGGGGGTGCAAACGGTGAACGCGACCGGCTGCTAACCCACAAGTTGACGGTTCGTGTCCACCCAGAAGCGTCTCAGAAGAAAGCCTGGCGATCTACTTCTGAAAAGTCAGCCATTGAAAACCCTGTGGAGCTCAGTGCTACTCTGACACACGTGGGGTCGCCATGAGTCAGTGTCGACTCCATGCAACTGATCTGGTGGTTTGCAAAAAATGCAACAGGTTATGCTTAAAGTGTAAGTCTGTAACTGTGTTTGTGCATATCTGACAGTGGTGTGTGTGTGTGTCTGTGTGGTGTGTGTTTGTGTTATCCGAAGACGCAATTTCCAGTATCAACAATTTAAGAAAAAATATCTGGATTTTTTTTTTAAGTAAATACTGGAGTCCCTGGGTGGCGGAAACGGCTAACAGAATTGGCTGCTAATAGAAAGGTTGAAGGTTCAAATCCACCCAGAGGGAACTTGGAAGAAAAGCCTGGTGATCTTCTTCCACAAAATCAGCCACTGAATACTCTATGGAGCACAGTTCTACTCAAACACACATGGGGGCACCATGAGTTGGAGCTTACTCTAGGTTATTTTGTTTTGAGTACATTTGATATGCAAATGGTTAACATGCCCAGCTGCTAAGTGAAAGGTTGGAGGTCAAGTCCACCCAGAGGAACCTCGGAAGAAAGGCCTGATGATCTACTTCCAAAAAAATCAGCCATTGAAAACACTTTGGAGCACAGTTCTACTCTGACACACATGGGGTCACCATGAGTCAGACTCAACTCCATGGCATCGTTTCTTCTAGGTAAAGGAACAGTTGAACAAGCTGCGATACTTCCACAGAATGGGGTATCGTAGCCCATCCTCAAACCCTCCATCAGGATCCTCCTGGCCGCTCCAGGGGGTGGTCAGCATCCCTGTGTGGACCAAACATTTCACCTCCTGTCCATGGGGTCAGGGTTCAAGTCCACTGCAGGAGCCCTGGTGGTGCAGTGGTTAAGAGCTTGGCTTCTAACCGAAAGGCTGGCAGTTGGAATCCACCAGCTGCTCCTTGGAAACCCTATGCAGCGGTTCTACTCTGTCCTATAGGGTCGCTATGAGTCAGAATCAACTTGACGGCAATGGTTTTATGGGTTGATCCACGTGTTGGCGAATTCTTTAAATAACTGGACACTACATATGGTTTTCTTTGGTTGTACCCACTCCCACACAAACAGGCAGTCTTGCCAACAAAAGGAATAAATAACTCTGCACAGAAAAGACCGAACAGTAATGCTGCAGCCCCCACACCTCCTTGGAGGCTGGAGAAGCTGACACCCCCACTGCGTCTTCAATGCATCTCTCCAACAGAGTCCTTTGTAAAGAGCCCGTCTGTGGCTGGGAGAGCAGACAGGTAGCATCTAGAAGCAATGATTCATTCGAGATACTGTCTTAGTCATCTAGTGCTGCTGTAACAGAAACACCACAAGTGGATGCCTTTAACGAACAGAAGTTTATTCTCTCATAGTCTAGGAGGTTAGACGTTTGCATTCAGGGCACCAGCGCCAGGGGAATGCTTTCTGTCTCTGTCGGCTCTGGAGGAAGGTCCTTGTCATCAACCTTCCCCTACTCTAGGAGCTTCTCAGCACAGGGACCCCGGATCCAAACAATGCACCCTGCTCCCGGCTCTTCTTTCTTGGTGGTATGAGGTCCCCCTCCTCTTTGCTCGCTTCTCTCTTTTATATCTCAGAAGAGACTGACTCAAGATACACCCTAATCCTGTAGATTGTATCCTGCCTCATTAACATGATTGCCTCTAATCCTGCCTCATTAACATCATAGAGGCAGAATTTACAACATGTAAGAAAATCACATCAGATCACAAAATGGTGGACAACCACACAAAACTGGGAATCGTGGCTTAGCCAAGTTGACACACATTTTTAGGGGACACAATTTAATGCGTAACAGCTGCCTGACCAAGTTCCATACACCCAGGCTCCATTCTGTCTAAGGAGACCCCAGCCCTCATTTCAGGAGGTCATTGCTGGGTGCTGCTGAGTGGATTCCAACTCACGGTGACTCCATGTGACAGAGTAGAACTGTCCCAGAGGGTTTTCTAGGCTGTAATCGTTATCGTTACCGGAGCAGGTTGCCAGGCCTTTCTTCCACGGCACCACTGGGTGGTGTCAAACCGCTGACCATTTGGTTAGCAGCCAAGCGCTTAACCACTGCACCACCAGGGCTCCTTCATTTGGGGTAGTGGTGGGAAGACACACAGCATAAATAACGGCTTTATCCCCTTCTAGTACAATGAAGGTGCTGCCTTAGTTACCTACAGCCGCTGTAACACAAATACCAAAAGCGAGGCGCTTTACAGAAGAGACATTTATCTTCCCACAGTCCTGGAGGAGAAACGTCCAAACCGGGGCCTCAGCTCTGTCAGTTGTTTGTGCGGACCGTCTCCTAGTTTCTGGCGTCAGCAGGCGATCCTTGGTGTTTGTTGGCTGGTAGACAATCCTCACACAGCGTCTGTCTTCCCTGTGTGAGTCTGTCTCTACGCTGCTGTGTTTACAACTGTCATGGATTGAATTATGTCCCCCCAAAAAATGTGTGTATCAGTTTGGCTGGGCCATGATTCCCGGTATTGTGTGATTTTCCTGTCTGTTGTAAATCCTGCCTTTATGATGTTACTGAGGGAGGCTGGGTGGTAGCTGCGTTAGTGAGGCCGGACTCAATCACTAGGCAACTGAAACAGCAGTCAAGCACTCTGAACGACTGTGCCGCCAGGCCTCCTATCTGGATGGAGTACGGTGCGTCCTAATCCTATATGACTGGTGTGCTCACGAAACAGAAAAGACAGAGAGACAGAGACAGAGGAAGGATGGTACGGCTCGCGGGAGCTACAAGCGAAGGATTACCAGAAACCACCAAAAGCTGGGAGTGCGGCGTGCACCAGACCATCCCCTGAAAACTTCCGACGGAGCTCGGCCCTACTGACACCTTGAATTCCAACATGAGCCCTCCCAAGAACAGGGAGAGAAAGATTTCTGTTCCTAGAAGCCACGCAGTATGTGGTTACTTTGTCACGGCAGCCACCGGACGCTCAGAACGTGCGTACCACCTTCCATCCTGAGCTGTCTTTGTTTTGGTCGATTAGAGAAACAGCCTAAAGAATTGTTGACAAACCCGTTAGCTCTTTCCCCCCCGCCCCCCTTCCACAAGCCGTCTGCGGAACCCGCAAGAAGAATCCAGCCCGGCTTCAACCATCTACATCTTGGGCTGCGCAGAAAGACACCCTTGCTCCATGGTTTGTCCCGACGCGGACAGACACACAGACGAACAGCTCATTCTGCCACACGAACAACAGAAGCGTCCTCACATCCACGACCCTCATCACGTAATCCCAGGCTTAGCTTAATACCCCTTGTGGGAACGTTCCAGAGACCGGTGACCCTAATCAGATCAGTCTATTTCCGTCTGTGATGCTGATCTGAGGCGAAGCTTGAAGGCAGGAACTCATGGTTTTCAGAAATGGGCGGGTTTACCGATGTCCCCTTAGGGCAAAGGACCACACAGTTACAACCGGAGGGGTCCCGAAGGTACCAGCAAGGAAACAACAGGCTGTGTTAAAATGCCCATTTCTGTTTGCTGTTGTTGTTGTGAGCTGGAGTTGAGTCCGCTCTGACTCCTGGCAACCCTGCGTGTCCTCAGAGCAGAACTGGGCTCCACAGGGTTTTCAGTGGCTGATTTTTTGGACACGGATCACCAGGCCTTTCTTCCGCAGCACCTCTGGGTGGATTTGAACCTGGCACTCTTGGGTGAGCCGCCAAGTGCGTTTGCCATCTGCGCCAGCAGCTGTACGTTTACCAGAGACCTCGTCCGTCTCCGGCAGCCAGAGAGAGACCAGCAAGGGCCAGTCACTGACAACGGGGTTCATTTCATGTGCCCTCCACACAAGCAGGGACGCATGTGACAAGAACAGTCTACACACACAGAAACACGTACACACATACACACCACAGACACGCACCACATACCTATGCACACTGACACACACACTGACACACACACCACACACACATACACACCACAGACACATGTATACACACATACACTGACACACACAACAGACATACACACCACACACACACACGTATACACACACACACTGACACACACACACAACAGACATACACCACATATATACACAGATAAACACATACACACACTGACACACACACCACACACACACACATGTATACACATATACACTGACACACACACCACAGACACACACATGTATACACACATACACAGACATACACACCACAGACACACACATGTATACACACATACACTGACACACCACAGACACACACACGTATACACACACACTGACACACACACA
>NW_004444070.1:6160031-6163855 GCF_000243295.1 Trichechus manatus latirostris | reverse complement strand
ACACACACCACACACGTCACATACATGCTCACACCACATACATACACACACTGACACACATACCACACACCCATACACACCACACACATACGCACACAAACACACACACATCACACATACACACACCACAGACACACACATAAACGCATACACACACACCACATAAACACACACACTGACACACACACCACACAGACATACACACACCACACACACAGTCACACGCACATCACATACACCATACAACAGACACTCTCACACACTCACACATATACACACACCACTGATACGCAATACAACACACCTTCATACACACACTCACACATATACATACACTAACACATCATACAATACACTCATAAACATACACACCACACACACACAGACACACCCACCCACCACACACACAGACACACCCTACAACACACTCACACACACTACACATACACAGATTCACACACACAGACACACTACACATATACACACACCATACAGCACACACACACAGACTCACACACACCCCCCCCACACCTATGCATACATCACTCACACACACACACACACACTGTTACACGCTCACATACACACAGCAGGAACCCCCCTGCAGGGAGACCAGCCTCCACACCTAGGACATAAACAGGCCCGCTCTCCAGTCCCTGGTGTGACTTAAACCCCAACCCCTGAATGCTTGGCTTGATGGGATGAACATGCTTTTCAGCAAAAAATACTCATTTGTGCATCAGCCGTCCGCGGCTACCTGGTAGACACCTGGGTATTTGGAATAAATCATGAATTCCCATTGCTTTAGGTACACTGGGCAAGCCAACACCCCCTGTTGCACTGGGTATTCTATTTTTACAGCAAGTGCATACAGATGATTACCATACTTTCTATTTTGGAGGGGCTGACATGACCCATGAGCTCAACTGCCTCGTCCCACCCTCCGTAAAAGGACGCTGCACCTCCTTAACTAAGAGTGTTTGCAGGGGCCAAGCCACACGCACCTTACCCAGGAGACAGCAGCTGAGGGTAGGGGGATCCACCACCAAGATCTGCTGGTATTTCAAACACCACCAGGGTCACCCATGGTGGGCAGGTTTCAGTGGAGCTTCCATACTCAGACAGACTAGGAAGAAAGGCCTGGAGATCTACTACTGAAAATCAGCCAATGACAACCCTATGGATCCCAACAGAACATTTGCCGATATACTGCTGGAAGCTATGCCACCAGTATTTAAAATACCAGCAATGTCACTCACGATGGACAGGTTTCAGACTAAGACAGACGAGGAAGAAAGGCCTGGTGATCTACTTCTGAAAATCAGCCAATGAAAACCTCATGGATCACAACTGAATACTGTCTGATATAGTGCCGGAAAATGAGCCCTCAGGATGGAAGTCACTCAAAATACTCAGTGGCCGCAACAATGGACGGGAGCAGACCAACAATCGTGCAGACAGTGCAGGGCCGGGCAGTGTTTCGTTCTGTTGTACGTGGGGTCGCCGTGAGTCGGAGCCAATTCCACGGCAGTTAAGAACAACAGCATACAGTGAGCACCTACTGTTTACAGAGTGCTTCTCTATATTGTGATCCACTCCCCAAAATCAGCCAGTGAAATCCTGGGGATCACAACAGAACACTGTCCGATAGCGTGCTGGAAGATGAGCCCTATTTGAAATAGACAGATAAAGAGAAACCAAAGATTATTAGCAGTTACCAGCGGGGAAGGGAGTGAGAGAAGGGGAACTTTGCTTAGAAGGTCCTGAGTGTACATTAACGGAGGAGGAACACCTCAGAAAAGGAGGGTGAGAACGGCTGCAGAACTTGAAAAATGTCATCAGTGTCACTGAATTGTACACACAGACATGGCTGAACTGGCCTAAGTTTTGTTGCAGAGTTCCACCAGACACACACAAAAAGTGTAGAAAAAAAAAGTCAAAATAAGCGTGTTATTTCATAACCCACACACGGTAAGGCATTCCAATCTCAGGGCCCATAATCTTGACGGGAGCGCAGCCACATCTGTCCTTTGACATCTGGTCTCTGGCTGCTTGCAGCGAGGACAGAGCTGAGTCACTGGGGCCCCCGGAGCCAGAAATACCTACTACCTGGGTCTTCCTAAAAAAAGCCCGCTGGCTCCCCAGGCTTCTGAAATCCCTGTCTCTCTCCCTCTCGTCCCAAGGCAAAGCGACTCCTCCAAACAGCCGCCAGGACTGAGTGCTGCTGGAAGGCCTGAAACCTGACATAGCCCAAAGCAACTGAGGAAAAGCAGCAGCTTAGAAAGTAAACACAACCCGGGCCATATTGCTGACTTGCGGCCGTGCTTGTTGAGGATCACGTTAGAATCGCAGTGCTCGGCTAACAAGGCACGGGTTTGACAGGTTTTCACATAATCTAATTCCTCCCTGAAGCCCACCGTTAAATAGCTCCCAGATCATGCAGAAAGGACCCCGGCTCTGAGACGTGGACAGGGCACGGGGATTTATTTGCACATCTGAAATCCTGTGCTCAGGAACAAGATTTCGTACTGAAAGGAGATACTTGAGGGGGAAGAAGTCCAAGCCACAGCCACAAGGACAGCCTGAGGCAAAGTCAGCTGCCCTTCTGGGCTTCCTCTCCCCCACCTCCTTCCTTCTACATGGCCCTCCTCAGCCAGTCACACTTCACCAGTGGGAATTCAGCGCAGCTGAACCAGCCCCACGTCCTCTTCTTTGCTATTTGCTCCTCTGTTAAAAACAGACACTTAAATGCTCTCTCATCCTCCAACAGTCCCCTGGGTGGTGCTGACGGTGAACGCTTCACCAAAATGCTGCAGGTTCGAGTTCACCCAGAGGCACCTCGGAAGAAAGGCCTGGCAATCTACCCGTGAAAAATCAGCCACTGAAAACCCTGTGGAGCCCAGCTGTACTCTGACACACGTGGGGGCGCCATGAGTTGGGGCTGACTTGATGGCAACTGGGTTTTAGATTTTAACACAGGAAAAAACAGACTCTTGTATTCCCTCATTCAAAGTCAGTAAAACCAGTTCAAATCCCTCAGCCTCTCTGTCCTGTAGGGTTGCTATGAGTAGGAATCGACTTGATGGCAATGGGTTTTTGTTTTTGTTTATTGGTTTAATGGGGATTAAGCCTCTCTGGGTAGTACAAATGGTTAATGCGTGCTTGGCTGCTTACTGAAAGTTTAGAGGTTCAAAAAATTAGCCCCTGAAAACCATATGGAGCACAGTCTACTCTGACGCACATGGGGGCACCATGAGTCACAAGCATCTCAATGGCAACTGGTTTTCACAGGTTATTCTTCCTCAACTGACTCTGCTTGTCCTTTCTAATCTGCTAAGAAAACAGTTAAAACGAGGCACTTCTGTCAGGGGTTGGGGAAGCTGAGAATTCTGACTTGACATCAAGAACTAAGAGGAGAACAACAATTCTGAGAACCAAGAGTCCCGTGCAGACCCACAAAAGAGAACTATGTGCTGGAGACGCGGGTTTATGTGAGTTCTCAGCGGCTGTGATAGCACGTCATCTGAAAAATTTATTACTATTTTCCACTTCATTGAAAATGAAAACGGTTGCGGAAACGCTTGGTTGTAATGACTGAAAACTGGCCTCTTTAAACTCAAAAATGCATGTACGAAAAAGAAACATTTTAATTAGCCCCCAGGGAGAGGGAATGGAGCAAACCCCCGCACAAGTGAAAGGCGGGTCACAGTTTGCCTGACCTCCCTGTAGCTCTGTCTGTATTTCCTTAAGGGGAGGAAGGAGGGAGGAGGGAAGAAAAGGATGGATGGCAGGAAGGATGGATGGATGGAAAAGTGGGAAAGTGA
>NW_004444070.1:6158004-6159591 GCF_000243295.1 Trichechus manatus latirostris | reverse complement strand
AAGGGAGGGAGGAAGGAAGGAGGGAGGGAGGGAGGGAAGGAGGGGTCCATTGCTGCTCCGTTAGACTCAGTCCTGCCGCCCTTAAGGGTGTTTACCTGATGACTCCTGGGAAGTAGCTGTTGTTTCCTCCTCCCACCTTGCGGTTCTGGAACCTTCTCCAACACCCACCTTCTAAGGTCACAACAAACCATTCCCTACCAGCATCCGCTCCCTCCACATGCCAAGTACTAAACCACGTTTGCTTGAGTATCTCCATTTCTCACAGCCACCTTCAGTCTTGCAACTTGGCATGCTTTTTTCAGCAACCAGATGGAAACACAGCCCAGCGACGTTGAGCAGCACCCCAGAGTTCTTCAAGCAGCACCCCAGAGGGAGACGCTTCTTTTAGGACAAATTTTCTCTCCCGCAAAGCACTTCTCGTAATCTCAAAAGGAGCCTCTTGTCTCCCTCTTTGTCCAGCAACTGCAGAGTCATTCTGGGACCCACAGAGTCCCCACCTTGTCACATTGTCCTATTATTTTTCCCTCCTGGGAAGCTCAAATAGAACCCCGAGTCATGTTCCCCCAGTGCTCACACTGCAGCTGTGTTCCGTCAGTGTGCTCACACTTGCCCTCGCTGTGCGCTATAGGACTATCACAGCCCATTTAAGAACTGACTCCATTTAATGAAATGACAACAGTCCAGCGTGGATGGTGAGCATGCAGGTCAAACCCAACTTTGTGTTTCAGCTGATCCACTTTCTTCATTCTGTGATGGGTCCAAATAGGGCATTTAGGGTTCTTGGTCCTTGAACAGCAATAATGAAGGTGTGCACCCAACAGAGAGTTCCTGGGCAGGGCAAACGGTGAAGCACTCAGCTGCTCACCAAAGGGTTGGAGGTTCGTGCCCACCCAGAGGTGCCTCGGAACCAAGGCCTGGTGATCCACATCCGAAAAAAAATCAGTCACTGCAAACTCTATGGAGCACATTTCTACTCTGACATACAAGGGGTCGCCATGAGTCAAGGCAAACTCCACGGCAACTGGTTTGTTATATATACACGTACATATATATACACATATTTACATATTGTGTGTGTGCACATATACACATATAATATATATGGGTGTGTGTGTATTAAAAAAACAACCCCTTGCCATCGAGTCGAATCCAACTCATAAAATCCCTATAGGGCAGAGTAGAACTGCCCCACAGTTTCCAAGGAGCTGCTGGTGGATTTGAACAGCCGACCTTTTGGTTTGCAGCTGAGTTCTTAACCACTGCACCACTAGGGCTCCATGTACGTATATATATATATATATACATGTGTGTATGTATACATATATATATGTATATAAATCCCCCCCCCAAAAAAAATGTTGCCATCAAGTCAATTTTGACTCATAGTGACCCTGCAGGACAGAGTAGAACTGCCCCATAAGGTTTCCAAGGCTTTAAATCTTTACAGAGGCAGACTGCTACATCTTTCTCCTGCGGAGCGGCTGGTAGGTTCGAGCTACCAACCTTTTGATTAGCAGCCGAGAACTTTAACCACTGCTCCACCAGGGCTCCTTATATAAAAAAATAGCTATCTATTTTTCTATCTGT
>NW_004444070.1:6147550-6157047 GCF_000243295.1 Trichechus manatus latirostris | reverse complement strand
GGAGGGAGGAAGGGAGGAAGGGAGGAAGAGAAGAAGGGAGGTAGAACTGACGTTCCTAAGAATGTCTTTGTTACTTGCTGTGGCATGGATTCCAACTCATGGGGACCACCTAAAAAAAAAAAAAAAAAAACCCACTGCGGTCACACTCTATCTCACCAGGGAACCAACCAAGGAACCCCAACCTTTCAGTTACCACTGCTCCACCAGGGCTCCTGGGGACCCCCTAGTCCTGGTTTAATTCTCAAGACAAGACCCAAGTCTTAGAAAACCAGTTACCATACCACCATTTCCAAGACAAAGAAAACCCAGTGAAGGAAAATGCAAACACGCCTACCACGGATGGGAGTGTTTCCCTAGCTCACAGCTTTATGATCCAAAAAAGATCCAAAGTGCATTCATCCTTCACAACGTCCAAGAACCCAAGAACAAAAATCAGTGTGGACTTGTCTGCAGTCCAGAAAAGTCTGTCTCAACAGCCAGCCTCTCCCAGGTAGAGGCTTTAAACAAATAAAGTGATACCGTTATTAACACATATCAGACGAATAAATCAGTAGCAGATTAATTTCTCTGGTTTACTGAGCAAGAGTCAAATTCTAAAATGTTAAAGAAGAAAACCACAACCAAATGTGCAAGACTTGCAAAATCAGTTAAAAATAATTTTAAAATGCCCAAACACAGCTCGCTGGGACATTTTCATCTTGTTGTTACTTGCTGTCAAGTTGACCTCGACTCCTGGCTTCCCCATGTGTCAGAGTAGAATTGTGGCCCACAGGGTTTTCCAAGGCTGATTTTTTTCAGGAGAAAGTCGCCAGGCCTTTCTTCCAAGGCGCCTCTGGGTGGACTCGAACCTGCAACCTTTGGGTGCACAGCCAAGCATGTCAACTGTTTGCACCACCCAGGGACTCCTTCTAAACCACACGCCCCCTGTAGACCAACTTCCCAACGTGGGTTGTTTCAATGTATAAGCAGAAGAGTCGTATATAGGAACCTAAGAGATGCGCGTGTCTTCTGGAAAAAGGCAGTGACTTAAGGGGGCACTTTTCCTGGGGTTGAGAATGTAGGTCTACATTTTGAGAATTTCTTTATCTTTCCCTGAAGAGTAGGAAGCAACCCACAGTGAACCTTGAACTATCTCACGGCCATTTTTTTTAAGTTAACTGTCCTGTAATACAGAGTTTAAATGGAGCCCTGGTGGCGCAGTGGTTAAGCATTCGGCTGCTAACCAAAAGGTCGGCAGTTCAAATCCACCAGTCGCTCCTCGGAAACTCTGTGGGGCAGTTCTACTCTGTCCTCCAGGGTCGCTGTGAGCTGGAATTGACTCGATGGCAGCAGATTTGGTTTGGTTTTACGGAGCTTAAAGGAGGGAATACAAGAGTCTTTCTTTTCCTGTATTAAACTCTAAAACCCAGTTGCCGTCGAGTTAACCCTGACTCATGGCACCCCCATGCGTGTCAGAGTACAACTGGGCTCCACAGGGTTTTCAGTAGCTGATTTTTCAGAAGTAGAGTGCCAGGCCTTTCTTATGAGGCGCCTCTGGGTGGACTCGAATCTCCAACCTGTCAGTTAGCAGCCCAACGCGTTCAGCATTTGCACCACCCGGGGACTCCCAGTCAAATCTCAAACACCCCTTTATATGTCCCGAAGCCGCTGTGGGCGCGTTAAGGCTGGCTGTATTTGAGAGCAGATTTCTAAGCCATTCTCAACACTGAGATACAAACAACCCCAAACACCCAAAAAACACCATTCTGGGCCAAACCCAGCACTGGCTTACAACTACCGCCTCCACAGGTTAGATTTTGGCAAGGGGAGGAAGACAAAACAAGGCAGAACACAAAACACACTTGATGTGTCTTTTTTTTTTTTTTTTTGCTTTTTTAATAAGTGTTTGCATTTTACGCTGATTTTTAACATTTTTTTTCCACCAAACGAACAACGCGTCTCTTTTCCAGGGGCACCGTTGCTACAGAACGTTTTCCCAGTTTCCGAGGCACAGCTTTCTCTTAAATTAAAATGTAAACATATATCCCTTTATCAACACATGGCAAGAGTTAAGTCCACGGTGCATGGAGAACGCCCTTTCTCTTCTGCCTATACCTGTTTTTGTTTTGTTTTGTCTTATAATTAATTTTTGTTGCAGTTGCTGAGTGCACGTTTTGTTTTTGTGATTCAAACCCCCCGCCCCCCCCCCGCCACGGAAAACACAAATTGTGTGTTATGTGTAAGTGTCTGCAAAGAATGAAATTCTCCCACAAACTCTGCTTCAACTGTGGACTCTGGCGTTGGCTCTTCCTTTTCGGTGACTGGTGTTCATTGCCGTCCAGTTGATTCCAACTCACGGCAAACCCCATGTGTGTCAGAATAGAACTGTGCAATGTGGGGTTTTCAAGGCTGTGACCTTTCAGAAGCAGATCGCCAGGCCTTTCTTCCTGAGGCGCCTGTGGGTGAGTTCGAACCGCCAACCTTCCAGCTAGTAGTCGAGTGCTTAACTGCTTGTGCCACCTGGGGTGTCCTAATTCTATTCAATTGTGACTCCTGAAGCAGCTTCCCCTCGCTCTAATCCTACAAAGTATGTTGCTACTGGCTGCTGTCGAGTCGACTCCAACTCGTGGTGACCCCGGGTGCGTCAGAGTAGAACTGTGCTCTGCAGTGTTCAAGGCTGTGACCTTTGGGAAGCAGATTGCCAGGCCTTTCTTCCACAGCACCTCCAGGTGGGTTCAAACCGCCAACTTCCCAGACAGTAGTGGAGCACATAAAGTGTGTTTATGCCACGTAGGCGAAGGCTAGGGAATGTCTGCACGCAGAAGTGTAGAGTCTTCCACATTTCATTTCCCTTTTTCTCCAGGATGAGGGGAGAAGGCAAGGCTGGCCAACTCCCAGGCAAAACGTTCAATTTTCAAGACACCCAGAGCTGTCTCTCCCCCTCTCCTTCCTGTTTGTTCCAAAGCTTGTGGATCGAAGTTAAAAAAATCCAGCCAGGACGACCCTACGTGGTGTCCGTATTTACAGCGAAGCGTCCCACAGGTCGGTGGAAGCCCCCTTTTCCCGGCTACCTGCACCTGCCCCCGCTCCCGCTACATGAACCCGCCGTCTCGGATCCCGAAGAAGCCACTGCTGACACCGAGGGCGTCCCCCAAGGGGAATACGTGCTCCTGGTCCAGGCCCCACTCCCCCTCATCCTCGTCCTCCGGCTCGGCCTCCGTCCCACTGCGGGCGTTCTCGTACAGGAAGATCTGCTCATCCACGTGCGCGGGGGCCAGGCGGTTCCGCTTGGCGCTCACCACGTTGGCCGAGGAGCCGAAGAGCCGCTCGGGGAAGACGCGCGTAGCCACCACGCACCAGTACTTCTGGAGGACTCTGGGCAGCACGGGGAACAGCGCCAGGCGGTCGGACCACCACTTGAGGGGGTCCTCACCGAGCCCCAGCACCTTCTGGGATTTGAAGTTGCTCAGCTCCTCCACCACCTGGGCGTGCCATTCCTCCTGGTCCTCAGCGCCCCCCGACTGGCAGAAGATCTCGGCCAGCATGTTGTTGATGACGCTGGTGGGCGGTGGTGGCGTGGACACCAGCGTGAGCTTCTTCACCGGGGGCTCCTCGGGCAGCGCGTACACCTTGTCCTCCGCCGGCCGGTAGCCGCTGTCCTTGACCTTGTCCAAGAGTCCCTTGGCCTCTTCTACCACTCTGTTCTCCACCTGCTGACGCTCGAAGGTGGAGAGAAAGGGCAGCTTCTTGTAGCGCGGGTCCAGGAAGGTGGCCACGTTGAGGAACATATCGATCTCGGGGGTCTCCTGGTACGTCTTCGAGAGCTCCTTGGCAATGACCTCCTTAGCCATGCTGATCTCCTTAGAGTCTGTCTCCTTGATGTTGAGCGTGGTGTTCAGCAGCATGTGTAACAGCGGTTTGACCATGCTGATCGTGGGGTACTTGGAGGCCGAGAGCATCTCAGCCACCTGCTTGAAAGGCTGGAGGAGGTCTACCAACCCTTCGATGGTGGACCACTCGGTGCCTTCCAGCATCAGATGGTGATTGTTGCTGTCTTCCACCAGGACAGCGGCAATGACAAACTGCTGTTCCTTCAGACGCTGCAGCATGGCCAGCGTGCTGCCCCACCAGGACACGCGGTTGCTCACCAGCATGCAGTGCGCCATGTTCTGCTGCTTCTGCTTCTCGTAAAGCATGTACATGGCGACCGCCGACTGCTGGAAGTACTCTACCAGCTTGCGGCACCGCGCCAGCAGGCCGCCCAGCTTGGGCAGCTGGAACGCCTGCTGGATGCCGGCGTTGAAGGTCTGTCCGAGACACGGCATCTGGACGGGGATGTCCAGCAGCGAGCAGGCCTTGGCGATGTCCTTGCTGTAGTCGGTGGTGGCCCCGAAGACCTTGGCGCTGATGCCCCACTCAATGAACACTTCGTAGAGCACGCGCGTGATGGTCTCCGCCGCGTTCTCCTCCGGCACCTCAAACGTCTTCAGACACCGGGACGTGAGGGAGAGTGAGTTGGGGAGTGCGTTGGTGAGGAAGTGGGCAGCCAGCGTCACGTACGCACGGTTCTGGTTACCGCTGCGCCACATGTCCGTGGAGATGCCGCACCACAGAGCGTCACGGAGCTCCCTGAGGATCACCTCGCGCACGGCGCTGTACTTCTCTGGGATGGCCTTGGTGCAGAAGAACTTCCTACTAGGCAGCTCGTACCGGGGCTCGGCCGTCTTCAGCAGGAGCCGGAAGGTGGGCTCGTCCACCACGGACGTGGGGTACAGCCCCTCGCAGATGAAACCCATGACGGCGGCCGTCAGCTCCTGCTGCCTCTTGGTGTCGGAGCCATGGCCCGACTTGGTGGCCAGAGTGTCCTGGGCCACCTGCTGCGAAGACTCGGGCTTCAGCTTGGAGAAGGCGGTGGCGAACGCCTCGCGCATCTGCTCTGTGTTGCTCTTGACAAACTCGCAGAATTCTTCCGGGTGATTCTTCTCCAGGTGGTAGGACAGGTTGGAGGTGTTGCCGGAGTAGGCGATCTGGGCCATGCAGATGCGGCAATAGATCTTCTTCCACTGCAGAATGCATCCCTCCGCGTCCGTGTCGAAGCCGAAGTACTTCCACACCTTGCTTTTTGCGCGCGGGTGTGCCACCAGCTTCAGGTCAGCCTGTGAGCCGTCCAAGCCCTTGGTGTCCATCACGGCTGCCTCCGCTCACCTGCGACGGGCACCTGCTAAAAAGCAGCGAGACAAACACAGCGTGAGACGTGACAGGGCTCTGCAGGTCGGGGTGCGAGTTCCGGCTGCACGTGGGGACGGGGCTGCGGGGACCCGGCAGGCTGGCTTTCGTGGGGAGAGTCTTAGCAAAGAGTGCGTTCTTTCTTCCAAGTGAATTTTATGCAGGGATTCCAGAGGCAGGGAAATAGACTCGCTCTTTTTTTTTATTTTAAAGTTTGGCAAATTTGAGGAGGTCTGGTGGGGCAGTGGTTAAGCGTTCAGCTGCTAACCAAAAGGTCAGTGGTTTGAACCCACCAGCTGCTCTGCGGGAGAAAGATGTGGCGGCCAACGTCCCTAAAGATGACAGCCTCGGAAACCCTATGGGGCCATTCCACTCTGCCCTGTAGGGTCGCTGTGTTGGAATCCACTCGAAGGCAACGGGTTTCGGGCAAATTTGAAAAGGTGCCCCGAATGTTCTAGAATGTTCTGTTCTGAGGTCCATGGTTAGGGATTGAATGGTGCCCCCCAGAAAGATGTGTTGAAGTCCTAACCCCAGGGACCTGTGAGTGTGACCTTGTTTGGAAACCGGATCTTTGCAGGCGTTGTCAGTCACGTAAGGAGCCCTGGCGGGGAAAGGGTTAAGCGCTTGGCTGCCAACATACAGGCTGGCGGTTGGAACCCACCCAGCTGCTCCACGGGAGAAAGACCTGGCGACCTGCTCCCATAAAAATTACAGCCTAGAAAATCCTATGGGCAGTTCTACTGTCACGTGGGGTCAACAGATCTTTCTCTGCTGACCTTTTGGTTAGCAGCTGAGCATTTAACCATTGCACCACCAGAGCTCCTGGATATAAAGACACACGCGTATATATGGAGCCCCGGTGGCCCAGTGGTTAAGAGCTCGGCTGCTAACCAAAAGGTCAGTGGAGAAAGATCTGGTGACTTCATGTGACAGAGTAGAACTGCCCCACAGGGTTTCTTCCAAGGAGTGGCTGGTGATTCGAACTGCAGACCTTTTGGTTAGCAGCCAAGCTCTTAACCATCCCGCCACCAGGGCTCCTGTATATAAGCAGACACACACACATATATATGTATATACACACGTACATACATATATACACAAACACACGTATATATGGAGCCCTGGTGTGTGTGTGTGTGTGTGTGTGTGTGTATAAAAAAGAAAACATCGCCGTCGTCGAGTCGATTCCAACTCACGGCAATACATATACATATATATATGTCACTGGTTCTCTTTCTCTAGAAAACCTTGACTGAGACAAGACAGTCCCGAGGTTTATAATGGACCCATCGTCGTGTATCTGATCAGCTGGAATGCTGGCAGCTCAGCAGAACCCCCTGCCAAAGCTGGGTCGAGGCTGTTGCTGGGGCAGATTCACGGGCCTCGTCTGTACTGAGTTTGAGAGCTGGGCGCCGGGCCTTCTGCACACAGGTGACTGACAGAGCACGTAAAACAAGGGCCCTGGTGTTGGGGTGCCACGCCAGGGAATGGAATGTTAGCTCACCTCCCACTTCAAACCAGTAAAATCCAGTTGCTGTGGAATGGACTCAGCTCATGACGACCCCATGTGTGTCAGAGTAGACCTGTGCTCCAAAATTCATTGGCTGAATTTTCTGAAGCAAGTCACCAGGCCTTTCTTCTGAGGCACCCCTAGGCGGACTTGAACCTCCAACCTTTTGGTGAGTAGCCGAGGACGGTCACCATTTGCATCACCAGGGACACCCCATAAAGTATCGTCATTGTCGTCCGCTGCCGACTCATGGCGACCCCACGTCCCACAGACCAAAACGTGTCTGGTCCTGCGCCATCCCCGTGAGAGCTTGGAAATTGGACACCTGTGCTCCACAGGGTTCTCTCTGGCTGATTTTTGGAAGCACATCACAACAACCAAGCTGTGGTCAGAGCCCCCCAGGGGTCTGCCTGCAAGATCCTTCCTGGGGTTCGCTGAGGTTCCGCTTTTTCCGATCACACAGGTGTGAGACGTTGGATTTTCTTCATTTGCTTCTAGAACAAATCCAGAGAGACACACTGCAAAGGCAGATGGGGGACCCTAGCTGTGTCCCCCCTCGGCTGGTAATTACAAAGGTCTTCAAAGATGTAAAACAAGGCGACTCTTCTCCCCAGTTTTGTCTGTTTTGAATACTATAGTTACTTTTTTATTATAAACAAAGTGTTATTGTAGTAACAGGTAAATGGTGTGCTATTGCTGTTTTTGGACTTCCCAAGTGGCGTAAACCATTAATGCACTCAGCTGCTGACCGAAAGGTTGGAGGCTAGAGTCCACCCAGAGGTGCCTCAGAAGAAAGGCCTGGTGATGTACTTCTGAAAACTCGGCCATTAAAAACCCTATAAGCACAGTTCTACTCTGACATACATGAGGTTCTCATGAGTCAGAACTGACTCCACAGCAACTGTTTCTGTTTTTTTTTATTTACTCCTAGGAGTCCCTAGGTCATGCAAACGGTTAATACGCTCGGATGCTCACCAAAAGGCTGGAGGTTGGAGTCCACTCAGAGGCGCCTCAGAGAAAAGGCCTGGCGATCTATTTCTGAAAATTCAACCACTGAAAACCGCACGGAGCACAGTTCTACTCTGACGCACAGGGGGGCACCGTGAGTCAGGGTCGACTCCACGGCTACTGTTGCTGGTTTTAGTGCTATTTTTAAATGGTTAAATACGCTTTCACTCTCTGTGTTGTCAGCTCTAATACAGTAAGCGTTGATAAACATAACCCACGTACTGCAACGCTTCTTGGGGTCTTCTTTTGAGGGCGCAAAGGGGATCCGAAGAGGAGGAAGTCTGAAAAGGGCCGCGTTCCATCCACGGGACGCCTGACGCCGCCCTTCACGTGGGCACAAAACCAACAAGACTGAATGTGGGTTGGATGCTTCCTGTTTCTGAAAGCCTGGGAGGGAGGCCAGGACTCAGGCCGCCTGGGGGTGGCCCCCCTGAGCCCCCAATCAAACGCACAACATCTGTCTCAAGGTTCAGACGTTCAGGGCTGATGTGGGGTTCATCAAGAAAAATCTTAAAGTTACATGAAAATATCACATTGAAGACAGAAAAAGGAAAAAGAAAAGAGAATCTTTTAACAACCGAAGCTTCTAAAAATCAACCGCCGTATATGGTTTGAAACGCAGAAGCCCAGCTTAAATAGCTTTTTGAGTGAGTCCACTGGCATATTTTTGAGTCTAAGTGGTTAAGAGCTACAGCTGCTAACCAAAAGGTTGGCAGTTGGAATCCACCAGGTGCTCCTTGGAAACCCTACGGGGCAGTTCTCACCTGTCCTAGAGGGTCACCATGAGTCGGAATCGACTCGACAGCAACAAGTTTTGGTGTTTTAATTACTGCCTCTGAGGACAACACTGGCGGTCCAGTGGTGGAATCCTCGCCTTCCATGTGGGAGACCCGGGTTCAATTCCCGGCCAATGTACCTCATGCACAGCCACCACCCGTCTGTCAGTGGAGGCTTGCGTGCTGCTGTGATGCTGAGCAGGTTTCAGCAGAGCTTCCAGACTAAGAGGGACTAGGAAGAAAGGCCTGGGGATCTACTTCTGAAAACAGCCACTGCAAACACTGTGGAGCACAACTTTCTGATGTGGCAGCAATCACAGGGATGGAGCAGGACCAGGCAGCAATTCGTACTGTTGTGCACGGGGTCAGTCACCATGAGTCAGGGCCGACTCGATGGCAGATGGCAGTTATCTTCTAGACTGCCGTATGGTGGTGGCCTGCGTGTCGCTGGGATGCTGGAAGCTGTGACACCCGCGGTATTTCAAACACCAGCACGGTCACTCATGGTGAACAGGCTTCAGCAGAGCTTCCAGACTAAGACAGACTAGGAAGAAAGGCCTGGAGATCTCCTTCCAGAAATCAGCCACTGAAAACCCTGCGGAGCACAGTTCTGCTCTGACACGCTTGGGGGCGCCACGCGTCAGAGTCAATGCGGTCGCAGCTAGTCAGAATCCTGTCTGATATAGTAGTGCTGAAGGAAGAAAGGCCTGGCAATTGACTTCTGAAAATCAGCTGATGAAAACCCCATGAATCACAACGGTCCGATCCACAACCGATCACGGGGATGCCTCAGGACTGGGCAGCGTTTCCTCCTGTTACGCATGGGGTGGCTGTGACTCTCAATGGCAGCTAACAGCAATTAGTCTTCCAGTACGACGTTTACAAACCCATATTCCATGCCAGAAAGCCTGCCTCGTTACAACAGAACTTTTAGGGAAAACCTACGTGAGGGCTCAACGGGGCTCTAAAACACATCTTGCCAATTTTCTCTACTCTTT
>NW_004444070.1:6145830-6147276 GCF_000243295.1 Trichechus manatus latirostris | reverse complement strand
CTACGCTGCACACACGGGGTCGCCATTAGTCGGAATCGACGATAATCAACAACAGCGACAATCAAACCAACTGGGAGTCTCTGGGTTGCGCAAAAGGTTAACACACTCAGCTGGAGGTTCAAGTCCACCTTACAGGCGCCTTGGAAGAAAGGCCTGGCCAACTGCTTCGGAAAGGCCACAGCCCTGCAAACCCTGTGGCACGCAGATATTATATGCACTATTATTAATCATGTACTGTATTTTAAACTCTGACAATTAGACCACATCTTACTGCATGGGCCACTTGGATACAAGTGTTAAATTAACAACATCGAGAATGTGACAGCCCATAAAACAAAACGAGACTAATGGGGCACACCAGCCCAGGGGCAAGGACGAGAAGGCAGGAGGGGACAGGAAAGCTGGTAACGGGGAACCCAAGGTCGAGAAGGGAGAGTACTGACCTGTTGTGAGGTTGGTAACCAAAGTCACAAAACAATACGTGTACTAATTGTTGAGTAAGAAGTTAGTTTGCTCTGTAAACCTTCATCTAAAGTACAATTTTAAAAAATTAAAAAGAAAAGGAACAAGCGATTATCTCAATTGTGCAGAAGCATTTGATAAAAATTAATAGCCTTTTGTGACGTTAGCAAACAACGGGTAGAGGGAACTTGGTTAACCTGATAGAATATATAGAAAATATACAGAAAAGTGCCAGAGCAAACATCATACTTAATGGTGAAATGTTGGAAATTGTTCCCCAAAGATCAAGAAGGTGAAAGGAAGGCCCACTATCACCATTTCTATTCAACAGTTTCCTGAAGATTCTAGCCAGTGAAATAAGACAAGGAAAAGATACAAGGATTGGAATGGAGAAAACAAAATTTATTCTTCATACGTGACATGATTGTTCTGTGAAAAATCCAAAAGGGCTTACAGTTTAAAGAATCAGAATTAATAAATTCATCAAGGATGCTAAACTCAACATAAAAATTGTTTTTCTTATATCCAAAATAAACAGACAATGAAATTTATAAAATGATACTATTTACATGAGCATTAAAAACCATTAAACACTTAGTAATCAACATGAAGAAAGATATACAAGCCCATTATGCAGAAGCTATAAAATATTATTGAGAGAAATGAAGTAAGAACTGGATGATGGAAAAATATACCATGTACACTAAGTGGGGTGTCTTTTGAGGGAGTGGTAATATTCTCTCTCTTGATCCAGGCGGTGTTTGTCTTAAATGTGTGATAATTCAAGCTACATAAATACTTAGCAGAACCAGATGAACAAAAAAAGAACGTGGGGGCAGACTCACTTACAGGAATTTCTAGTTGACATATAAATTGTCCCTGAATGGGCACTGCAAACATCTCTAGTTAATCTGTAATTACCTTGTTTTGAAATAACTAATTCTAAGAAAACAAGCATCTAAGAGCACCTCACTTCAGCACTTT
>NW_004444070.1:6143107-6145242 GCF_000243295.1 Trichechus manatus latirostris | reverse complement strand
TTTAAGGAATTCAGTAGAGGTGAAAGAGAGCAAAAGAATATCCAGAACCTCAGAAGAAAGGCCTGGTGGTCTACTTCTGAAAAATCAGCCACTGAGGACCCTACGTAGTGCATTTCCACTCTGACCCATGTGGGGTCACCAGGAGTCAAAGGCAACCCCATGGCAACTGGTTAGGTGGGCTGCGCCAGGTTACGCAGGGTTCACACCGTTTCCATTCCCCACTTTTTAAAATTTCTTTCTTTCGTTGTACTTTAGAGGAAGGTTTACAGAACAAACTAGCTTCTCATTAAACAATTAGTACACATATGGTTTTGTGACATTGGCTGCCAACCCCACGACATGTCAACACTGTCCTTTCTCCACCTTGGGTTCCCCATTACCAGCTTTCCTGTCCCCTCCTGCCTTCTCGTCTTTGCCTCTGGGCTGGTGTGCCCCTTTAGTCTCGTTTTGTTTTATGGGCCTGTCTGATCTTTGGCTGAAGGGTGAACCTAGGAGTGACTTCATTACAGAGCTATAATGGTGTCCCGGGGCCATACTCCCAGGGTTTCACCAGTCTCTGTCAAACCAGTAAGTCTGGTCATTTTTGTGAGTTAGAATTTTGTTGTACATTTTTCTCCAGCTCTGTCCGGGACCCTCTGTGGTGATCCCGGTCAGAGCAGTCAGTGGTGGCAGCCGGGCACCATCCAGCTGTACTGGACTCAGTCTGGTGGAGGCCGTGGTAGCTGTGGTCCATTAGCCCTTTGAACTAATCTTTCCCTTGTGTCTTTGGTTTTCTTCATTCTCCCTTGCTTCAGACAGGGCGAGACCAGTGGAGTATCTTAGATGGCTGCTCACAGGCTTTTAAGACCCCAGACACTACCTTCAGGCGAAATTGTTCCTTCATTTTTTTTTCTTTTTTTTGTACTTTAGATGAAGGTTTACAGAACCAACTAGCTTCTCATTATAACAGTTAGTACATATATTGTTTTATGACATTGGTTAACAACCCCACAACATGTCAACACTGTCCCTTCTCGACCTTGGGTTCCCTATTACCAACTTTCCCGTCCCCACCTGCCTTCTCATCCTTGTCCCTGGGCTGGTGTGCCCCATTAGACCATTTTTTCAATTTCTAAGATCAGACTCAGTTTTGACGTTCGAAGGAAGAACTCTGGTTGCTTCACGTCTGAAGTGGCCACTGGCCTGCTCGTTTACATTTTAGCTCGGTGCCCTCTGCGGAGTCTGCAGGGCAAAGTTCAGTGCCTCGGCGTCAATGCCGAACTCCACCAGCTGGAAGGAAATCAGAAAGGGGCAGGAGGCAGAGAACGACAGTCACCCCAGCTGACTAGCAACGGGCCGAGGGAACCGTGACATTCCTTGAAAGGGAAACACAATTTGGGAATGTTGTTGTTGCTGTGTGACATGAAGGGGATTGCAACTCACAGAGACCCTGCAGGACAGAGGAGAACGGCCCCACAGGGTTTCCAAGGCTGCAGTCTCTACGGGAGCAGAGCTTGTCTCCCGTGGAGCCGCTGTGGGTTGGAACCACAGACCTTTTTTGCGTGAGCAGCCAAGCGCTTAACCGATGGAAAATAAGAGGTTTTCATTCTCCCTGTTGAAAAGAAGGGAAGACGCCTCCCCTTCTGTTTCCAGAATGCCCTTTAGAAACCCCGTCACTATAGATTCCTCCTGTCTCTTTGGAAAGTACGTAAATCTGAACGTAATCAGTGTCACTGAACGGTACGTGTAGAAATTGTTGAATTGGTGTGTGTGTTGCTGCGTACATTCTCAACAACAAAAAAATGATAAAATTAATTAAGTCAATCACAAAAGGACAAATATTGTATGAGACCTCTATTGTAAAAACCCATGAAAAAGTTCACACGCAAAATGCAACACTCTTTGTTGGTTACCAGGGATGGGAGGGGTGGGGGGGGAAATACTTAGTAGGCAATAGATAAGCGGTATCTTGGGTGAAAGGTGAGACAGTACACAATACAGGGGAAACTAACACAACCTGTACAAGGAAAGGTCATGGAAGCCCCACAGACACATCCAAACTCTGGGGACCGTGGTCTCGGGGAACATCTAGCTCAATTGGCATGACACTACTTATAAAGACAATGCTCTACATTCTACCTTGGTGAGTAGTGTCT
>NW_004444070.1:6137237-6142332 GCF_000243295.1 Trichechus manatus latirostris | reverse complement strand
AGGTTGAGAATTTAGAGGGTTAGTATGTTGTGGGGTTGTTAACCAATGTCATAAAACAACGTGTGTACTACTGTTTCATGAGAAACTATTTGTTCTGTAAGCCTTCACCTGAAGTACAATAAAATATAAAAAAAAAAAAAGTATGCAAATCTAAAAGGTCTCCCCCAGAGATGGGAAGCTCCCTCTCTGGAATGTGACTTCAGGTGAGGCTCCCCACCTTCCTGTTTCCTGGAAGGAGACTGGCAATGATCTCAGGTGCCCTGCCATCAAGATAGTGGGAAATTAACAATTTTATCTTAAACATGACTGCAGTGAGCTGTATCCTTCAGTTACATAAAGGATAAAATTCCTTCTGTCTCAGCAATCTCTTAGTGCGTTAAACACGTTGCCATTGAGTCAATTCCGACTCATAGCAACCCTATAAGACAGAGTAGAACTGCCTGCCCCCAAAGGGTTTCCAAGGAGCGGCTGGTGGATTCGAACTGCCATCCTTTGGGTTAGCAGCCGAGCTCTTTAACCACTGCGCCACCAGGGCTCCTCTTAGTGGATTGCCTGTGTTGAATGCTCACTCAATCATCAAGTCTTTTCTCTTTTGGTGGAGAGGTTTTCTGGGTTGGGAGTGGGTTTTGGTCTTAGAAACTAATCTCCCAACATCCTCCAGCAAGAGTTAAATTGATTTCAAATTCTACAGGTAACAGGCAAACTCCAGATGTCCATCTTTACACAAAATGGCCCTGTCTGACCCTCCGATAAAGTGCTCTTGGCTGACACCGGACTGCACAGTCAGGCTGACTTGTAACAACTTTTCTCTGCTCGTCCACAAGCAGAGAGCGCAGAGACCCACACGCAAGTTTTCAAGACCCACGGTTTGGTTAGCTGCAGCGGTTAAGACTGCCAAGTTCAAACGCAATTCTTGACCTGTCTTGTAACTGAGCGCAAGAGTCCATTAACAGGCTTTGAAGCAGGTTAGCAAGACTTGTCTGAAAGCAGACTCACAGAGGTAAATGTCATTCCCAGCCGGCTCAACCGTTTTCGGCCGCTTTAAACAACAGTTCTTTGTTTTGCAAGAGATCCTGTTTCAGGTTGTTTGGGATGCCAGCCACTTTTCATGCCTCTGGACCTCGGAGGTAAGGCGTTATTCTGGTTCTAATGCATTTAGTGTCAAGGGGGGTCCCTTTTGAAATGCGTGAAGCTCAGCAGACCAGAGCTGCAGCCTCATTGTTGTGTGGGTTGAGCATTCTATTAGGTGATGCTTCCTGGATGAGTTAGTTTTGTAAACTTTGGCCTTTTCCCCTTTATTTCTGTGAGACGAGGCTTGAAAGCACAATGACAGCTTTCCTGTGTGATGGTTAGGGAGCCCTGGTGGGCTTGTTTTGGTTTTTCTGTGTCGTATTTGGAAAACCAGAGGTTTCCCCACATAACCCAACAGAAAGGCGTCAACAACAAATTCTCTATTTAGTTCTTACAGGCGTATTGTCATACCACAGATCAGCAGCACCACAGTGTCACTCGGCACTCATTTGTGGCTTGTATCTGTAGAGCGTATTCCTTGTGTTATGGATTGAACTGCATCCCCCCAAATTTTTGTGTCAACTTGGCTAGTCCGTAATTCCCAGTATTGTGTGATTGTCCACCATTTTGTCATCTGATGGGATTTTCCTGTGTGTTGTAAATCCTGCCTCTATGATGTTGATGAGATGGGATTAATGGCAGTTATGTTGCTGGGGCAGGACTCAGTCTATCAGATTAAGTTATGTCTTAGCCAGTCTCTTTTGAGATATAAAAGAGAGAAGCCAGCAGAGAGGAGGGGACCACCTACCACCAAGAAAGAAGAGCCAGGAGCAGAGCGCATCCTTTGGACTCAGGTCCCTGAGCTGAGAAGCTCCTAGGCCAGGGGAAGATTGATAACAAGGACCTTCCCCCTGAGGTGACAGAGAGAGAAAGCCTCCCCTTGGAGCTGGCGCCCTGAATTCAGACTTCTAATCCTAAACTGTGAGAGAATAAACTTCTATTTGAGAAAGCCAGCCACAGGTGGTATTTCTGTCACAGCAGCACTAGATGACTAACACACCATTTTAAACCGAAAAAAACCCAAACCGGATGCCGTCAAGACAATTCCAACTCATAGGGAACCTACAGGACAGAGCAGATCTGTCTCATAGGGTTTCCAAGGAGCAGCTGGTGGATTCGAACTGCTGACTTTTGGCTAGCAGCCTGAGCTCTTAAACACTGCACCACCAAAAAAAAAAAAACCCAAACTCATTGCTGCCAAGTTGATTCCAACTCATGGTGACCCTACAGGACAGAGGAGAACTGCCCCGTAGGGTTTCCAAGGAGCGCCTGGTGGATTCAAACTGCCAACCTTTTGTTTAGCAGTAGCTCTTAACCACTGTGCCACCACGGTTTCCGCTGCGCCACAAAGGCTCCAAAATCCATATTACCAACCAAAAATTTAAAAAACATTCAATTAGTAAGCATGCATTCCAATACTGAAAACACATGCCATCAAAAAAAAAGGAGAAAAATGTAGTAACCTAAGGGTTAAAGAGGCACCTTTCAGCCTCCCACTCTCCACCCCCTGGGATCCCGTACTCACTGCCTCTGGATACTATTTAGAAGGAGCTGGGAACTTTCTAATTGCTATTTAAAAAAAAAATCCACTGAATGTTCCCAGCCCAGCCTGACAAACAAGTAAAGCTTAGCTCCCATAAAAACTTAACAAGTCAGCTTCCTGGGTGGAGATTTGCAGGATGAGCCGCGTTTTAAAATACTGGTAGTCCCTGACTTACGACGTATTCCAGTTACAATCAACGGCACTTATGACTGTCTCGTTTTCGTGTGTGTAGTTTTGGGTACATCTTATTGTTAGTAACAGGTACTACATATAATGTTAGAATTTGCTGATGTTATCATTCTCCGATGTTCACTCGCAGATGTTCGATTTTATGATCTACTGTTCAAAACACTGCCGTACAGCAGGCTGGAACATTGCATCGTCCTGGGAGGAAGTTATGGGAAACTGCATGCTGGGGATTTGGGGAAAAAATTGCTGAGTTATGTGAACACGCTCCAAGCTTTTGATCAAGGTAATATGATGGGAGAGATCGGTGGAAAAATCGTCCATACGGCAAGAACACGGAATTTAGAGGTTGATATCGCCGATGCGGAACACACAGATCACCAAGAAGGGAGACTGACAGATCAGGACTTCATGGATTTTGAAGCGGAAAGAAATGCTGAAGAAGAAAGAATGAGGAAGGCAAAGGAGAGAAGCTGTCAAACAATGTTACAATGAGAGGATTAGCTGGAGTTTTTTCTAAACTAAATCAGGGGCTTCAGTTGCTTGAAAGCACGGACTCAAACACGAATTGCTCTGCTAAAGTCGACGGGCAGATTCGGGAAGCAGTGAGATGTTACCTCAAAATATGTGAAGAAAACAAAAAAAGGACCAGACAGACAAGTCTCACTAATTTTCTGACTGGAAACGCCATCCTTATTCCCCAGGGATAATCCAGATGATCCAGAACCTTCCACAAGTGGAATTATTACCACAACTGACAAAATGCCAATGTTGTCCAACGCTTCTTCATCACTGGAGTAAACTTATGATTTGCATATTTTTTTATGTATGTATTGGAAATCCTGGTTGCATAGTGGTTAAGAGCTCAGCTGCTAACCAAAAGGTCAGCAGATTGAATCCACCAGGCGCTCCTTGGAAACCCTATGGGGCAGCTCTACTCTGCCCTGTAGGGTCACTAGGAGTCGGAAGCGACTCAACGGCAACAGGTTTTTTTCAGATATGTGAGTATTAAAATATATCTGTAAGTTTACATGTAAGATTTCCAGCCCCTAAGGACAAATAAAGATCAGATTTATAAAGATACTGACAACAAAAGGCAATAATAATGAAAACTAAAAAAAATGAGGTATTCGACTGACGTCAAAACAAACTTCCAGAACTCCACTCACTGTAAGTCGGAGACTACATGTAAGTACTTCAGATAGTGGCTCTCAAACTGTGGCCCTGGGATAGGGGGCAGAGGTTCTTGAGACCTTTTAAAGGAGTCCACGACGGAAGTCAAAAGTATTTTAACAACAATACCATGACATTAGGCTTAGCTCACTCCTGTTCTCAGGAGCGGATGGGGGTTTTCCAGCGGCTGGGTGGAGCAAACCGTTAAGTCCTCCAGTGCTGGCTGAAAGGTTGGTGGTTTGAACCCACTCAGAGGCGCCTACGAAGAGCTGCTTTCCATAGATCAGACACCGAAAACCCTATGGAGCAATTCTATTCTGCACAAAGCAATCCTACTCAAAGCAGAAGCAGAAAAGAATTCAGCCGTCGTCTCTACGGCCAGACATCAAGGAGACTGACAACCATGTAAAGAAATGCCAGTCTCCACTAGTGTTTTTGCTTGGTGGAGTCATCCTGAAAAAATAATTATTTTCATTTTTTTTAAAAAGGGTATTTATGTTAGCATGTAATGGGTTTATTATTTCTTTTGCATAGTTCCTACCTAAATGCTTTAAACAGTGTGTCAGTTCTCAAAAAAAAAAACAAAAGCGTCACAGCTCTCATTTCCACGTAGATATAATCCAATAAATAAAAGCACGAGGAGTCCTCGATTATTTTTAAGCGAGTCCACGGGTCCAGACGCCATAAAGTTTGAGCTCCAGTGACGCGGAGGATGTTGTTAAAAGGCCAGAGAAACAAACTTGCTCCTGAACGGAAGCGCCCTCCCTCTAGGACCTGCCCGGCTCCCCAGTGCCCCAGAGGCAATCACCCCGGACGCTCGGTCGGTCCATTCGGGGAAGGGCCGGTCCTTACCTACCCTGGGCTGGGGGCGAGGTCTCGCGGACGCCCCCTCCTCTCCTCGCGGGAAAGGGGGCGCGAGGCTGCGCGCGATCACGGCCGAATCCCCGGCGGCAGAGGGAGCCACCTGGTCTATGGCTGCGGGCGCGCGGATCCCGGAGGACCCGCCCATGACTCGGGGAGGGGGCGTCTGGGGACGGGGCCCCGGCCCACGGAGCGGGAGGCGCCGGGCCGCGCGCCCCGGGAGGCCGGTCCGGGAACACAGCGCCGGGAGGGGGGAGGAGG
>NW_004444070.1:6126481-6136740 GCF_000243295.1 Trichechus manatus latirostris | reverse complement strand
CGGGACCCCATCCAGGGAACCCCACCCCCACCCTGACTCGGGACCC
Source organism: Trichechus manatus latirostris (assembly GCF_000243295.1). Lineage (NCBI taxonomy): Eukaryota > Metazoa > Chordata > Mammalia > Sirenia > Trichechidae > Trichechus > Trichechus manatus. The sequence goes on along the minus strand of NW_004444070.1, from coordinate 6,136,694 downwards.
CAACACGGATCCCCACTGGGACCCTCACCAGATCCCCACCGGGACCTCCACCGGACCCCCACTGGGACCCGCACCTGGACCAACACCGGATCCCCACCGGGACACCTGCCTGGACCCCCCCCAAACACCCCCGGACCTGCAACCCAAGATTCTCCCCTCCCGACTCTGCCGGGACCCCCACCTACACCCTCGCGGGATCCCCACCTGGACCTGCGCCCCTACCCTGCCGGGACCCCCACCCAAATCCGCACCAGGGTTACCATGGACGCCCCCCCCGCACGACCCCCACCTGGATCCGCTCCGAGACCCCCATGGGCCCTCTCCAGGACCTCACTCAGACACACATGGACCCCAACTCGGATCCCACTACCCCACCGGGACCCCCCACAGACCCCTAACCAGACCCCTAGTGGGACCCCAGACCCCACCCAGACACTCACTGAGACCCGCCGGGACCCCCACCTACATCCCCGCTGAAACCCGGCATGACCCCACCCAGACCTCCACCTTGACCCTGCCTCACCCCCTCCCCAGACCCTTCCAAGATCTCCTCTAGACTTTGTGCCCCCCAGGTCCCCCCTGAGATCCCAGACCCCACACGGACTCCACCCACGTTCTCCGGGACCCCACACTGGAACCAGTGATACCTACCCAGACCCCCGTGTGAACCCTGGACTGCCACCCAAACCCCCACTGGGATTTAGCCCGGATCCCCCCCAGATCCTCATGGGTACCCTAACCCCACATACTCCCTAGGGTCCTGAGTCCACACGGACCCCTCCCCAGAACCACCCTAGACCTCAGACCTCACACCCCGACCTGGACACAGACTCTGAGTCTCCTCACCTCTTACCCTGCTCCCCATCCCCTGCCAGGACCCCAGATCTGTCACAGCGGCGGCGAATGTCTGGACAGCGGAGACAGTCACCAAACACAACTCTTACAGAGAGGTGGGGCCAGGAGGGTCACTCTGAGGAGTCGACCCGGGCTTCATTCCTCAGTCCCAGGCGTTTGTTTATAGTCAATACAGCAAGCAGTGAAGCAAATAACAGAACAATGGGCTTTGGGTGAGTAACAATAAGTTTCGGGCAAGGGAGAAGGAATTCAGGTAAACAAGCCAATCAGTAAAGGGACAATAGGTTTAGGAAAACAAGTCATGACAAGTCTCAACATGTTGGGGACAAGTCTCAACATGCTGTGCAGCGTAGAGGCCTGTGGGGGCTGCAGTTGTCAATAGTGTGGCCATGTTTAAATGGCATATATCCCCACACAGATCCTGCACCTTGGACCCCCAACACCCCTGAGACCCTTGATCCCCTCCCTGACACCTGTTGAAACCCCAATACCTACTGAGACTCCAGACCCATTCCCCTCCCCCCCCACATAGATACACAGGGATGCTGATCTTGCTAAGATTCAGGGCCCCACCCATCCCTAGTCAGGACCTCCACCTCTGCTGAGACCCAGGACACCACACCCCACACACACCCAGCTGGAACCCCAACCCACACCCAGAAACCACACTGAACCCCAACCCCTCAGATCCCTGCCCACCCTCTCTCATCAGGAGGACCCTGATCTCACCCCTGCAGGGACTCCGCCCAACACTAGGGGGCGCCTACCAGTTGGGGCCTGGCCCTCCTCTCCCACCAGCCAGGTGGACTCTGCTGGGTGGATGGCAGACCGGGAGGCCGGGGTAGGAAGGGTCCTCCTGGCCTTCAGGGTCTGACTCTGTCTTACAGACAAGAAAACTGAGGCCAGGAAGTCTGCCCAGGATCCCATGCAAGACCAGGGTGTGCTGTAGCCCCACTTGGCCAGGTATGCCCAGGTGTGCTCAGGTAAGCCCAGCAAGGAGCATCAGAGAAAGTCATAGTGGCTGCCACCCCTCTCCTCACCCTGAAGGGGTTCCCATGACCGCCTCGTGTGTCCAGCTATAAAGATGTCACCAACAGTGCCAGATTCCAACAGACCAAGAGTCAGGGACTCCTGGGGGCCAGTCAGGGAGGGGACATGTCTTGGCCTACCTTGCCCCTCTCCCACAGGAAAGGTGGAATTCCTCGTCCTTTGTCAAAAAGTCGAGGGGACATGGCAGATACGGGCTGGTATTCCATGGACACAGAACAAAGCAGAGAGATGAGTTTCCGGGACCCCTTCTCTCCCCTTGCCTGCCACCTTCCAAGAGCAAGTGGTCTCGGAGCCATCAGCTGGGGGCTGAGAATGGAGTTCTTCTCCAGGAGCTTCCAGGAATGGTTTGAGAGACCCTCGCCACCTACCCAGGGGTGGATTAACCAGTAAGCCAGGTACACACGGGCTTACTTGTGTTTACTTAGTTGTGTTTACTTACTTGTATTTACATCTTTGATGTGGTGGAAAAAAGGTGAAATCGTGTGCTACAGGTTAGTAAATAAACACAAGTAAGTCCGTGCATACCTTGTTTATTGGGTAATCTGCCCTTGCAACCACCCACCCCCCATCTGTCTGTGCTGTACCATGGGGGCTTGTGTGTGGCTGGGATACTGGAAGCTATGCCACTGGTATTTCAAATACCATCAGGGTCACCCGTGGTGGACAGGTTTCAGTGGAGCTTCCAGACTAAGACAGACTAGGAAGAAAGGCCTGGTAATCTACTTATGAAAATCAGCCAGTGAAAATCCTGTGGATCACAACAGAACATTGTCCAGTGTAGTGCTGGAAGATGAGCCCCCTGGGTTGGAAGGCGCTCGGGATACACAGTGGCCTCAACAGTGGAGTTGAGCATGCCAGCGATGGTGAAGATGGCGCAGGACCGGGCAGCGTTTTGTTCTGTTGTGCATGGGGTCGCCGTGAGTCGGAGCTGACTTAATGGCAACTGAGAGCAACAACCAAGTTGCGTAGCCTCTCTGGGTCTCATTTCCCATCTGTAAACTCTTGCCACTGGGTTCCACGCGTATTCATACCTGTGACGGCTGTAACAAATCATTACAAATTTTCGCAGCTTCAAACCACACGTATGTACTATCTCAAAGCTCGGTAGTTCAGGAGTCCAGGATGGGCTTGCCAGAATTCCTGCTCAGGGTCATCTTATCTGAAGGCTCTGGGAAAAACTCACCTGGATCAAAGGTGCCCTGGTGGTGCTGCTAACCAAAAGGTCAGTGGTTTGAACCCACCCGGAGGTTCCGAGAGAGAAAGACCTGGCGATCTGCTCCCGTGAAGATTACAGCCTTGGAAACCGTATGGGGCAGTCTGCTCTGTCACATGGGGTTGCTATGAGTCGGAATGGACTGGACGGCACCCAGCACCAACAAGCGCGTTCAGATTGTTAGCAGAATCCAGTTCCTGTGGGTGAAGGACTGAGGTCCCTGTTTCCTTGCTGGCTGTTGGCCGGAGGCTGCCCCCAACACCAAGAGGTCAATCTCTGGTCGACCAGGTGACCCCACATCTCAGAACCAGTTACAGTGGGCTGTTACCTCAGACCTCCCCTTCCGCCTCATCTCTGCCTCCAGCCAGAAAAAGTCCTCTGCTTTTAAGGGCTCATTTGATTAATGAATCCCACCCAGTTAATCCAGGACAAAAGCAAAAAAACCTAAGCCAGGTGCCGTGAAGTGGACTCTGACTCATGGCAACCCCATGGGTGTCGGAGTAAAATGGCTCCATCGGGTTTTCAGTGCCTGATTTTTTGGAAGTAGATTGCCAGGCCTTTCTTCCAAGGCACCTTTGAGTGGACTTGAATCTCCAACCTTTCGGTTAGTAGCCAAGTCCTTAACCGCTTGCCCCACCCAGGGACTCCAATCCAGGTTAATCTCCCTATTTGAAATAATAATTGAAGTAAAAAATATTTTAAATAAAAGTTTAGAATTAATCACATCTACAAACTCTCTTGTACCATGTAATGGACCATATTCACAAGTTTTGGGGGATCAGGGCATGGACAACTTTGGCGGGGTATTATTGGGTTTGTTGTTGTTGAGTGCCGTCGAGTCGATTCCAACTCATAGCGACCCCATGTGACAGAGTAGAACTGCCCCGTAGGGTTTCCTCGTCTGTAATCTTTACAGAGGCAGATCCCCAGGCCTTTCTTCTGCAGCTTCACTGTGTGGGTTAGAACTGCCAACCTTTAGGTTAGGAGCTGAGTGCAAACTGTTTGCACCCCCCAAACCCAGTGCCGTCGAGTCAATTCCAACTGATAGCTTCCTGGTAGGACAGGGTAGAACTGCCCCATAGGGTCTCCAAGGCCCTAATCTTTATGGAAGCAGACTGCCTCATCTTTCTCCTGTGGAGAAACCACCAGCATTTCAGTTAGCAGCCGAGCGCTTCACCACCATGCCAGCAGAGCTCCTTTTGCGCCATCTAGGGAACGCTTATTAATCATTATGTCTGAGAAGTTCTTAATTTGTTTAAAACGTGGCAGAAAGAAATATACACCTTCCTCTATCTACTTAGTCACCAGTGGGGTTCCAATAGTAACTTATCTTTTATTGTTGTTGGGTGCCGTTGAGTCGATGTCTACTCGTAGCGACCCCATGTGACACAGTAGAACTGCCCCGTAGGGTTTTCTAGATTGTAATCTTTATGGAAGCAGATCACCAGGCCTTTCTTCCTTGGAGCTGCTTGGTGGCTTCAAACCGCCAGCCTTTGGATTAGCAGCCGAGTGTTTAACCATTGCACAGCCCACTTGGCTTCACTTAACCCTTTGCCGTTGAGTCGATTCCAACTCACAGCGACCCTGCAGGACAGAGTAGAACTGCCCCATAGGGTGTCCAAGGAGCAGCTGGTGGATTCGAACTGCCGACCTTTTGGTTAGCAGCCTGCCCTCTTACGCACTGCGCCACCAGGGCTCCCCCATTTGGCTTACCGACCACAAGTCCCTTTCCACTCGATTTTATGATTCTCCCACTGAAGGTGGATTTGCCTGGACTTGAAGAGGCAAGGCCCTGGGCCAGGGAATTCCCTGGGGAGAAGGGGAGGAGCAGTGGTGCCCCCTGATGGACACCCAGGAGGATGACAGGGGCCTTAGGGAGGAGGCCATCTCATCAGAGCCTTCTGGTTGACCCAGGGCCACAGTCTCTATCTGCTGTGGATTGAATTGTGTGCCTCCAAAATATGTGCTGCTGATCCTAACCCCTGTACCTGTGGATGTCATTCCATTTGGGAATAGGATTTTCTTTGGTATGTTAATGAGGTTGTATCAGCGTAGGGTATATCTTAAACTCAATCACTTTTGAGATTGACAAGGAGCAGATAAGGCACAGAAGCACAGGTGGGGGAAGGTAGATACCACGTGGAGATCCCCAAGGGACTGAGGAACAGAAGCTGAGAAGAGACAAGGACCTTCCCCCAGAGCCGGCAGAGAGAAAGCCTTCCCCTAGAGCCAGGGCCCTGAATTCGGACTTCTAGCCTCCTCAACTGTGAGAGAATAAATTTCTGTTTGTTAAAGCCACCGCCTTGTGATATTTCTGTTATAGCAGCGCTAGGTAGCTATCATGGATTGAATTACGTCCCCCCAAAAATGTGTGTATCAGTTTGGCTGGGCCATGATTTCTGGTATTGTGTGATTTTCCTGTATGTTGTAAATCCTGCCTCCCTGATGTTAATGAGGGAAGATGGGCAGCAGTTGTGTTACCGAGGCAGGACTCAATCTACAAGATTGGATTGTGTCCTGAGGCAATCTCTTGAGATCTAAAAGAGAGAAGTGAGCAGAGAGACAGGGGGACCTCATACCACCAAGAAAGCAGTGCCAGGAGCAGAGCGTGCCCTTTAGACTTGGGGTCCCTGCGTGGAGAAGCTCCTAGTCCAGGGGAACACTGAAGAGAAGAAGGTCGACAGAGAGAAAAAGCCTTCCCCTGGAGCGGACTCCCTGAATTTGGACTCTTAGCCTACTTTAGTGTAAAGAAATAAATTTCTCTTTGTTAAAGCCATCCACTTGTGGTATTTCTGTTACAGCAGCACTAGATGACTAAGACAGCCATCAGACACCTTAGGCCCAATTCGGGGGGTGGGGGGAATCTGTGATACCGCCGAGGAATTGATGGGTAATGGTAGAATCCTCACCTTTCATGTGGGAGACATGGGTTCGATTCCCAGCTAATGCAGCTCATGTGCAGTCACCGCCCGTCTGTCAGTGGAGGCTTGCGTGTTGCTGTGATGCTGAGCAGGTTTCAGCAGGGATTCTAGACTAAGACAGACTAGGAAGAAAGGCCTGGTGATCTACTTCTGAAAATTAACCAATGAAAACCTTATGGATCACAATGTCCGATTTGCAACCAGGATTGGACCACGGTTGGTTCCGTTGTGTATGGGGTCGCTGTGAGTCAGGGGCCAACTCGGCAGCTAACAACGACATGGTACCTTTAGAGATCTATGACAGTGCTTTAAATTGGACGTTTTTAAAAATTAGGGGAAAAAATAGAATATAATAAAAATGAATATAAATCATAAATGCAGCCTGGGATATATGTGTCTCATAACATATAATATTTTATATTTATTTTTTGCAAGAGGAAGACCAGCTCCGAGTCCATGGAAAGTCACAGTGTGCCCCAGAGGTGGCCAGGCCCTGAAGCATTAAGGTTTGGTGGTCAGTTCCTACAGGGCAGCCCTGATCCTAGAGGACGGTTATGAGTCTCTGCTGCCAGTAGGCTGGCCACATCCTAAAGGCCAGGAGGGTCAGAGTCCTCAGGGGATATTACAGTTGCAAGGAACACCTTCCCGATTCAAGACCAGCCTCCCCTGATAAATCAGTATTGCCCTCTATCGGCCACCTCTTACAAGTCCGCAGCCCCCATGGTGTCTGGATGGTGCAAACTGTTTGCACTTGACTGCTAACCTAAAGCCTGGTGGTTCAAACCCACAAAGCAGTGCCACAGAAGAAAGACCTGGTGATCGGCTTCCGTAAAGACCGCAGCCAAGAAAACCCCACGGAGCACAGTTCTGCTCTGTAACACATGGGGACGCCATGAGTCGGAATGGACTTGACGGCCATGGGTTTGGTTTGGTTTTGGTTTCCTGACATCCTCCTGGTTGTGTTGCAGGGAGCACAGGCACCTCTTGCCGCAGCCAGCCGTGGGGCTCAGTTTTAGTCATCATATAAGGAGCCCTGGTGGCGCGGTGGTAAGATCTTGTCTGGTAACTGAAAAAGGTCAGCCGCTTGAAACCACCAGCAGCTCTGCAGGAGAAAGACGTGGGAGTCTGCTTCCGTAAAGGTTACAGTCTTAGAAACCCTATGGGACAGTTCTACTCTGTCACGTGGGGTTGTTAGGAAATTACAATGGAATTGCCTCAACACCAATGGTCGTTTTTTTTTTTTTTTTGGTGTCCCAGGTACTGACCTGGTATCTAGCACATAGTAAATTCAACATGAATAATGGTTATTGCAACTTGTTTTCAGTCTACAGCTGATCTTACAAGTGATTTGTGCTTTTGTGTATGAGTATTTTCAGCTTTATCCTTTCATTTCTCCCAAGGTGCTGTGTCCATGGTTGGGTCTCTGTATCTGCAAAGGCAGAAAATGTCTCTACAGTGCCAGGTACAGGGTATGCTCATAAGGCATGCTCAGGGCATCAGTGGACAACACTGGTGTGAGGGTTAATGTTGTCACTTGGCTCGGTTGTGATTCTCAGTGGTTTGGCAGACACTGGACTGGGTGCTCTTCCATAATGTAATGTAATGTGATTGCTTTCCGTAATGTAATGTAATCACGTTCCATAATGTAATGCAATGTAACCACGTTCCATAATGTAATGTAGTATAATATAATCACGTTCTGTGATGCGATATGATCAGCCAATCAGTTGAAAGAGGACTTTCCTTGGGGGTGTGGCCTGCTTCTAGTATATAAATGGATGTCCTGGCAGGGCTTACTCTCTCTGGCCCCTGCACTTGTCTTGTCACCTGACCTCCAGTTCCTAGGACGTGTGCCTGCAGAAGTCTCCAGGCTGCTGACTGACCTGCAGATTTTGGATTCACCCTGCAACCCCGTGTGCCGGCAGAAGCCTTCAGCCTGCCATGTGATCCATGGATTTGGAACTTGCCAGCCCCGACAATTGTGTGAGCCATTTTCTTGAAATAAATCTCTCTACATATACTTATATATATGCTTTATGGGTTTTGGTCCTCTAGCGAAGCCAGACTAAGACGCCGGTTAGAGTTCAGAATAGCCCAGTGTTGGGTAGATGCTGAGTAATATTGAACTGAAATGTCCGCTGTCCACCTTACATACCACCTCTGCTTACTGGTCTCCTACAGCCTTTGTGATGCCTAAGCAGATCTCCTGAACATCACTGTCCAAAACCCCCGTCCTTCAGAGAATAATAAGTTCACCCAAAAGCTAGTATGATTTCATGTCTGTCTTATTGTTGTTAGATGCCATTGAGTCAATTTCAGCTCATGGCCACCCCGTGTGACAGAATAGAACTGCTTCACAGGGTTTCTTAGGCTGTAATCTTTACATGAGCAGATCACCAGGCCTTTCTCCCTTGGAGCTGCTGGGTGGGTTTGAACCGCTGACCTTTAGGTTAGCAGCCAAACTGTTGCACCAGCCAGGCTCCTTATATCCTTCTTAGTACATGCCTTAGATGATGTTCTCTGCCAACTGTGTACATCAAGGACCCTCTTAAGCTGTAGCTTTTCCTCTCCAGAAATTCTAATTATTTAAACCAAAACCAAAACCAGTTGGGGTCGAGTCGATTCCAACTCATGGTGACCCCAAGTGTGTCGGAGTAGAACTGCCCCCTGGGGTTTTCTAGAGTGTAATCTTTATGGAAGCAGATTACCAGGCTTTTCTTCCATGGAGCTACTTGGTGCTCCACAGGATTTTCAATGGCTGATTTTTCTGAAGTAGATCGCCAGGCCTTTCTTCCTCACACCTTTGGGTGGACTCAAGCCTTCAACCTTTCAGTTAGCACCACCCAGGGAGTCCTTGTGAACTCAAAGCAAGTATAAATTCTCTCTTCAGATTGCTGGTGCCTGGAAAAAGTTCCTGCCCTGGACTTCAGAGACAGGCTTGCCACTTTCTGGTGCTGGGTTTATTACACATGTTGCATAGCTTTTGTTAGAAAACTCCGCCGGGCAATTAACGTTGTAGGGTTTTTGTCAGTTTTGTTGTTGGTCTGAGGGGGTTTTGGGGCCTTTTATAGTCCTTCATTTTGGAAGCAGTTGTATTCTGTGACGCTGTGGGCCCTGACAGAATAATGTCTATATCTGAAGTCTCTGGGGAGAAGAAAGAGCTGGTGTCTTTGAGATTCCTTTCTAAACCTGCGATACAATTTTGTGCTTTGCCATTATAATGAGCACAAGGACTAAGAAGGCAGGTGCGGAGGGGCGGGTCTGGGTGCTGTTGGCAAGGCGGTCTTCCTCAGCAGTGAGCCAGCCGCTTACGGAAACGCGCCGGCTGGCGGCCACGGAGCCCCAGATCACGTTCTTCTATCTACTTCCCCTTAGAGTATATTTTAAATAGCTGATAAATGGCTTGGAGCGCTGGTGGCACAGTGCTTAAGAGCTTGGCTGCTAACCGAAAGGTTGAATCCACCAGCCGCTGCTTGGAAACGCTATGGGGCAGTTGTCCTCTGTAGGGTCGCTATGAGTCGGAATCAACTCGACAACAATGGGTTTTGAGAGTAAATGGCTTTACGTTTTAGTTTCTACTCCACTTTATTTTTCTAATTGGAATCAGATCTGTCTGCGTCTCCTAGCGCTGCTATAACAGAAATACCACAAGTGAATGCCTTTAACAAACAGAAATTTACTTTCTCTCAGTTCAGGAGGCTAGAAGTCCGAATTCAGGGCCCCGGCTCTAGAGGAAGGCTGTCTCTCTGTGGCTCTGGGGGAAGGTCCTTGTCTCAGCTTCTCTAACCCTGCGTTCCTTGGTTCCTTGGTGGTCTCCACGTGGCGTCTGTCTCCCACTCCCCGCTTGTGCTTGCTTGTCTCTGTGTCTGTGCTGCTCCTCGTAACTCAGAAGAGGTTAGGTTGAGGGCACACCCTACTCCAGTATGACCTCATTAACATAAAGAAAACTCTTTTCCCCAATGAGATTACATCCACAGGTGGTGGTGGTGTTGTCAGGGCCTGTCAAGTCGGTTCCAACTCACGGCGACCCCGTGTACAACAGAACGAAACACTGCCCGGTCCTGCGCCATCCTCACAATCATTACGCTTGAGCCCATTGTTGCAGCCACTGTGTCAATCCATCTCGTTGAGGGTCTTCCTCTTTTTCGCTGACCCTCTACTTCACCAAGCATGA
>NW_004444070.1:6124920-6126381 GCF_000243295.1 Trichechus manatus latirostris | reverse complement strand
ACCAAGCATGATGTCCTTCTCCAGGGACTGGTCCCTCCTGATAACATATCCAAAGCACGAGAGACGAAATCTCACCATCCTCGCTTCTAAGGAGCATTCTGGCTGTACTTCTTCCAAGACAGATTTGTTCGTTCTTCTGGCAGTCCATGGTATATTCAATATTCTTCGCCAACACTGCAGTTGAAAGGTGTCAATTCTTTTTCGGTCTTCCTTACTCATTGTCCACAGGTATAGGTTATACCTTATCCATGGGTACAGGGGTTAGGATTCCAACATCTATTTCTGGGGAACACAACTCCACTCATCAGCATTTTATGTTCATATTGTCGTCCGTCATAGGGACTGACAAAGAACATGTTCAGAAGTGGAAAATGTTTGTTTAGTTTTACATTCCTGTGTGTTCGATGCATAAAACCCAGAACAGGCTAAAGGTCTCAGACATCTTCCCATCCTGCTGGACTTGTAAAGACAGAGCAAAGAACCTAATTCTAGCTCCCTGAGTCTTAACATCAGTCCCGAAATTCTTTCACTTTTATCTGAGCTGTGGCCCCCATCCCTGTTTCTCAGGGGACATTTTTGTCCCAGTTTGTAAAATCCCATCTGTGCCACACTTGCTCTTTCGTCCTGCAATATGGAAACAAAGTCATTTCCTGCTGAGACAATGTGTGACTTTGTTTCCCTGGAAATCTGTGTAATCGACCCCCGACTCATGCGGACCCTGTGTACAAAGGAATTAAACGCTGCCCAGTCCCGGGCCATCCCCGTGATCTGTACAGAGTGGAACTTCTCGGTAGGGTTCTCAAGGCTGTGACCTTTTGGAAGCAGATCACCAGGCGTTTCTTCCAAGGCACCTCTGGGTGGGTTTGAACCACCAACATTTCGGTTATTAGTGAAGCTCTTAACCCCACCCGGGGACTCTTACCATTACTCATACTACTATTAGTATTATCATCTGTTTTGGCTCCCTAGTTATCTGTCTTTTCCTGGTAACATTTATTTTGTATAAGGAGCCCCGGTGGCACAGTGCTTAAGTGCTTGGCTGCTAACTGAAAGGTCAGCAGTTCAAACCTACCAGCTACTCCGTGGGAGAAAGACCTGGTGATCTGCTCCCATAAAGATGACAGCCTTGGAAACCCTATGTATGGGGCAGTTCCACTGGGTTGCTAGGGTCGCTATGAGTCGGAATTGACTCGAAGGCAAAGGGTATTTATTTCTTGCAGGCCCTTGACCTCTGTTTCTTCTGATGTGTCCCACTCCAGTCCGCCACACTGTGTGATCCCTAGTCATTCTTTCTAAGAAAGTAACGGGATTCACCCTGCATTTGTTGGGGCTGTGGCAAAATCTGAACGTGGATATTCACACTGGGCCTTTTCTACAAGGCCAGCGCTACACAGAGGCCAGGTGGTCTAGGAACATAAGAAAGCTGGGGGAGCTGGGGGTTAGGGAGGAATGGGGGTTAGG
>NW_004444070.1:6123496-6124820 GCF_000243295.1 Trichechus manatus latirostris | reverse complement strand
GGAAGGAAGGGAAGGAGAGAGGATGGGAGGCAGGGAGGGAGGAAGGAAGGGAGGGAGGGAAGAATGAGTGAATCAAGGGCTTACTGAAGCCGCTGGAAAGAGTGAGCGCCACACCTACCAGCCCCTTTTCAAACGAGAGACGTAAAGGAGCCTTCACAGTCACCATCTCAGCTTATAATCAGGAGCCAACTGAGAACCAGTCACAGACTTCTCTGCTCTCCCTACCCATGTACCCCAGCTTTGATTCTTTTGCTGCTCATATGCGAGTTGAGACTCTGACTACAGCTCTTCCCTGGAGGGGTGTCTTGGAGGGTACCACCCCCCCTTCTGCGCAGAGTCCCAGAACGCCCGTGGCTGGTGCTCAAGCCTGCAGCAGAAACCACTTGAGTGTCAGGCTGGATTGCATGGCTCCAAGATTTATTCTTTAACTTGTTTCACAGACAGGTGGAGGGGTTCACAAATACCTCGAGCAGTGGGGCGCTGCTTTATTTTATCATCTGAAAAAAGTGCTCTTTCCTAAGAATCCGTATGATGATTGTTAGGAAATTTAGAAGACAGGTTGGCAGTGGGCACGGTTTCCCTGCCCCAGATCACGCTGAGGTACCCAGGAGCAGGAAGAAGTATATCTGTGATGCTTCCCAGGCTCTTGAAGAGCGTTAACAGAGTAACCTTTTTTCTTCGTTGCATGAAACAGAGATCTAAAACTCAGCTAGAGCTATTTAAAATAAGAATAAAATATCCCGTGCAGATCATAAAAGGCAACTTGAGGAGCCCGATGCCTGCGATCCCAAGGTACAACAGTAATGATATTGATGATTATTACTGTACTAATGTTTCCATCCATCCACCCATCCATCCACCCACCCATCCATCCACCTACCCGTCTGTCCATCCGTCAATCTACCCATCCATCCATCCACCCCCCCATCCATCCATCCATCCACCCACCCATCCATCCATCCACCCACCCATCCATCCATCCATCCACCCATCCATCCACCCATCCATCCATCCATCCACCCACCCGCCTGTCTGTCCATCCGTCAATCTACCCATCCATCCACCCATCCACTCACCCACCCATCCATCCATCCATTCATACATACATACCTACACATACACATATATCCATCCATCCACCCACATGTCCATCCATCCATCCATCCATCCATCCATCCATCTACCTATCCATCTATCCATTCATACATACATACATACCTACACATATACATATATCCATCCATCCACCCACATATCCATCTGTCCACCTATCCATCCATCCGTCCATCCATACGCTCATCCATGCATCTGCCCATCTGTCCCC
>NW_004444070.1:6113289-6123363 GCF_000243295.1 Trichechus manatus latirostris | reverse complement strand
CATCCATCCATCCATCCACCCACTCAGCAAAGGTTTCTCAGTGTCAGGATACCCAGGGCTCATGCTAAACCCCAGGACTAAAGCGGGGTAAGACACACACCCATCAGCCCCTAATGCACTGAAATTTAGCCAGCTCAAACAATTTTATTCTTTATAAAAGGATTATTTGATGTTGCTCCTAAAAATCACCTGTCCAAATCATCTTTAGAAAACAAGCATTTTTTTTTTCTTGGATTACTCTGTGGAAAATACACGGGCAAAGCAACATATACCGATTCTAGGATTAAATGACTGTGTGGTTTTTGGATATGTGTTTGCTTTTCCTCAGAGTCAAGTATTAATTCCTTTTTGTTGCTCTTAAAGATTTACTGAAAAATTACATCAGTCGTGTAACACTGAAAAGAAGCTGAGGAATAAAAAGGTTTAAACAAAAACCACCTGGAATAACACCTTAATGACATAGCAATCCCCGTTTCATGTATGTCCTTCCAGCCTTTCATTTTAAATTTTTACCAATTTTTTCATTTTTTTTTTTAATTCTAAGACACAATTTTTCACATTTTAAAAATTCCCCATTACCCCGTTTCCCTAGCCCCTGGTAATCACGAATCGTATTTATCTGGATGGATTTTCCTATTCTAGATATTAAATGTAAGTGGGATCATACAGTATTGGTCCTCCTGTGACTGACTTATTTTGCTCAGTGTGATGTTTTCAAGGTTCGTGCACGTTCTCGCACGCACGCATCGGTACTTCATCTCTTTACATGGTTGAACAATGCTTTATTGTATGTATATACCAAGGCCCCTAAGGGGTGCAAATGTTTGTGCTCAAATACTAATCTAAGGATTGGCAGTTGGATCCACCCAGAGGCACCTCGAAAGAAAGACCTGTCATTCTACTTCCTACAGACCAGCCACAGAAAACCCTATGGAGCACAGTCCTACTCTGACTCACGTGGGGCCTCTGTGAGTCGGAGTCAACTCAACGACAACAGGTTTGGCTTTGCTTTGGATGTATCTACCTACTCGTGTTTATCCATTCATCTGTCGGTGGACGCTTGGGTTATTTCCACCTTTTGTCTAGTGTAAATTACAGTATTAATTGTATACATATTAAATTTTCTCTCACCTTTTCTGGAAGAATCACACAACCAACGAGTTGAATTCCCAGTGTGGGGAATAAAAAAAAAAAACAACACTTCCATACAACAATTCCCAACTTGACAGCAGACCTCAAGCTCGAAGCCGAGATGTTTTTTTCTGGAGGCAGTTAAGTCATAAAAGGATTTTCATTTCTTGATGTGCTTATACATAGCGTGTGTCCTACTTTCTTCTAGAATGGTCATCGCATTGACAGCTCAAAATAACATCTGAACCACTTTTTAAAAAAATTTTCCTTTCCAAGTTTTAAATACACACTGACCAGGGCTATAGAAGTTCTGGGGGCTGGCTTGGGGAACAGTCCCTGGCAAATGCAGGCTAGTCTTTTTTTTTGTTTTATGCTTGGACCACCTTGCATAGATTTGTTTTCAAGATAAAGGCTTTCCTTTTCAAATTTTCTTTTTTAAAAAAAATAATATTTATTGTGTTTGAGGTGAAACTTTACACAGCAAATTAGGTTCCCATTTAACAATTTCTGCACAAATTACTCAGTGATAATTGGTTATGTTCTTCACAATGCGTGAACATTCTCATTAATTCCGTTCTGGTTGTTCCATTTCCAGTACTCTAGTTTCCCTGCCCCCTTACCTTCTCATCTTTGCTGGAGCCCTGGTGGCGCAGTGGTTAAGAGCTCGGCTGCTAAACAGAAGGTCAGCAGTTGGAATCCACCAGCTTCTCTTTGGAAACCTTGTGGGGCAGTTCTCTTATGTCCTCTAGGGTTACTATGAGTCGGAATGGACTTGACAGCAATGGGTTGGGTTTTGGGTTTTATGAGTCGGAATCAACTTGATGGCAGTTAGCTTGGTTGACCATTTGGTCTCATCTAGATGATGTTTTAAAGAGCATGTATTCATGGGTAATAGTCTTCGTTTTGTGTGCCAATCTGTTATTTCAGTAAAAGGTGATCTCGGGATAGTTTCAGTTCAAGATTTAAAGAGTATCTCAGGACGATAGTCTCAGGGAGTCCGCCATTCTTCACTGAGCCAGTGTGTCTGGACTTTTTAAGAATTTGAGTTCTGTTCCATGTTTTTCTCCCATTCTATCAGGGTCCATCTGTTGTAGCCCTGATGGTTGGTCATGGTAGCGGGGCACCATCTAGTTCTTCTGGTCTCAGGGTAGACGAGACCGTGGCTCATGCAGACTTTTTGTTCTGTAGACTAGTTTCTTCTCTGAGTCTTTGGTTTCCTTCTTTCTCTTTTGCGCTGGATGAGTAGAGACCGGTCATTCTGTCTTAAATATTAAAATTTGTTAACACACACACTTCACCAAAGTGAAGCCATTCCCAGCCAAGTTAGGCGAATCTCTGCTTCAGAGGCAGGATCAATACATGTGATTTGTGAACAATAGACACAGGTGGGCCGGAGAAGGGCCAACAGCTTCCCAGGTACTACCAGTACCACCACCAGTTGCCGTCCAGCCCACTGTGGCTCACAGCGCCCCCATGAGAGTCAGAGTAGAACTGTGCTCCACAGGGTTTTCAGTGGCTGATTTTTCAGAAGCAGATCGCCAGGCCTTTCTTTCTAGGCACCTCTGGGTGGATTTGAACCTCCAACCTTTCCGTCAGCAGCCGAGGACGTTCACTGTTTGCACCTCCCAGGGTCTCCTCTGTTGTTCCCAGAATTCATTTCTTGGGGTCAGTTTGAGAATTGTGCCTTCAGTAGGTCCTTCTGGCCAGAGTTTCTCTCGATTTCAAAACCAGTGTATCTCCCATATTTCGAACACAAGCAGAATTTGAAAGAATCCTGCTTGTGCATTACAAGGGAAAATCTGAAAAGAGACTCAAAATCGACTCACCGTCTATTATTTTATCGTCGTTCAAAGGTCCGAGTGGCACACACATTTTGCTGCTCAACTACAAACAGAAAGGTTGGCAGAATGAACCCACCCAGTGGCACTGTGGAAGAAAGGCCTGGCAATCTGCTTCCGTAAAAATTACAGCCGAGAAAACCCTATGGAGCAGTTGTACTCTGCTGCACACGGGGTCATCGTGAGTCAGAATCTTCTCAATGGCAATGGGTTTGGGTTTTTATTGTCATTCAACCTTTATGCTTAGACAAAACGTCATCCCTTAAAGCACCAGGAAGCCAACATCAGGCTTCTAGAGACTGAAAATAAATCCCATAGCTAGATGGCCGAGTATGAAATGAGCCTGCCTGTTTTATATTATATTTGACTTCTCATACTTGTGTTAATTATTTGCACACGGTCTCTACGGCATTTTTGTGAAGGGCCTAGTTTCTCTAATTGAACAAATGAATTATCTGTCTTCACCTATTTCCTGTTTGCAGTGTTTTGATGGAGATGGATGAAAACTAATTTATATTACAGATTTGATTGCCAGATGGGTAGTCATTACACGTCCCTGCTTCTGGTAAAAATGGCAAATTCAAACTCAATTTCTGCCACTGCGCTTGTATGCTTAAATCTATTCTGGCGCAGTGGTTTAAGAGCTTGGTTGCTAATCGAAAGGTCGGCAGTTCGAATCTACCAGCCTTGGAAAGCCAAGGCCGTAATCTTTACTGAAAAAGATCGTCAGGTCTTTCTCCCGAGGAGCAGCTGGTGGGTTTGAACCTCCACCCTTTCGATTAGCAGCTGAGTGCTTAAATACTGCTCCACCATGGCTCCTTCACACAAGTAGAAAACCAAAAAATAAAAATAAAAACCAAACCCACTGCCGTCGAGTTGATTCCGACTCATAGCGACCCTATAGGACAGGGTAGAACTGCCCCATAGGGTTTCCAAGGAGCAGCTGGTGGATTCGAACTGCCAACCTTTTGGTTAACAGCCGTGCGCTTAACCACTATGCCAAAAACAGTTGCCCCTGGGATGAGCCCAACTCATGGGGACCCAGTGCGTGTCAGAAGATGCTCAATGACCTAAAAGGAGGTGCGGTAAAGTCCCTAAAATTCTGAGTGGCAAAGAACTCGCAACTCAAAGTGGGGTCCTTGGAGCAGGAGAATCAGCATCACCTGGGAGCTTGTTGGAAATGCAGAATCTTGGCCCCACCTGGACCTGCTAAGCCCAAATCTGCATTTTCACCAGATCCTGAGGTGATAATCTGATTTTCTAAATTCCATGCAGGAGACCGGGGTTCAATTCCTGGCCAGTGCACCTCATGCGGAGCCACCACCCCTCTGTCCGTGGAGGCTTGCGTGTGGCTGTGATGCTGAACAGGTTTCAGCGGAGCTTCCTGACTAAGACAGACTAGGAAGCAAGGTCTGGTGATCTACTTCTGAAAATCATCCAGTGAAAACCCAACGGATCACAGTTCAACTATGACACGCGGAGGGGTGCCGTGAGTCGGGGTCGACTCCACAGAAAGTGTTTTTTGGTTTTGTTTACGCTCAAAACACACAGTCGTGGTGCTGACTTTGGGAATAAACCACGGACTTTCTCTTGGATCCAGTGTGGAATCACACCAAACAGAAATTTGTTAAAAGTTCCAATCTCATGGAATCCAGACTTTCTGGAGCCATGGAGGTTGGATGAACCCCTGAGACTATTGTCCTGAGATAATCTTTAAACCTTAAACCAAAACTATCCTCTGAAGTCTTCTTTAAGCCAAATAGTTTAGCTGCGCTAGTAAAGAATATCTGCCTTGAGCACTGTGTTCTTTTAAGATCTATCTATATGGGATCAAATTGACAATAGCAACTGGAAGGGTTAGACAGGAAGCTTAGGGGGCAGTGAGTTTATATTAAAAGGGGTGGAACAACTCAGCAAAGGAGGGTGAGAATGGTTGCACATCTTAAAGAACGTAATGAATGTCACTGAACTGTACAAGTAGAAACTGTTGAATTGGTGTATATTTTGCTGTGTATATTTTCAACAATACTGGAAGAAAAAAAAAAACAATGTAGAAATAGAATCCCTCTTTTAAGAACTATCTATATGGGGTTAAACTGACAAAAGCAGCTGGAAAGATTAGATAGCAACCTTAGGGGGCAGTGAGTTTATGTTAATGGGGGAGGAACAACTCAGCAAAGGAGGGTGAGGATGGGTGCACATCTTAAAGAATGTAATCAATGTCACTGAATTGTACAAGTAGAAACTTGAATTGGTGTATGTTTTGCTGCGTATATTGTCAGCAACAAAATAAATAAAAATTTAGAAAAAAAAAGAATGTCGTCAATGTCACCGAGTTGTACATGTAGAAACTGTTGAATTGGTGTAAGTTCTGCTGTGCGTATTCTCAACAAGAACAGCAAGAAGAAGAAAATAAATTATTAACACAGGAAGAAAAAAAAAAGGCTCTGCTGCTCATAGTGACGCTGCAAAAATATTTCGACAGTCTGCGAGCGGCTTCCTGCTGGTGAGCCTCCTTCTGTCAAAAACAAAAAGAAAACAGAAAGGAAAAAAAAAAAAGGCCGTTCCAAGTCCCAGATCCTTGTTTGGGAGTATTATTCATTGTCCGACTCTCAGCTGCTGTGCTGATTCATCACGCTGGAATGGTTTTCTTAACTTTATTAGAAGGTGGAATTAAGACTGTGTCTTTTCCTGGTAACCCACCCCCTTGTTCTGTGTGTTTCAGGGTGGGGAGCGGGGAGTGGGGGTGTAAAGAGAACCGTGCTGAAGGCTCCTTGGCCGGGAGGGGTCGGAGGAGGGGGCTCAGGGGCACCTCGGATATTCAGACTCACTTGGATACGGAGCAGGAACAAGGGACAAGACCACCAGGGCTGGATCTATGGGGGCTGGGAAGAAGGAGGAAGCAGCAGGAACACCACCCTGAAGAGCCCATGGGCTATCTGAAGCTGAGCAAAGAAGGGTGGGAGACAGGAGGGTGCAGCCCACCCCTCCACTGCCACCAGATCTGGGGCCACGTCGTCTGTCTGAGTCTCGCAGTGCTGCTGTAACAGAAATGCCACAAGTGGGTGGCTTTAACAAACAGAAATTTATTCTCTCACAGTTCAGGAGGCTAGAAGTCTGAATTCAAGGTGCCAGCTCTAGGGGAAGGCTTTCTCTCTCTGTCGGCTCTGGGAGAAGGTCCTTGTCTCGTTGAGCTTCTGTTCCTTGGTCCCTTGGTGATCTTCATGTGACATCTGTCTTCCCTGTTTGCGTTTTCTTGTCTCTGTGTCTTCTCTGCTCTTTTATCCCTCAGAAATGATGAGGTTTAGGACTCACCCTACATTAACGTGGCCTCATTAACATAACAGAGAAACCCTTATTCCCAAATGGGGTAACATCCACAGGTGCAAGGGCTCGGATTTTATAACACATATTTTTGTTACTGTTGTAGTTAGGTGTCGGACGGAAACACTGCCCCGTCCTGCGCCAGCCTCACAATCGTTGTTATGCTTGAGCCCATTGTTGCAGCCACTGTGTCAGTCCATCTCGTTGAGGGTCTTCCTCTTTTTCACTGACCCTGTACTTTACCAAGCCTGGTGTCCTTCTCCAGGGACTGGTCCCTCCTGATAACATGCCCTAAGTACTTGAGATGAAGTCTCACCATCCTCACTTCTAAGGAGCATTCTGGCTGTACTTCTTCCAAGACAGATTTGTTTGTTCTTTTGGCAGTCCCTGGTATATTCAATATTCTTCACCAACACCATAATTCAAAAGCGTCAATTCTTCTTTGGTCTTGCTTGTTCATATTTTGGGGGGACACAATTCAATCCGTGACAGCATCCTCTTCTGGAAGCCCTTGGTGGCCCCCAGCTCTCTCGCTTGAGCGCTGCATCTTTTGGATGGCCTCAAACAGAACGCTGGGAAGTGAGGGTTCTACCCCGGGCCACAACTGCCTCAGTTATGCTTCGTTAATTTATTAATAGTGTTACTCTTAAGAAAAGCAAAAAACTCAGCCTTCTTCTGAAAAATATAGTTTACAAAGCCCCTTTCAAATTATCACGTGACAGCTTTATTTTTTGTTATTCTTTTGGGAAGTATACCGGGTGTGTTCAGAACTTTCCAAAATCACCCGAAGAACCTCTTGTGTGACACAGTGGGTCATCCTGGAATTAATGACAAGCAGGAGAGAGATTTCTCAAAATGTTATGTTCCAGTAAATCCTTTACAAAGTCAAAACCACTTCTGGGACATAACCAAACACCTTGCAGAATTGGTTTTCTGGGTTTGAGGGCTTAAGACCATCGTCCTGTGGGACAAGTCGGTCAGTTGGCAGAATACAGTTCATAAAGTTAGGTTCTACGTCCTAGTTTGGTGAGTAGTGTCTGGGGCCTTAAAAGCTTGCGAGCAGTCGTGTAAGATACAACTGTTGGTCTTTTCTCGTCTGGAGCAGAAGAGATAGAAGGAAACCAAGGACTCAAAGAAGAAACTAATCTATGGGAAAAATAGTCTACCCAGAGGTCAGAAGAACTAGATAGTGCCCAGCTACCATTACCGACCATTCTAATCTGGGCCACCATAGATGGACCCTGAGAGAATGAGAGAAAAATGCGGAACAGAGCCTCAAATTCTTTAAAAAGTCCAGATTTACTGGACAGGCAGAGACTAGAGGAACTGAAATCATTCCCAGAGGTCACATTTCAGCTAAGTAACAGATTGGCACATAAAATAAAAGACACACCCATGAGTACTGTGTTCCTTAAACAAACAAACAAAAAGTCTGTATGAGACAGTCAACATTTACCCTAATGCAAAGATGAGGACGTAAGGGGGTAGGGAAACTAGAAGAATGGAAACAGGACAACCAGAATGGAATTAATGAGAATGATCATGCATTGTCAAGAATGTAACCAATGTCATTGAATAATTGGTTTAGAAATTGTTAAATGGGAACCTAATCTGCTGTGTAAACCTTGACAGAAAATACAATAAAATATCATTAAAAAAAAGAAACAAGTCAAAGACAGTCCGTAGAATGGGACAGTATTTGGAAAGCTAATTAGAAAACGTTGTATCCTTCTGCCTAGATCAGATCTTCCTTGTTCTACTCCCTACTGATACTTCCATGTTGTATTCCCTTTAGAATGCAAGAAAAATTCAATTACAAAAAAAAAAGAAACCCTTATAGTGCAAAGCTTGGCATAGGCTGAACTTGATCCTGTGAAATTTCTTTGATATTCTTCGTCCCCGTCTTTTCCTTCCAATGTGAGAGCTCATTGTATTTCTCTTGTTCCTCTCTCTCTTTTTTCTTCATACATAAAAAAAGAACTGCAGCCAAGGACCTCCCTGCCTTAAGCTCTGTCAGATTCCTGCGATCACACTGTCTTTCTCTTTCACCTCCAGAATTCTCTCCTCTTTGCTTTTCACGTTTCTTGCCCGTTGTCTCTCTGGCTGTGTTTTCCCTGAAATTTTTGTTTCGTTGGGGTTTATCGCTTTGAAGCCCTACTCCTTTTGTGGCGTTGTGATGCCTTTCAACCACACAGCGCCCAGCTGTGCCCGCGGTTGCCGCCGGGATGTGGTGTCTGGAGCGGGGCTTGGGGAATGTTTGCCTTTGTCCCCGGCGAGCTGGCCTCGGATTGAAGAGCCGTTTAGATCTGTTGTCCTCTTCCAGCTGCGCTTTGCCACAGTGCCCTTTTGTTTTCCCCGGGCTCTGACACCCCCCTTTCAGGTCAGTCTGTGTGTGTTTTAACAGCCGGGACAGTGCTGAGCAGAGAGAGTGGGGACCACAGCTGGCTTCTGCATACATATTTCATCTGAACCTGCTCAAGAGGCATGTGTGGGGCTTTGCCCGCCTCTTTGGACGCTTGGGGAATTGATCTTTTTTTCCTCCGGCGTGTGTATGCCCTTGGGGATGGGAGAGCCGGGAGGGACACCGAATGAGACCCACCCCAGTGCGTTATCTTGGGGTGCCCTTCTTGACTGCCCCCCGCAGTGGTTTGGCGAGGCTAGTGTGGGGCTCCAGTCACCCCCGAGGAAAAGTGAACAGTCAACATTATTGGCCGCACCTCAAGAATCGACTATTAAAAACGGGCTGTTGTGGATTGAATTGCGTCTCCCCAAAAACAGATGTTGTAAATCCTCACCCCTATACCTGTGGATGAAGGAGCCCTGGTGGCGCAGTGGTTATGAGCTCGGCTGCTAACCAAAAGGTCGGCAGTTGGAATCCACCAGCCGCTCCTGGGAAACCCTATGGGGCAGTTCTACTCTGTCCTGTAGGGTCGCTAGGAGGCGGAATTGAATCGAGGGCAGCGGGGTCGGTTTTTAAACTCTGAGGAAACAAATTTCTGTTCTTCACCGCCCCCACTGGTGGTGTTTATAAGACACTTACTGAAAGATAAAGCAAGCAAGCCCGTTCCCGTTACATGATTTGCTGCCAACAGCACAGGCTAATAGTTACGGCTTGAAAATAACTGTTGATTCTGTATTTATTTAATAGCTGCAACAACGGGCTCACACATACCAATGGTCTGGAAGATCGCAGAGGAGCAGACAAGGTTCTGGTTGTACACGGGGTCGCCATGAGTCAGAGTTCATGGCTACTAACAACAACATCGTTTGTTTATTACGCCGAGATGTCACCGGGATTTCAAACACCAGCACGGCCACCCATGGTGGACAGGTATCAGTGGAGCTTCCAGAGTCAGACAGACTAGGAAGAAAGGCCTGGCAATCCTCTTCTGAAAATCAGCGCATGGAAACTCCGTGGGTTGCAACAGAACATTGTCCGACTCGCTTGCTTTGGACACTTCACGAGGCGGGATCCGTCGCTGGAGGAGGACGTGGTTTTGATGAAGCAGAGGGCCAGCGAGGGTGGGGGAGAGCTCAGTGAGCTGGAGGGGCAGAGAGCTGCAGCAATGGACTCGCACACGCCGGATGATTGTGAAGATGACGCAGGGCCGGGTGATGTTTCGTTCCCTGGAACAATGGGGTGGCCATGAGCGGAAGCCGACTGCACGCCGTGAACACCACCACCAACACGTTAGGTTGTGTGGCCCTAGAGACCCCAGCGTGGTGTGTCCTGGGCCGGGTGAAACGTTCCAGTGGAGCAAAGCTTTCCTGGGCTGCGGCT
>NW_004444070.1:6111004-6112304 GCF_000243295.1 Trichechus manatus latirostris | reverse complement strand
GGCTGATTTTCAGAAGCAGATCACCAGGCCTTTCTTCCTAGTCCATCTTAGTCTGGAAGCTCCGCTGAAACCTGTTCAGCATCACAGCAACACACAAGCCTCCACAGACAGATGGGTGGTGGCTGCACATGAGGTGCGCTGGCTGGGAATTGAACCCAGGTCTCCCACATGGAGGGCGAGGGTTCTACCACTCAGCCACCACTGGCCTTCTACATGTAGTGTGTAAAAACCATCCTTAGTTCATGTGCCATACAAAAACGGGGCCGTTAAGACTGTTGCCATTTCAGCTCCACCGCAATCCTTCCCAGTTCTGATTTCCCTTCTATCCTTCATTTACTCATCACTCAGGATGTAGGTTGAGCTATGTTCATTTTATTTATTTTTCCATCTTGGGTGATTTTGTTGCAATTTTCCATCGAGATTTGAAATGCTTTCCCACATATTATAAGTTATTCCTGGGTCTGATACTGTCTTCATTATCTGCTGCTGCTGTAACAGATACACCACAAGGGGGTGGCTTTGTGGAACAGACATTTATTTTCTCACAGTTAAGGAGGCTAGATGTCTGAACTCAGGGCACCGGCTCTAGGGGAAGGCTCTTTCTCTGCAGGCTCTGGGGGAAGATCCTTGTCTCTTTTCAGCTACTGTTCCTTGGTTCCTTGGAGATCTCCATGTGGCATCTATCTTCCCCCATCTGTGCTTCTTCTGTGTTCTAAACTGCTCTTTTTATAACTGAAAAGTTATTAGGTTTAAGACTCACCCTACACTGATATGGCCTTATTAACATAACGTAGAAAACCTTATTCTCAAATGGGGTCACATCCACAGGTTTAAACCCAAACCAAACCCATTGCCTCAAGTCGATTCCAACTCATAGCGACTGTATAGGACAGAGTAGAACTGCCCCATAGGGCTTCCAAGGAGCGGCTGGTGGATTCCAACTGCTGACCTTTTGGTGAGCAGCTGAGCTCTTAACCACTGTGCCACCAGGGCTCCTCCACAGGTATACGGGTTAGGGTTTTCAATCCATAACAGATACTGAATGATTTTCTTTCTCTTCTCCCTCTGAAAACGCCTGGGACAGGCTTCCACCCCAGAAGCGTCTGATATTTACTGAAGCTCAGCAGTGCCGATTCTGGGCAGCTGGTCAACCTGCCTGCAGCCCAAAACAGCCTGCACAAAGCTAACCCTCAGATTCCAGGCACGGGACCATGTGGACAGTTTTGTCTGTGAACAACATACATTTTACAGTTGTAAATTCCAAAGGGGTAGGGCAGGGGCAAAAACAGCAAAATTCGGG
>NW_004444070.1:6108229-6110189 GCF_000243295.1 Trichechus manatus latirostris | reverse complement strand
TTTATCATGATGTTGCTTATTGGTCCAGTCGTGAGGATTTTTGTTTTCTTTATGTTGAGGTGTAATCCACACTGAAGGCTGTGGTCTTTGATCTTCATCAGTAAGTGCTTCAAGTAAATATTGATAATAGCTTCTAATACCTAATTTGGATTGTAGATATGTGATAGCTGCTGATACACGTTCGTTCCCAAAGAGAGGCACGTTTTTATTCTTTACAGTTTTGAATTATTTACTATCCGTTTTAATTAGAGTTGAGAAGTGACGGTGCCTTAAAGTAAATTAAAATAGGAGTTGGAAGAAATCCCTTTCTCGCTGCTATACCAAGCTGTGAGACTTTCTCCATATCTCTTTCAAGTACCCTCAAACCACTTGCAAGCGATTTTTAAATTCAGGCTTCTGGGTGTCTTTGGAGAATGATTTATCGATTTAAATTATTTCGCTACTAATACATTCCTGGAGAAGAGGATCTGTGTTTTCCTCAGGCTTTCTTTTCTTGATTATTGAGCTGTTTCTTCTGAAGCCAGACCCCAGTAAGGATGGATGTCTACCACCCCTTAAATGGGAAGGGTGGGCACCTTCCCATATCTTGAAATATGCTTCCAGGGTGGAAGCTATAATCATATTGGCCTCTTGTTGGCTTTGCTTTTTTCTCTTGTCATATCCAGTCCCAAGATACCTCAGCTGTTTCCTCCAGGTCTCATGGAAACCAGTTGCCGTCAAGTTGACTCTGACTCATGACGAGCCCATGTGTGTCAGAATAGACCTGTGCTCCATAGGGTTTTCCGTGACTGATTTTTTGGAAGTAGATCACCAGGCCTTTCTTCCAAGGTGCCTCTGAGTGAATTTGGACCTCTAACTTTTCAGTTTGAAAGAACACACTCTAATTTGAACTTTTTTTTTTTTGAAGAAACATACTCTAATTTGAACTTCCAGGAACATAACAGACAGGGCTTCTCTTGCAAACTAGCCATGTATCTTTTCTTTTAGAAACAAGGAACACAGGAATTTAAGCACTTAGTCAGAGAAAGCATGACCAGGAACTGTACTGTGAGTTCCCACCATCATTACTGGTTTTCATGGAGTCGACTCCAGCTCATGGCGACCCCATGCACAATGGGATTGGACCATTGCGATCCACAGGGTTTTCACTGACTGAATGTCAAAAGTAGATTCCCAGGCCTTTCTTTCTCGTTCCTCTTAGTCTGGAAGCTCTGCTGAAACCTGTTCAGCATCACAGCAACACGCAAGCCTCCACTGACAGATGGGTGGTGGCTGCACATGAGGTGCGTTGGCCAGGAATCGAACCTGGGTCTCCTGCATGGAAGACACAAACTCTGCCCCTGAACCACCAATGTAATCTATATAAATTATCATTACAAATAAAATAAATTAACACAAGATACATACATTTAAATAATAAATGCAACATATGAAGTGTCTGGCTCCCCTCCACCAAAAAAACAGTAAAAAATAAAAACTGGAATCTGATATCTTCCTTTGACTCCAAAATATATATCCAAATGCATTCATTTTCAGCTGAAAGATTTTCGGCAGCCAAGTTTCTTTTGGAAATAAACCAATTCCTCCACACACTGCAAAAAGCTCTGTTTCAGCTGGATAAAGCCATCAGGAGTTTGCACACCACCTCCATCCGCTCCTTCCAGCCATGGGAAAATGGGCGATCGTGCTGGCATGGTATTTTTTTTGCACTCAGACGGTTTCTGAGATAAACACTGCCCAGGACGACGCCTCCAGGTTGAGAGCCTTGTGAGATTCCTAGCAATGCTCACCAGGACTTGCAAACACCATGGACGAGACGCCCAGCCAAGACGTTGGAGAGTTCCTAAAAGGCTACCCAGTTTATTCCCCACGGCTACACAAGGTGCTTATCTTTTAGATTTGGGTAGGCATACTATCTTAGTCATCTAGTGCTGCTCTGAAAGAAATACCACAAGTGGAT
>NW_004444070.1:6095450-6107521 GCF_000243295.1 Trichechus manatus latirostris | reverse complement strand
TACAGATGAACTGATCAACAAACGCCTTCCTTTAATCCCCCCTGAGCCACCGTAGCTGAGAAGGATGCAGGTGACTCGAAAATCCCTGAGCGCCAGAGGCTTTGTGAGAAATTGGAGTTGCGGAATTTAGGACACACTCTGAGGATTTCAGACTTCAGCCAGGCCAGGGCTCTGACAATTAATTTTCTAATCTCATTACTTGTCAGGTCGTATCTACAGTTCCAATTAACAGGGGGCCCTATCGTACCTACTTATGCAGAAACTGTCCAGGTAATTGAGAACAATAATCGGTGTGGTGAGGGGGACTCCCTGTCGACTTTTGTGGTGGACAGGGAGAGCCCCGAGCTGCACTTAGTAGAATGCGTTTGCCTTGGGGGCTCTGGAGTCAGCCTAAACACAAAAATGGAAGGTTGGGCTGGCCGCCAGGAGTAGGTGCGTATGGAAGTTTCTGGAATCTAGATTCTCAGATGCCACCTTCTGCAGCACTTCAGGCATCTGTCTGTTATTACGGAGTCCCTGGGTGGTGCAAATGGTGAGCACGCTCTCAGCTGTCCACAGAAAGGTTGGAGGTTCGAGTCCACCCAGAGGCACCTCGGAAGAAAGGCCTGGCAATCAACTTTGGAAAAATCAGCCATTGAAAACCCTGTGGAGCTCAGTTCTACTCTGAGACACCTGGGGGCGCCAGGAGCCGGGGGTCCATATGACGGCAACTGGTTTTTTACTATTATTTAGTGTTTTGCTGATATAGAAGAGAAATATCAGACCCCAGGTGCCCCTGGGTGGTATAAACGTTTAAGGCGCTCGGCTGCTAACAGAAAGATTGGAGGTTTGAGTTCCCCCAGAGGTACTTCGGTAGAAAAGCCTAGAGATCTGCTTCTAAAAAGCCGACCACTGAAAACCCAACAGAGCACAATTCTACTCTGACACACAAGGGGTCTCCATGAGTCGAAAAGGGCTTGACAGCAACGGGATTGATTTTGTCTGCTGTGTCCTACCTCACATAATTTGCTATTGAAACATCTATAACTAGCCCTGGTGTAAGAGGCGTCCCCAGTGGCAAGCCCTAGTTAGCTTGGCTGCTAATCAAAAGGTCAGCAGTTCAAACCCACCAGCTGCTCCTTGGAAACCTTGGAAATCCTACGGGGCAGTTCTACTCTGTCCACAGAGTCACTGTGAGTCAGAATGAACTCAACAGCAATGGGTTTGGTTTTTTGGTGTAAGAGGTATTAATGTGGGCATTCTATCTATCTATCTATCTATATATATATAAACTGCTGTTATTGAGTCAATTCCAACTCATAGCAACCCTACAGGACAGAGGAGAACTGCCCTACAGGATTTCCAAGGCTGTAATCTTTACGGAAGCAGACTGCCTCATCTTTCTCCCTGGCAGCTGCTGATAGGTTCAAACTGCTGACCTTTCGGTTAGCAGCCAAGAACTTAACCACTGTGCCACGAGGGTCTTTATAATATAAAGGCCTCTTTTATTAAAAAAAGAAAATAATGAAGACGCAACTTCCTCCAGGCACTACGAAGTGAGAGATGTTTAGAATATAAAGTACTCCAGCCTCGTTGAAACATTCATCACGTCAGAGTATAAACACGACTCCTCTATTTTCCAAATTTCTAGCGTGGAATGTGTTGTGGCTGTTGGAAGCTGGGCTGAGATGAAACAGTGAGTAACGTTCATTATGGCATCCTGTCGATTCCAATCTCCTGAGCCATCAGGGGAATACAATCTCTCTCTTTAGTGTTATTTATGATTCGTAACTCTCGCATCAATATTACCATTGTGAGTGGTCAGCGTTTAATCTCTTCTATATAAAGCCACGGAAACTCTTTGGAACCTAATTGTTTTTCTCTGGAACGAATGGCTAAGCAGAGAGGACTGTAAAGAGAATCACATGTTTCTCAGGATACATCATACAAGTCCTTGTCACCACGAGCTTGGCTGTCTCTCAGAAGTATACACCTCCCCCCAAAAAACTGGAAACACAACCCTCATCCACCCAGCTTGTTTTATGTTTTCTTTCCTTGAGCCCATTCCCCAGAAAAAGTAAGAATTGTCCTGCAGATTCTTCAGAATGACCTAGAATAAGCCAATTCATTCATTCATGGCTGCATTCATTCATTTAACACATGTTCATTGAGTGTCTAGGCCGTGTCAGGTGTTAAAGCCCAGATATGTGTGGGTACGTATCATCTGATCTCAGAAAGTGATGGATAAGTGGATGGATGGATGGATAGATGGATGGATGATGGATGAATTGATGGATAAATGGATGGGTGGGTGCATAAATGGGTGGATGGGTGGATGGATGGATGGATGAGTGGATAGGTAGATGGATAGATGAATACGTGGATGGATGGGTGGATGGATGAGTGGATAGGTAGATGGATGGAGGAATACGTGGATGGATGGATGGATGGTTGGATGGATGAGTGGATGAATGAATGGATGAGTGGCTAGGTGGATGGATGCATAATAGGCGTATGGATGGATGGATTGGTGGATAGGTTTATGTATGTATGTATGTATATATGGGTGGATGAATGGATGGTTGGATGGGTGGGTGGGTGGATGGGTGGATGAGTTGAGAGGTAGACGGATGAATGGATATGTGGATGGCTTATGAATTGGTGGATAGGTGGATGGATGAATAGATGATGGATGGATGGATTGGTGGGTAGGTGGATGGATGGTTGGATGAGTGGCTAGGTAGATGGACAAGAGGATAGATTGGTGGATAGGTATGTGTATGGATGGATGGATGTATGGATGGATGGATGGTTGAGTGGATAGGTAGATGGGTGGATAGATATGTGAATGCATAGATGGATGTATGGCTTTGTGGCTAAGTGGATGGATGGCTGAGTGGATGGATAAGTGGATGGATGGAAGGAAGAGTGGATAGGTAGATGGGTGGATAGATATGTGAATGGATAGATGGATGTATGGCTTTGTGGCTAAGTGGATGGATGGATGAGTGGATGGATGAGTGGATGGATAAGTGGATGGATGGAAGGAAGAGTGGATAGGTAGATGGATGGATGGATATGTGGATGGATGGACAGATAAGTGGATGGATGGGTGGGTGGGTGAATGTAAGGAAGGCAGACTCTTACCTCTGTTGCTTATTGCCAGCCCTTCTCCATCGCTCAGGCTGTTTGCTGGTTCTGGTTGGGGTGGAATCTATGGTCCTGTACAGCCATTACGAGCCAGTGTCTATTGTCAGCAGTCCCAGGTACTAGCTGTGTTACCGTGGGCATGTGGCTCGACCTCTCTGGTCCTCAGCTGCCACATCTGTAGGATGATGACTGCAGTAGCGCCTACCTTGCAGCGTCGCCTAGACGGCACAGCAAGAACTGAACAGATGACGTCACCACGGAGACAGCAAGCAAGGACTGCGCCTCCTGTACGGAGTCACCTTCTGTGACTCATGAGTGAAGTCATTCAAGTCCCAACTGCAAACGCGTTTATAGTTTAAAAATGAATGACCCCCTTAAATCGGCGTCTCTTCCAATAAGAGAAACTGGAACCTATTGTTATGGAGAATGACGAGACGTGGCTTAAAAAATGCAGCGTTGTCAGCAAAAAACGTGGAAGATGAATAACCCTTCCAACTCGCAATAAGAAAGAGGAGTTGTTCCTGCTCAGGCTGATAAACAAAACAAACCAAAAAGTAAGTGACACTGAGCGTAGGGCTATCACGTGGGTCCTGCGTCAGAAGCAAGAGAGTTTGCATTTGTCCACTCCGAGTCCATGCTGTTGTGTTCGGCTGTCCAGTGGTCAGCCCAGGCTCAGGGTGACCCCGTGCACAATGGAACGAAACACTGCCCAGTCCTGCACCATTCCCGTGATCACTTATGGATCAGACCGTTGTGCCCCATAGGGTTTTCATTGTCTGATTTTTGGAAGTAGATCACCAGATCTTTCGTCCTAGTCTGTCTTAGTCTGGAAGCTCTGCTGAAACCTGTTCAGCATCACAGCAACACGCAAGCCTCCACAGACAGACGGGTGGTGGCTGTGCATGAGGGGCACTGGCCGGGAATCGAACCCGGGTCTCCTGCACGGAAGGCAAGAAGTCTACCACTGAACCACCGCTGCCTCTTAGTCCATGCTAACTTGGGCCAAATGACTCATGTTCATCAGCTCCCCCATCTGTAAAGGATCTACAACATGTCTCCCTTGCTTGCAGGTTTGCTGATGCTAAACTGAGATTATTTCAATCCTGGCACCCTATTGCGCTATGTCAATAATATATTTTTGTTTAGCTTGGCGCTGCAGTGGACCTCTGCTGAATAAAAATGTTTATGCCTCTCTTTACTCTCTTAGAATCCATTCCAGAAAGGGGTTCCTTCTATCTCTTTGTTTCCAGAGTAACTGAGGAGAATTTTAGTGGTTTACCCTTCTTCTGGTTTCCCATGCGCTAAGCTTTGTCAAGCATGGATGGCGAGACTTCATCTCACGTACTTTGGACATGTTATCAGGAGGGACCGGTCCCTGGAGACGGACATCATGCTTGGTAAAGTAGAGGATCGGTGAAAAAGAGGAAGACCTCCTACGAGATGAATTGACACAGTGGCTGCAACAATGGGCTCAAGCATAACAACGATCGTGAGGATGGCGCAGGACTGGACAGTGTTCCGTTCTGTGGGGCACGGGGTCGCTATGAGCTGGAACCGACTCAATGGCACCTAATATCAACAACAAGCTTTTTCAAAATGTACTAACACTTGTGATCTTCAACACCTTTCTCCAAACTACCAGTATGAGCACCAAATGCATGTCAACAATAATCACCCCAACGATTTCTTCCTTTGGTCATTTCTGAAACATTCAGCAAGAATACCAGCTATACTAAGGAGCCCTGGTGAAGGAGTGGTTAAAATGCTCAGCTGCTAACTGAAAGGTTGGTGGTTCAAACCCACCAGCCGCTCCACGGGAGAAAGATGTCAGTCTGCTTCCGTAAAGCTTTACAGCCTTGGAAACCCTATGGGGCAGTTCTATTCTGTCTTATAGGGTCGCTATGAGTCACAATCAACTCAACAGCAACGGGTCTTATGGCACCAAGCATACGGGAGTTTCTGGGTGGTGCAAACAGTGAATGCTCGGCTGCTAACCAAAAGGTTAGAGGTTGGAGTCCACGCAGAGGTGCCTGAAAGAAGGGCTTGGCGATCTATTTCTGAGAAGTCAGCCATTGAAAGCCCTATGGGACGCAGTTCTGGTCCACCACACATGGGGGCGCCATGAGTCGGAGGTAAAACAATGGCAACTCTTTTAACTGGTTTACCCACTGTAGCCAAGTGGACGCTGAGTCCCCAGATGGCCAGGCAGATGGCACACTGGTTTTCAGCAGAACCCCTTTCCCCCACCCTCTACAGGACTTGGTGTGGGTATGAGTTTGCACATTTTTCATCCCTGCTCAGAGCATTCATCTGGATCTCAAAGATAGCCATCTTCCCGTCTTATCACAGCTGCCGCAGCGCACACAGCTTCCACCTGTACCCAAGTCTTTTCCATTTAAAAAGGGAAGCACACCTTTGCTGTTCAGGTTTTCAGACAAGGTCGTTCTTCATACACGAGGTCTCCGAGAAGAGTGTAAATTCTTATCTTGTCAGCCGGCATCCTAGGACAGACTTGTGGCCTGTGACTTAATGAGCACATCCTGCCGCCTCAATTCAACAAGGTTCACACTTAAGCTTGCATGCTTCTGTTTATTCTAACTTTGTTCTTTGGTGAACTTAAAATATTCCAAGAAGTAGTCACTAGCACGTGCTGAGTGCTTATAGTGTGTCGTAACTGTTAAAAGCGTTCTGCAAATATTAGCATATTTAATTATCACAATGCCGCCATAGGGTAGACATCATCTTGTTATTTTCTCTATTTTTCAAGTTGGGTGCCTCAGGAGACAGAGGGTAAGTAACATGATCAGGTGGCCCAGCAAGTTGACACCCGAGCCTGGTTTCAGCTGAGGCAGCCTGAATCTACACTGTGCTTTTATCCAGGACTCCTTATGAGAGGGACCCCAGCCCCCTTCGCTGAGGGGGGTCTCCCACCTTCTCCCATCCCCATGGACAGTAAGTAGAAGGATCGGTCTCAGAAAGTAAGAGATGGATGGATGGACGGTGAATGGATGATGGGTGGATCGATAGATGAATGGATGGGTGGATGGATAGATGGATAGTGGATGGATGGATGGATGGATGGATGGATGGTGGGTGAGTGGATCGACAGATGAATGGATGGGTGGATGGATGGATGGTGGGTGGGTGGATTGACAGATGAATGGATGGGTGGATGGATAGATGGATAGTGGATGGATGGATGGATGGATGGATGGATGGTGGGTGGGTAGATTGACAGAAGAATGGATGGGTGGATGGATGGATGGATGGGTGGATGGATAGATGGATAGTGGATGGATGGATGGATGGATGGATGGATGGTGGGTGGGTGGATTGACAGATGAATGGATGGGTGGATGGATGGATGGGTGGGTGGATGGATGGTTGATGGCTACGGTGAAATGGTGACTCTCTGTCCAGGCCGCCCTGTGTGGCCCAATAAAGTGTCCCCCTACCATATGGGGTGGGGAGTGGCAGCCATAAACTCCTTCCCCACCAATCCTTGGACCCTCAGACCCGGACACACACTCCCACCACCACCAAGGCAGTCACTTCTCAACCTCCTCCCCCTCCCCACTCCCTCCGATGAATCCAAACTCTTCTGACACCCCACCCCAAGATTTGAAACCCCCTTCTCAGGAAAACATGTTCCCATGAAGCCCGTCACACACTGAAAACTCTTGTTTGGGTTGGAGACACCCAAACTATCCTTCAGCCCGACTTTGACCTCATTTTCCTTCTCTGGGTTAATAACAAAATATCATAAGCATGTTGTCGTTGTCAGCTGCTTTGACTCATGACGACCCCGTGTGTGCAGAACTGCTCCACAGGGTTTTCAAGGCTGTGACCTTTTGGAAGTAAGTTGCCAGGCCTTTCTTCCAAGGCACCCCTGAGTGGGTTCAAACTACCAACCTTTTGGCTAGTAGTCAAGTACTTAACCTTTGGCGCCACCCAGGCAGCACATATCATAAGAGTTGTTTTTCGTTTTATACTATTAAAATTGTACCAAGTCTGTGGCTGAGCCATTCACAGTGTTCTGGGCTGGCCAGCTGTTCTGTGTCTGACGGTGGGCATGTCTGCCTGGTGGGCCAGCTCTCAGACTAAGCAGGTACTCGATGAAAGCTGAGACCACTGGGTATGGATAGGGGCTTTCTCCCCTGCAGGGGTGGGGTCTTCTTCTGATAACTCGGAAACCAGAACTTGTTTAAGAGAAGACATTGAAACCACCATCAAGTTTTACCAGTGCTTTTTTTCTTTTTTTCTTTTTTTTGTCATTTTAATAAAAAGTATGCCCTTTCACGAGGGCAGTGGTGGTTCCGTGGTAGAATTCTCATCTTCCATGTGGGAGACCCAGGTTTGATTCCCGGCCAGCGCTCCTCATGCACAGCCACCACCCGCCTGTCCGTGGAGGCTTATGTGTTGCTGTGATGCTGAGCAGGTTTCAGTGGGGCTTCCAGATTAAGACAGACTAAGAAGAAAGGCCTCGCAATCTACTTCCAAAAATCAGCCCATGAAAACCCTGGGGGGTCACAACAGAACACTGTTTGATATAGAACCTGAAGATGAGCCCCCCAGGTTGGAATAATAGCATAAAGTCTACACTGACTATGTGATAAGGAGCCCTGGTGGTGCAGTGGTTAAGCGCTCAGCTGCTATCTGAAAGGTCGGCCGTTCGAACCCACTAGCTGCTCTGCAGGAGAAAGATGTGATGGCCTGCTTCTGTAAAGATTACAGCCTTGGAAACCCTACCAGGTAGTTCTACTCTGTTCTACAGGGTCATTGAGTCGGAATCGACTCGACAGCAGCGGGTTTGGGTTTTTGGTTCGGCCATATGAGGGGCACTGCTGGTTCAGTGGTACAATCTTCACCTTCCATGTGGGAGACCCGGGTTCAATTCCCGGCCAGCGCTCCTCTTGCGCAGCCACCACCCCTCTGTCCGTGGAAGCTTGAGTGTTGCTGTGATGCTGAACAGGTTTCAGCGGGGCTTCCAGATTAAGACAGACTAGGAAGAAAGGCCTGGCAATCTACTTCTGAAAATCAGCCAGTGAAAACCCTATGGATCACAACGGTCTGATCCACAATGAATCATGGCAACGGTGCAGGGCCAGGCAGCATTTAGTCCCGTTGTGCGTGGGGTCGCCATGAGTTGGGACCGACCGGGCGGTAGCTCACAACAGCATCAATGCCCTTTAACATGCATCGGAAGCTTTGCAAAGCCTGTCACCCTCAGAATAAAGCGACTAGATCACACTGACACTTTTCCACCAACTTCCCATCTGTAGAAGGAGCCCTGGTGGTGCAGTGGTTAAGCGCTCGTTGCTAACCAAAAGGTTGGCAGTTTGAACCTACAAACAACTCCACGGGAGAAAGACTGATTTGCTTCTGTGAAGATTTCAGCCTAAGGAACCCTGTGGGGCAGTTCTCCTGTGTCCTGTAGGGTCGCTATGAGTTGCAATGGGCGGCAGTGGGGCTTGGGGTCCCATCTGCAGGGCCCGTGGCTCCCCTCTCCTACCAGGACGTCTGTGCTAGGCGCGTACGTGCCGAGTTTCTGCTTCCGCGAGGAGACAAAGAGCTGCGCCCGTGCGGGGTGGTTTCAAAAATATTTTATTTTCTCGAATAGCCACAGTAGCTTTGTCTTTATTGCCCCTCTCCACGCGGAAAGGAGGAAGCTATGACAAGACAATAATCAGGTGGCGTACATGACTCCTGCAGAAACAAAAGGGTGGTAGCATAACAGGAGAGCCTACAAAATGCCCGCCAGGGCGCATACGGATAGACGGACGGACTGACGGACAGACGGGGTGGGGCGGGGGAGGGAGTGGACAGTGGTGGGCTGAGCACAGTACATGCATCCAGACACACTCGCCGCCCCACGCCGGGCGTGCCTTAATTTCCACCTCCTCCCCCTTCAAATGTTAAACTAAGAAAAGGACAACCAGCTCAAGGTCCACAATGCAACCCTCATGCGGGAAGCAACCCCGAAAGCGCCTCCATCGCTCTTTAAGGGTAACAAATGCTAGATGTTTCTAGAACTTTCCAGAACTTCCTTACTCCACGGGTAGAGTCTTAGTCTTTTTTATAGTTTTTAGTGTTTTATAGAGTTACTCCTTTGTCCAGGACAGGATGTCTTCCTTCTTGAGGCAGAGCGACAGAAATCTTTGGGGTGCCTTGGAGACAAAGATGGCGGGGGGGGTCCCTTGGACGTCTTCCATTAAGCGTTGGCTCTGTACATGGGGTCAAGCCGGAAGCAAGGAACTTGCTTTGAGTGAGCGTGGTGCCAGGGCTGCATCCGATGTCTTAGGAGGTCAGGTCCCAGTTTGCACCTATGTTGAGGATGGTATAGACTGAAGCTGTTTGTCCTGGGATGGTGCAGACTGAAGCTGTTTGTCCTGGGAGCTTTCTAGCCAGGTATGAAAGAGGCCACACCTCTGCCAGGCTGCCCCGCGGGCGTTTGGATCCCTGTGAGTTAGGGTTATGCTTGAGGGGAGAGAGATGGATGTGTCACTACAGCGTGGACCAGGCAGGTGGGCAGGGGTGTCCAGAGGGAGCCGTGAGGGAGGGTGGTGGTAACAGATGCCAGCCAGCATGGCCCTGGAGTGCCCCAGTGTGGCCCTGGAGTGCCCCAGTGTGGCCCTGGAGTGCCCAAGGGTCCAGTCACCTGGTGATGGCTTGGCGGGTGAGTGATCAGGGAGATGGCCTTAATCCTCACTGGTAGTCACCCCTCCTTAGCCCCGCAGGGCAGCTAGGTGGACATGCTGGCCAGATGTCTCCCGACAAGGCGGAGCAGTGACCCCCCCCAGGGTATCTAGCCCTCTGCATCCAAGTCCTGGCTCACCGGTGGTCTGTGAGGGTGGCGCTCTCATAACTGGCTGGCGTATACCTGGCGCACAGGTGATCAGAATGCTCGACAGCCGCCAGACCGCTCCGTCACTTCCGGGGCCCTGGATGTACAGAGAAGAAGAGGGAATGTCAATGAGGACCTCGTGACTGTCAGTCTCTCCATGCTGCCCAGAAGTCACCTTACCTGGTGCCCAGATCTTGCTTTCCTTTTTTTTTTTTTTAATTTTTTTTGGTGAAAATACATACAACAGCACGTATGCCAGTTCAACAATTTCTACATATACGATTCGGTGACATGCGTTATGTTCTTCAAGTTGGGCCAACTTTCTCAACGATTTTTTCCAAACTGTCTCACCATCATTAACACAAACATGGTAGCCCTGGTGGTGCAGTGGTTCAAGCGCTCGGCTGCGAACCGAAAGGTCGGTGTTTCGAACCTACTAGTCGCTCTGCACGAGAAAGATGTGGCAGTCTGCTTCTGTAAAGATTATAGCCTTGGAAATGCTATGGGGCAGTTCTACTCTGTCTTACAGGGTTGCTGTGAGTTGGAATCAGCTCGACGGCAATGGGTTTTGATTTAACACAAACTCACTGTCCCCTAAGCTTCTCATATACCCTTTCGGGTTGCTGTTGTCGATTTGATCACCAGATGTTGGTTTTCTTTCTTTCTTTTTTTTTTTAATTTGCTGGAAATATACACAACAAAAATACACCACTTCCCACCAGCCCGAGCCCAGAACTAGATGGTGCCCGGCTACCGCCACTGACTGCTCTGACATGGATCACAAGAGAGGGTCCCAGACAAAGCGGAAGAAAAATGTAGAACAAAATCCTAACTCACAAAAAAAGACCAGACTTACTAGTCTGAGAGAGACTGGAGGAACCCCGGAGACTATGGCCTCTGGACACTCTTTTAACTCAGAACTGAAGCCACTCCTGAAGTTCACCTTTCAGCCAAAGATTAGACAGGTCTATAAAATAAATAACAATACATGGGAGGAACACGCTTAGTTCAAATCATGTATACGAGACCAAATGGGCAACACTTGCCCAAAAGCAAAGACAAGAAGGCAGGAAGGGACAGGAAAAATGGGCAGATGGAAATGGGGAACTCAGGGTGGGGAAGGAGAGGGTGTTGACACATCACCGGGATTGCAGCCAATGTCACAAAAGAACTTGTCTATGAATTGTTGAATGAGAACCTAATTTGCTCTGTAAACTTTCACCTAAAGCACACACACACACACACACACACACACACACAAACACACCACTTCAACAATGTCTATGTGTACAATTCAGTGACACTGGTAACCTACTTCAACTTGTGCCACCTTTCTCAACAACATTTTCCAAACTATTTCACCACCAGTAACACAAACTCGCTGACCTCCTAAGCTTCTCATCTCTCCTTTAAAGTTGTCGTTCAATTGGATCACAAAATCTTGGTTTCCAATGCCACTCTCCAGAAGGAGACATCAAGGCTCCCTGGAAAAGTGACTTATCTAGGGCAGAGGGTGATACAGGATGAGCGTGGGGCATCCGTGTAGGGCAGAAAGTGTGGAAGAGCTGAAAACACAAAACAACGCACGTATGTCAAAGGAAAGAGTCGCTGGGTGACTCAAATGGTTCAGCACTCAACCACTAGTTGAAGGTTGGCGGTTGGAAACCACCCAGAGAGGCACCTTGGAAGATAGGCCTGGCAATCTGCTCTCAAAAGATCACAGCCTTTGAAAACCCTACGGAGCACAGTTCTACTCTGCACTCAGGGGGTCGCCATGAGTCAAAACTGACTTGACGGCAACTAACAAGAACAAAAAAATCTCAAAGACACGCAGGAGCCAACTCAAAGGGTTGCCACGGACCAAAGCTGGAACAACTTGAGCAGCAAAATAATGTACTATTGCATTATAGCCTAAGCTAGGAAATAAATATACATGAATCCATAGCGATGTAAGAACAAGAATGTGGCATCAGGATTGGAGGAAGACTCATTAACAACCTGCGATATGCAGATGACACAACCTTGCTTGCTGAAAGTGAAGAGGACTTGAAGCACTTACTGATGAAGATCAAAGACCACAGCCTTCAGTATGGATTAC
>NW_004444070.1:6093406-6095350 GCF_000243295.1 Trichechus manatus latirostris | reverse complement strand
TCAACATAAAGAAAACAAAAATCCTCACAAGGGGACCAATAGGCAACATCATAATAAACAGAGAAAAGACAGAAGTTGTCAAGGATTTCATTTTACTTGGATCCACAATCAACATCCATGGAAGCAGCAGTCAAGAAATCAAACGACCCATTGCGCTGGGCAAATCTACTGCAAAAAACCTCTTTAAAGTGTTGAAAAGCAAAGATGTCATTTTGAGGACTAAGGTGTGCCTGATCCAAGCCATGATATTTTCAGTCCCCTCATATGCATGTGAAAGCTGGACAATGAATAAGGAAGACCAAGAAAGAATTGATGCGTTTGAAGTATGGTGTTGGCAAAGAATACTGAATATCCCATGGACTGCCAGAAGAACGAACAAATGTGTCTTGGAATAAGTACAGCCAGAGTGCTCCTTGGAAGCGAGGACGGGAAGACTACGTCTCACATACTTTGGACATGTTATCGGGAGGGACCAGTCCTTGGAGAAGGACATCATGCTTGGTAAAGTAGAGGGTCAGTGAAAAAGAGGAAAACCCTCAACAAGATGGACTGACACAGTGGCCTCAACAGTGGGCTCAAGCATAACAAGGATTGTGAGGATGGCGAAGGACCGGGCAGTGTTCTGTTCTGTTGTGTGTGGCGTCACTATAAGTCAGAACCAACTCGACGGCACCTAACAACAACAATACAGATACAGTGATCCACTGGTGGTTCAGTGGTAGGATCCTCGCCTTCCATGCAGGAAACCCAGGTTCACTTCCCAGCTAATGCACCTTGCGAGCAGCCACCACCTGTCTGTCCGTGCAGGCTTGTGTGTTGCTGTGATGCTGAACAGGTATCAGTGGAGCTTCCAGACTAAGACAGACTAGCAAGAAAGGCCTGGCTAACTACCTCCAAAAACAAGCCAACAAAAATCCTATCGATCACAGCGGTTCAATCTGTAACTGAGGATGAGGATGGCACAGGATTGGTCTCTCCTGATAACGTGTCCAAAATACGTGAGACAAAGTCTCAGCATCCTCACTTCTAACGAGCACTCTGGCTGTCCTTCTTCCAAGACAGACTTATTTGTTCTTCTGGCAGTCCATGGTATATTCAGTATTCTTCACCAACATCGTAATTCAAAGGCATCATTGTGCATGGGGTCCCCATGAGTCGGCGGCTTACCCGATGCCAGCTAACAACAACAGCATTCTGATATAAATAAATGACTGAATAAATAAACACGGGTTGTTGCTGTCAGGTATCGTCGAGTCGATTCC
The DNA here is from genome assembly GCF_000243295.1 of Trichechus manatus latirostris. Classification (NCBI taxonomy): domain Eukaryota; kingdom Metazoa; phylum Chordata; class Mammalia; order Sirenia; family Trichechidae; genus Trichechus; species Trichechus manatus. Next base: position 6,094,088 of record NW_004444070.1, on the reverse strand, counting down.
CACTCATAGCGACCCCATGTGACAGAGTAGAAGCGCCCTATAGGGTTTCCTAGGCTGTAATCTTTATGGGAGCAGACTGCCAGGTCTTTCTTCTAAGGAGCTGCTGGTAGGTTCGAACCCCAGACCTTTCAGTCAGCAGCCAAGCTCTTAGGGGAGAAGAGAACCAATCACGCATACAGGAGAATTACAAATAATTTATGTAGCTATCCTGCCCTCGAGAGGGCGAGCTTAACTCATCACCCCTTGAGTGTAGCTTGTACGCAGTGATTTTTTTCCCAAAGAGCCATTTTACAGTGGAGAAACCCCACCATCCCCCCTCAGCCAGGTGATCAGGATCAACATCAACGGCGATCAGTACTGTTGACAGCACGTGCCTTTGATATAAGGAGCCCTGGTGGCACCCTGGTGGTGCGGTGGTTAAGAGCTCGGCTGCTCACCAAAAGGTCGGCAGTTCAAATCCACCAGCCGCTCCTTGGAAACCCTATGGGGCAGTTCTACTCTGTCCTACAGGATCACTACAAGTCAGAATCGACTCGGCCACACGCACCAACAACAACATGGTTTATTGAAGGAGGCCCTGGGTGGTGCAAGCGCATAAGAGCTCAACCACTAGCCGAAAGGTTGGCTGTTCAAACCCACCCAGTAGCACCGTGGAAGAAAGGCCTGGTGATCTGCTTCCATA
>NW_004444070.1:6075840-6093125 GCF_000243295.1 Trichechus manatus latirostris | reverse complement strand
CTATGAGTCGGAATCGACTGGACAGCACCCAACCACCACCACAACCACCTTTGAGACAATGTGACGAGAAGGGCATTTCACCTTTGTGATTTTCCTCCCAAAACACAGGGGCTGACTCAGCACTGAAGACACTCCCGAAGCTCACTTTTCAGACAAAGATTAGACAGGCCTGGAAAACAAACTGGGGGCGCAGTGGTTACGAGCTCGGCTGCTCACCAAAAGGTCGGTAATTCAAATCCACCAGCCGCTCCTTGGAAACCCTATGGGGCGGTTCTACTCTGTCCTACAGGGTTGCTAGGAGTCGAAATCGACTCAACAGCAACAGGTATAAAACAAACAATAACACACATCAGGACCGTGCTTCTTAGTTCAATAAAGTATTTGAGACCCAACGGGCAACACCTGCCCAAAAGCAAAGACGAGAAGGCAGGAAGGGACAGGAAACCTGGACGAATGGACACGGGGAACCCGGGGTGGAAAGGGAAAGCGGGAGAGCACTGACACATTGCGGAGGTTGCAACTAACGTCACAAAACAATTTGTGTATACATTTTTGAATGAGAAACTAATTTGTGGTGTAGACTTTCACCTAAAGCACAATAAATTTTTTTTTTTAAATAAATAACTTGTTTAAAAAGCCCTAAAAGAAATAAATAAACACTTAGGCCTGGTCTAACCGTGACAAATACATCAGACAAATCCTGCAAGAAAGATCATCCTACAAAACACCTGCCCGGCATTTCTGAAAACCAGCAAGAGGGTTAACAACAAGGAAGTCTGAGAAACTGTCACAGCCCAGAGGAACCCAAGAAGACGTGGAGACAACGTGATGTGCGCTTCTGCAGAGGATCCTGGAACAGGGGAAACTAGCAAAATCCGAACCATTGGCATGGAGTTTAGGTTTTTATTTATTTGTTTTTTATAAGAGAGTGGGAGAAGAACTCGACAGATGCGCCAGCCTGAGGGAAGGTTTCCACCATAGGGGATTCGTTCTATTTTGTGTATGGCTGAAACTAGCGTAACCCTGGTGGCTCAACAGCTAAGCACTCGGCTGCTAACCAAAAAGTTGGCAGTTCGAACCCACCAGCCACTCTGTGGGAGAAAGATGTGGCAGTCTGCTTCTGTCAAGATTTACAGCCTTGGAAACCGTATGGGGGCAGTTCTACTCTGTCCTGTAGGGTCGCTATGAATCGAAATCGACTCGACAGCAACAGGGTTTACGGGTTCTCTTTGGTTTTTGTTCTCCTGTAATCTTTATAGTAGACACTGCCAGGGCTTTCTTCCATGTTGCCCCTGAGTGGGTTCAAACCGCCAGCCTCTCGGTTAGGGTTGTTGTGAGGTGCTGTCGAGTCAATTCCGACTCATGGCGACCCCATGTGTTACAAAGCAGAACTGTGCTCCATTGGGTTTTCTTGGCTGTAATCTTTATGGAAGTACATCACCAGGCCTCTCTTCCTCAGCACCCCAGGGTAGATTTGAACTGCCAACCTTTCAGTTAGCAGCCAAGCACTTAGCTGCTGTACCACCAGGGCAACCAACAAGAACAGCAATGTGTCTTCACTCGGTTTATGCCTGATGAACCCATTACACAAGCACAGTAAGCAATCTAACTTTGGAGTTCACTTACGGAGCTGAGAGATCAGAGAAAGGTCACTCCCAGCTTAAGTGTCCAACAGCTCCCACTGCTGAGAAAGGCACAGAAACGACAGTCGCCTGAAGGCAGAAGAACTCCTACAGCCTCCCGCACTTTCTTATGTGCACCTGGTACCCGGAACCACTGATTTGATGCAAATGGTTAACAAGCATAGCTGCTCAGTGAAAGTGTAGAAGTTCAAGTCCACCTAGAGGTGCCTCAGAAGAAAGGTCTGGTGATCTACTTCTGAAAAATCAGCCATTGAAAGCACTATGGAGCACATTTCTGCTCTGACACACATGGGGTCACCATGAGTCGGGGTTGACTCAACAGAAACTGGTTTATATAATAGAATAGATACATGGATCAACAGATGGTAGATTTGATACATAGATAGATAGATGACAGATAGGTGGATGATAGATAGATGATTGATAGATGATAGGTAGGTATGTGGGTGGGTGAGTGGATGGGTGGGTAGGTAGACAGACAGACACAGAGATGGTAGACAGATAGACAGACGGATAGATGATAGGTAGGTAGATAGGTAGATAGATATGATAGACAGGTAGATAGGTAGATAGACAGACACATAGATAGGTAGATGATAGATAGATAGATAGGTGGATGATAGATAGATTAGATAGATAGGTAGATAGGTAGATAGACAGACAGATGGACAGATAGGTAAATGATAGATAGACAGATAGATAGATAGATAGATGGAGAGACAGACAGACAGATAGATAAAGAAGTTGCCATGCATCTAAAGGAGTCCCTGGGCGGTGCAAACAGTTAATGAGCTTGGCTGCCAATCGAAAAGTTAGAGGTTTGATTCCACTCAGAGGTGCCTCAGAAGAAAGGTCTGGCAATCTACTTCCAAAAACTCAGCCACTGAAACCCCGTGGAACGCAGCTCCACCTCCAGCCTTCCTCTGACACACAGCAGGTCACCACGAGTCGGAATCGACTTGACGGCAATCAGTTTGTTTTTACCTGTTCTGAAACAGAGACACGGTCGGCCGGAGAATCACCAAGTGCCATTCTGTCTGCTAGGAAAGGCGCAGAGTACGGGAGAATGCAGGCCCCAGAACAGGTCAGCCGGCTCTGACGGGAAGCGGCCTCTCTTTATAGCACGCTGGGCCACATAAAACGCTGAGTGCCGAGGCACGGGCCTGGGGTACCATTCTATCGCAGAAGGATACTTAATTCTTAAACATAATTCCTCTCGTGAAAGACAATCCCGCCTCCTTGTTGCGCACCCTGGGAACCCTGGAAATGAGGGAAGAAAGCAAAGAAGAAAAAGAACCCCCCAGCCAGGGTAAAGCCCCAAGCCCCCAAGCTCTTTTATCAACCGTGAGATTATAGTTGACAGGCGGCAGTATTATCTCAGGCCCTCAGCGACCTGCCCACAGAAAACACAGACTGCGCGAAGCAAACACTGCAGTCACGTCTGCTCAAGGCAGCCTGTGGATTTCTGGAAATCCCTCTGCTTTGCAGAATCATGCAGCAGTAAACCACAGGACCTATGGGGAAAACAGAAGCAAAAAACTCAACACACAAAAACATCGTCACTCACAGACTAGAGAAGCCCTGAGAGTCTGGCCCCCGGACACCCTTTTAGCTCAGTCCTGAAGTCACTCCCGAGGTTCACCATTCAGCCAAAGATGAGACAGGCCCATAAAACAAAACGAGACTATAAGGGGCACAGCAGCCCAGGAGCAAGGATGAGAAGGCAGGAGGGGACAGGAAAGTGGTAATTGGGAACCCAAGGTCAAGAAGAGGAAAGTGTTGACATGTCGTGGGGTTGGCAACCAATGTCACAAAACAATATCTGTATTAATTGTTTAATGAGAAACTAATTTGCTCTGTAAAACTTCATTTAAAGCCCAATTAAAAAAATTCCCTGCAAAAATTTCTACATACACAGTTCAGACATTCACTGAACTGTGTATGTAGAAATTTTTGAAACGGTGTATCTTTGGCTGTGTGTATTTTCACCAAAAAAAAAAAAAAAAGGTTGAGAATTTAGAGGGTTAATAAGTTGTGGGGTTGTTAACCAATGTCATAAAACAACGTGTACTACTGTTTCATGAGAAACTATTTGTTCTGTAAGCCTTCACCTGAAGTACAATAAAATATATAAAAAAAAAAATTCCCTGCATCAACCGCGTCGGAACAAATCTGCATTATTGAAATGAGAGATCTATAAGAACCAGCTGTACAGAACCCCACATTCAAGGTATTGATTATTAAAATTGTCTCATGCCTTGTTCAAAACAGACTTCTGCGTCTACTTCTCCTAGGAGAAAACTTGACTCCAAACTGCCCTCCATCTGTTTCATCTGCATTTGTTCTGCACACGTTCACCTGTACTCTGCTGTTCCCCTACCCAGTCTTTTGCCTTTTGTTCTCTTGAACTTTTATTATTATTATTATTATTACTGTTTTTAAATATGGAACGCTTCACGAACTTGCGTGTCAGCCTGGGGCAGGGCCATGCTAATCTTCTCCGTAGCCCTTCCAGTTTTAGTCCCCGTGCAGCCGACGCCAGCACTTTCTCGGACTTTTAGCTGACGGCACACGATGTCCGTTTTGCTGTAATCCTTTTCCAAGTTGCTGCCGAGCTGACTGTGTCCATGGACACTCTGCGTCAGAGTAGAACAGTATTCCATAGGATTTTTCTGAAGCAGATTGCCAGGCCTTACTCCTGAGATGCCTCTGGGCGGACTCGAACATCCTACCTTTTGTGTAGTAGCCGAGACAGCTGACCACGTGCACCGCCCAGGGACTCCAAAACCAAACCAGTTTTTGCTGAGTCCACGCCAGCTCAGGGCAACCTCATGGACATTCTAAAATATGCAGACAATAAACCAAAAAAAAAAAAAAACACCCCGAACAGTTGCTCTTAAGTCGACACTGACTCATGGCGCCCCCATGTGTGTCAGAGTAGAACTGCGCGCCGTAGGGTTTTCAATGGCTGATTTTTGGGAAGCTGATTGCCAGGCCTTTCTTCCGAGGCACCTCTGGGTGGATCTAAACCTCCAGCCTTTCGGTTAGCAGCCCAGCGCTTAACACTTTGCACCACCCAGGATTCATATTGTGTTCGGAGCATTAGTAGCTGGCAGATGATTTCAAGAGCTCCCAGCCGTCCGCCTTTCACTAACTGAGTCAGTCCGTTCCTGAAAAAATCCCACTCGCGGTCACGCCATGTCGCAGGTGTCTGTAACTGTCTTCATGCGAACACCACTCTGCGCAGCTATGCTTAGACATCTCACAAAACACAGACAGGCAGAGGTAAGATGGAAGGGAAGTTGCATCCGGTCAAACGGTCAGAGCAAAACCAAACCAAACCGGTTGCAGTCGAGTCGATTCCGACTCATAGCCACCCTATAGGACAGAGTAGAACTGCCCCAGAGGGTTTCCAAGGAGTAGCTAGCCGGTGGATTCCAACTGCAAACCTTTTGGTTAGCAGCTGAGCCGTTAATCCCTGCGCCACCAGGGCTCCCAAAGAGAGCCAGGCAAAGTGATCCCTGGTGGCCTGGCCTTCACAGCCCTAGGGACACTCATCAGCCCTGTAACTGGGCTCAGTTCCCAAGGAGGCAGAGGAAACCATATCGGCGCTCCCCCACCCACCCCGGGGCTTGTGAAAATCACGTCAAATAACCTTAAAATGAAGGAGCCCTGGTGGTGCAAAGGTGCAGCACTCGGCTGCTAACCAAAAGGTTGGCGGTTCGAACCCACCCAACTGCTCCACAGGAGAAGACCTGGCAATCTGCTCTCATAAAGCTTACAGCCTAGGAAACCCTATGGGGCAGTTCCACTCTGTCGCATGGGGTCACCATGAGTCAGAGTCAGGTCCACAGCACCCCACAACAACATTCTTAAATTCACACTGGTGGTTCTGTGGAAGAATTCTCGCCTTCCATGCAGGAGACCCGAGTTCGAGTCCTCGCCAGTGCACCTCATGCACAGCCACCACCCGTCTGTGGAGGCTTGCGTGTTTCTGTGATGCTGGACAGGTTTCGGTGGAGCTTCCAGACTAAGACAGACTAGGAAGAAAGGCCTGGTGATCGACTTCCAAAAAACCAGCCAGGGAAAACCCTGTAGATCACAATGGTCTGATCCACAACCGATGACGGGGATGGTGCAGGACGGGGCAGCTCTTTGTTCCATTGTGCATGGGCTCACTCAGTCAGTGCTCACCCCTAAGAACCCACCTGGCAGCTGTGTGGCGGGCGTTTACCAGGCAAGCTGCACCAGAACTTGTCCGCCCACCGAGTGTGTACCTGCCGCTCCAGGAGGCGGCCCCCCGATCCGAAGGCTCCTGCTTGCTTCCCGCTATTTCTGGAATTGCCTCAAAGCGGCCGCCCAGCCCTCAGCTTCCGCTCACACTGTTTTGGGCTAGGAGCTGCATTTATTAAATTGACATCTCAGGCCGTTCCCTTACTTGGCTCCAAGGGAGGCTTCGGGGTTTCCAAAAAATCCAACAAACCCTGGCTTCCTCCTGGAAGGCTCCACGTGCAATCACGCGCCAGCATGCAGATTACTTGAAAGATTGTGCCGGAAAGTTCCGGTGCTGTTTCAAAAAGGAAATGCGTGACCGTTGCTATGTCTGAGTCCATTGTTCCCACTATTCTTTACACTATCCAACTTCCAGAGCACAATCCATGAAGGCCAGCTTTCTTTCTTCACCTTGTAACTTATTTTATTTCTTTTGTTGAGAGTATACACAGCAGAACACACACCAATTCAACCGTTTCGACATGTACAACTCAGTGACGCTGATGACATTCTCTGAGTTGTGCAACCATTCTCACCCTCCTTATCCGACTTGTTCCTCCCCCATTAGCATAAACTCACTGCCCCCTAAGCTTCCTATCTAAACTTTCCAGTTGCTATTATCAATTTGATCCCATATAGACAGTTCTGAATAAGGAAAACCAAAGAAGAACTGATGCCTTTGAATTGGGGTGTTGGTGAAGCATACTGAATATACCATGGACTGCAAGAAGAACGAACAGATGTGTCTCAGAAGAAGTATAGCTAGAATGCTCCTTAGAAGCAAGGATGATGAGACCACGTCTCACATACTTTGGACATGTTATCAGGAGGGACCAGTCCCTGGAGAAGGACATCATGCTTGGTAAAGTAGAACATCAGCGAAAAAGAGGAAGACCCTCAACAAGATGGAGTGACACAGTGGCTGCAACAGTGAGCTCAAGCCTAGCAATGATTGTGAGGATGGTGCAGGACCAGGCAGTGTTTTGTTCTGTTGTACACAGGGTCGCTATGAGTTGGAACCAAGCTGACACACCTAACAACAATAGATAGTTCTTAAAGGAGCCACAGACGCACAGTGGTTAAAGTGCTCAGCTGCTAACCAAAAGTTTGGTGGTTTGAACCCACCAGCCACTCCACAGGAGAAAGATGTGGCAGTCTGCTCCCATAAAGATTACAGCCTTGGAAACTCTATGGGGCAGCTCTACTCTGTCCTATAGGGTCACTATGAGTTGGAGTCGGGTTGACGGCATTGGGTTTTTTTTTTTTTTTAGATAGTTCTTAAAAGAGCATAATGCTCAAGGCAGACACTTTTTACTAGTTAAGCCAAACTATTATTTGGTTTTAAGATGACTTCAGGGCATATTTTTGATTTAAGGTTTAAAGATTATCTCAGGGCAATAATTCCAGGGGTTCATCCAGCCTCCATGTCTCCAGAAAGTCTGTGGAGTCTGTGAGAATTTGAAATTCTGTTCTACATTTCTCCCCCTTTTGATCAGCCATAAGGGGTAACTCTGTAACGAGCTACTCAAAAGCAGCTCATTTGGGAGGCGAGTGTGGGGCTGACTGCATTGGGAAGAAGAGACACCCTCCTGCATACGTCCCCTCTGGGACAAACACAGAGGGTGGCATTGACGGCGCGTGAATACAAGGTCACACTTATGCCCTGTCCTCAGCCACCTTTCATATGCTGCTAGGGCACACCTGGGGAAAAAGCATATCGGAAGGAAGAGCATCTTTTTTATTTTTAATATTGTCTTAGTTATACAGGGCTGCTGTAACAGAAATACCATAAGTGAGTGGCTTTAAAGAACAGAAACGGATTCTCTCACAGTTCAGGAGGCTAGAAGTCTGAATTCAAGGCGCCAGCTCTAGGGGAAGGTTCTCTCTGTCTGGCGGGTCTGGGGGAAGGTCCTTGTCTCTTCAGCTTCTGTTTCTTGGTTCCTTGGTGATCTTCATGTGGCATCTGTCTTCCCCCATCTGCTTGCTTGCTGCTTGCTAATTTGCCTTTTTATATGTCAAAAGAGAGATTGGCTTAGATCCAGCCTCCACACTAACACTGCCTCAGTAACATAACGAAGAAAACCCTATTTCCAAATACGATTATAAGATTATAATCACAGGTATCGCAGGATTTACAACACATATTTTTTAGGGGCACAATTCCACTCATAACAAATATTTTATTATATTTTTGGTGAAAACATACACAGCAAACACCCACTCCTGTTCCACAATTTGTACACGTAACCTTCAATGACACTGCTTACATTGTGTCAATGTGCTCATTATCTTCACTCTTGGTGTTTCACTGCCATTAATTCAGTCTCACCCCTGCTCTCAACCAACTTCTCATCTATGCCTTTTTTTTTTTTGTGCGTTAGGTGAAACAGCTGCTAACCAAAAGGTCAGCAGTTGGAATCCACCAGCCGCTCCTTGGAAACCCTATGGAACAGTTCTACTCTGTCTTATAGGGTCACTGTGAGTCAGAATCGACTTGATGGCAATGGGCTTGGCTTTTGGTTTTAGGTGAAAGTTTACAGCTCAAGTTGGTTTCTCATTCCAGAATTTATACACATAGTGTTTTGTGACATTACTTGCAATCCCCACAATGTGACAGCACTCTCCTCCTTTCCACCCCGGGTTCCCTGTGTCCATTCATCCAGTTCCTGTCCCTTCCTGCCTTCTCAACCTGCCTCCTGACAGGAGCCGCCCATTTGGTCTTGTGTTCATCTTTGCTTTAGAGTAGAAACAGTATCTTTTTAGTAATGAATTACTCGGGAGGCACAGGCAGTGTTTAGCTCGTTTTCACAACACCCTTTTCCTCCTTTTATGCACTGTTTATTCTCCCTCGAGCCAGGATTCCTGGGGTGCTGGTTGTGGATGTCTGAGAAGGTGGACACTCCCAGCCTCCTCTTCCTCTTATTATTGTTTCTGGTGCTGTTGAGTCGATTCCGACTCCTAGCGACCCCATGTGACAGAGGAGAACTGCCCCATACAGTTTCCTAGGCTGTCGTCTTTACCGGAGTACATCACCGGGTCTTTCTCCCTAGGAGCCACTGGGTGGGGTGGAATTGCTGACCTTTCGGTTAGCATCTGAGTGCTTAACCACTGAGCCACTGGTGCTCCTTGTCTTCCATTTCACCGGCCTCACGTGGGGAACAGACATCAGCGCAGCCCCCTCTCTACGCACACGCACATCTATTCCCTATGGCGTCTGAGAAATGTGATTTATACCGACCCAGAGGGACACAGAGCCAACGCGTGCAAGCCAGGGTTGCCTCTTCTCATCTGTCCGCACCTCGGAGTGCTCTCTCATTCCTCTGCGTGGACACGTTTTGATTTTTTAAGCGGCCTCTGCAATGCAGGCGAGTTTATATGTTAACCTCTGTGGAGCGGGGCGTCAGGAAACCAACCAGAAAGCAAAGAGTCTTAACTGCAGGCGAGGAGCAAGGAAAATGGTAAGCGGTAGGATTCTGAGGGCTCCAGAAACAAGCTCTGTCAACACTTCCGTTGACTGGAAACAGCTCTGGAAGCAAGAATAAGGGGTCTCGCCCTCTTTGCAAGGAGCCCTGGTGGCGCAGTGGTTAAAGCTCTCGGCTGCTAACCGAAAGGTCGGCGGTCCGAACCCCCCAGGAAAAAGATGTGGCAGTCTGCTTCCATAAAGATTACAGCCTTGGAAACCCTATGGGACAGTTCTACTCTGTCCTACAGGGTCCCTTATGAGTCGGAATGGACTTGACAGCTCCCAACAGCAACAGCAGCGCAGGTCTCATCTGCCGGCATTGCTTCTCTGCAATTTTAGAAGAAAAGATCTCATTTTTCAGTGACTGGTTGTTGTTAGCTGGCGCTGAGTTAGCTCCGACTCATGGCGACCCCATGTGTGCAGAGTAGAACTGTGCTCCATGGCGTTTTTAAGGCTGTGACCTTTTGGAAGCAGATCACCAGGCCTTTCTTCCAAGATGCCTCTGGTTGGAATCGAACCCCCAGCCTTTCAGTTAGCAGCTGACTGCGTTAACCCTTTGCACAGCCCAGGGACTCCTCCATGGTCAACATGGGTTAAGAATTTCAAGATGGCAACCAAACCAACATCTTTGCTGTCGACTCACGGCGCCCCCATGTGTGTCAGAGTAGAACTGTGCTCCAGGGGGTTTTCAGTGGCTGATTTTTCAGAAGTACATCACCAGGCCTTTCTTCTGAGGCACCTCTGGGTGGACTCCGACCTCCAACCTTTCAGTCAGCAGCTGAGCAGTTTTGCCTTTGGCACCATCCAGAGACACTCACGTAAGGCATTGTTGTTGTTGTCAAGTGCTGTGGAGTCTATTTCTACTCATATCGACTCCGTGAGTGTCATACCAGAACTGTGCTCTTTAGGGTTTGCTTGGTTGTAAACTTTACAGAAGCAGATCGCCAGGCCTTTCTTCTGTAGCACCTCTGGGTGGGTTCGAACCTCCAACCTTTTGATTAGTAGTTGAGTGCTTAACTGTTTGAGCCACCAGTTGGAGGGGTACATAGACTAGCTTCCCACGTATAAAACCCCGTGCTCCCTGCTTGCTTTAGCCCCCTTCAGCTTACACATCTCCCCCAAGGGAAAGCAAACTGTCAAATGAGCAAACACCCCCAGCAATTCTGAAGCAGCTTGTTCTATTCCTGCTTCATTAGAACTTTTTGAAACTCCTCTCTCATCTGATCGACAACCTGCCTCTGTGTGGCTGTCCCCTACTGCCTGTCGTTCCGGCTTCTCGAGAAGCAAGGCTGGGCGTCCTGCCTTCCTCTATCTGCAGCTTCTGTCCACACCAAATGTACTCATTTATAGAAACTCTTCCTCAAAAAAAGCTGGTTTCTAGGAGCCCCTCTGTCTTAGTTATCTAGTGTTGCTGTAACAGAAGTACCACAGGTGGATGGCTTCAACACACAGATTTATTCTCTCACAGTCTAGGAGGCTGGAAGTCCAAATTCAGAGCGCCAGCTCCAGGGGAAGGCTTTCTCTGTTGGTTCTGAGGGAAGGTCCTTGTCATCAGTCCTCCTCTTGTGTAGCAGCTTCTCAGCTCAGGAACCCCGGGTCCAAAAGATGCGCTCTGCTCCCAGCTCTTCATGCTTGGCAGCATGAGGTCCCTCTCCTCTCTGCTCGCTTCTGTCTTTTATCTCTCAAAAGAGATTGACTCAAAATACAGACTAATCCTAGAGATTGAGTCCTGCCTCATTAGCATAACTGCTTCTAATCCTGCCTCACTAACATCATACCAAGCAAAACCCAAACCTGTTGCCGTTGCATCGATTCAAACTCACGGTGACCCTATAGGACACAGCAGAACTGCCCAATAGGGTTTCCAAGGAGCAGTTAGTGGATTCAAACTGCCGACCTTTGGGTTAGGAGATGAGCTCTTAACCACTGCACCACAAGGGTGCCATCAGAAAGATTAGAATTTACAACACATTGGCTAATTACATCAGATCACAAAATGGTGGACAACCACACAACACTGGGAATCACGGCCTAGTCAAGTTGACACACCTTTTTGGGGGACACAATTCAATCCATGACATCCTCTCTGCCCTACTTTGTCCGATGCGTACCCAGTATCAGAAGGATGCAAGAATCACACAAGGGGCTTCAGGAGGGTCTTTATACTTTGTCGTTGTTGTTGTTAGGTGCCATCAAGTTGATCCCATGCACAACAGAACGAATCACTGCCCTGTCTCACGCCATCTTCACAACCATTGGTATCAAGTCCATTGACGTGGCCATTCTCTACACTGTACAGTATCCAGAGCTCAATACACTGTTGTTGGTGTGTACCGTCGAGTCGATTCCGACTCCTGGTGACGGCATGTGACAGAGTTGAACTGCCCCATGGGGTGTCCTAGACTGTGATCTTTATGGGAGCAGATCACCAGGTCTTTCTCCCACGGAGATACTGATGGGTTTGAACTGCTGACCTTTCAGTTAGCAGCTGAGTGCTTAACCACTGCATCACCAGACCTCCAGTCTCTTCCTTGGGAGGTTAGAATTCTACAAGTGAACCACTCCTTGCTGGGTGCTATCGAGGCAATTCCAACCCCCAGAGCCCCCATGTGACAGGGTAGAAGTGCCCCAGAGGGTTTCCTAGGCTGCCATCCTTATGGAAGTAGATCACCAGGCCTTTTCTCCCACGGAGCAGCTGGTGGGTTCAAACCACCTACTTTTTTTTTTTTTTTTAACCACCTACCTTTTGGTTAGCAGCCCAGCACTTAACCGTTGAGCCATCAGGGCTCCTTAAGTTAAGTGCTTGGCTGCTAACCAAAAAGTAGGTGGTAAAAATATATATATATACACATACACATATACATATATATAAAATCAGTGCTTTCCACATTACAGTCAAAATCGATAACTTCTAAAATATAGAAAAACTCTGGAATTCTCTTTTTTTCAATTTGTAGGATAATTTTCAGTATTAATAAAGAAGTATTTTTTAAAAAATTATTATTGAAACCTACATGGGCCGAACCTAGAAATATATGTTAAGTGGTTAAAAGCACGTGAGGACAACTAGCTGGCAGGTTGGCTGTCGGAACGCACCCAGAAGCGCCTCGGAAGAAAGGCCTGGCAATCTGCTTCCAAAACGTCACAGCCTTGCAAACCCTGTGGAGCACAGTGCTAACTCTGACACACACGGGGTTGTCATGAGTCAGAATCAACTTGAGGGTAACTAACAACAGTTAACAACAAGCCATGGAAAACTTAAGAGAAAAAGATTATTCCCAAATCCTAAAGGAGGATAGAAATAGAAAATGGAAATATACTTTTAAAACTTGTGTTGAATGGCAATGTGATAGATGTGAGATTTTACACACACACACACACACACACACACACACACACACACACACGCACGGGTCTCTGGCAGTTTGGATTCAATTGCTGATTGACTTTCTGCCCTTCTGCCCGCAGCAAAGTTACATAACCTTTCCCTTTCAGGCTCAGTTTTGGACTGTGAAATTCGGATACTGATTCTATCCATGCTTCTGTTGGAGCATAATATACAATGTAACTAATATCATTTCAACTCAGTAGCTGGTACTTAACAAAACACCCCTGCTCCCAAATACCAGGTGTATGGTAGCCGGTAGAGGAAACCGTGGCAGGAATCCCACCCACTCTTCTATGTGTTGCTTATCCGCCAGAAAGAAGGCGAGAACAGGCTTTTTCGTCCTGTTATCAGGTTGCTAGATTTTTGAGACTCATCTTTTCATTTAATTCAGGGTTCATGATACAGGGTTCTAGAGAATGTTTCTTAGTGGGCGCCACAGTTTTGATACTGACGAACTTTGCTTTCTCTTTAGATGTTGTTATGGATCGCATTGTGCCCCCACCCCCCCCAAAAAATATGCTGTAAATCCTAACCATTGTACCTGTATCTCGTTGGGCAAATCTGCAGCAAAAGACCTCTTTAAAGTGTTGAAAAGCAAAGATGTCACCTTGAGGACTAAGGTGCGCCTGACCCAAGCCACGGTGTTTTCAATCACCTCGTATGCATGCAAAAGCTGGACAATGAATAAGGAAGACTGAAGAAGAATTGATGCCTTTGATTTATGGTGTTGGCAAGGAATACTGAATATACCATGGACTGCCAGAAAAGCAAACAAATCTGTCTTGGAAGAAGCACAGCCAGAGTGCTCCTTAGAAGCGAGGAAGGTGAGATTTCATCTCCCTTACTTTGGACATGTTATCAGGAGGGACCAGTCCCTGGAGAAGGACATCATACTTGGTAAAGTAGAGGGTCAGTGAAGAAGAGGAAGACCCTCAACGAGAGGGATTGACACAGTGGCTGCAACAATGGGCTCAAGCACAGCAATGACTGTGAGCATGGCGCGGGACTGGGCAATGTTTCATTCTGTTGTCCATGGGGTCGCTATGAATTGGGAACGACGCGGTGGCACCTAACAACAACCACATACTTGTGGATGGAAGGAGCCCTGGTGGCGCAGTGGTTAAGTGCTCAGCTGCTCACCAAAAGGTCGGCAGTTCGGACCCACCAGCCACTCTGTGGGAGAAAGATACGGCAGTCTACTTCCATAAAGATTACAGCCTTGGAAACCCTAGGGGGCAGACCTACTCTGTCCTATAGGGTCGCTATGAGTCAGAAATGACTTGACAGCAATGGGTAACTCATCACAGTGGAGTCCCTGGGTAAAGCAAACAATTAAGCGTTCAGCTAGTAACCGAAATGTTGGCATTTCAAATCCACCCAGCAGCTCGTCAGAAGAAAGCCTTGGTGATCTACTTCCGAAAGATCAGAACCATGGAAAACCGTATGGGGTAGCTTTACTCTATCTGTTGGGTAGGTATGAGTCGCAATCAACTGGATGGCAATGGCTTTGGTTTTTGGGTTTATACCTGTGGATGAAGGAGCCCTGGTGGTGCAATGGTTAGCCACTGGCTGCTAACCGAAAGGCTGGTGGTTCGAACCCACCAGTGGCACCTCAGGAGAAAGACCTGGCAATCCGCTCCCGTAAAGATTACAGCCTGGGAAACCCTATGGGGCCGTTCTACTCTGTCACATGATGTCGCCATGAGTCGGAATCGACGGCACCCACCACCAACAACATACCCGTGGGTGTGATCGCATTTGGGAATAGGGTTTCCTCTGCTATGTTAATGAGACCACGTCAGTGTACCGCGCGTCTGTTGCGATCTACAAGGAGCAGATCAGGCACAGAAGCAAGCAAGATGGGGGAAGACAGATGCCACATGGAGATCTCCAAGGAACCGAGCAACAGAAGCTGAAAAGAGACAAGGACCTTCCCCCAGAGCCGGCAGAGAGAGAGCCTTCCCCTAGAGCCAGTGCCCTGAATTCAAACTTCTAGCCTCCTGAAGTGTGAGAAAATCAATGTCCGTTGGTTGAAGAACACACCTGGGGTACTGGTGTTAAAGCAGCGCTAGGTAGCCAAGGCAGGTGCGAAACACCCAAAGGGCCCGCGGGATCTCAGGGCACGCACACCCAGACAGCTGGTGGGTCTGACCGTGAGCTGGCGGCCGGAAGGTACACCGGGCATTTATTTGCAGAAGCAGAGAAAGGCCTTGCACTCCAGCCAGAAGCTCCAAGCGTGACGCTGTGCTCAGCACTTACCAGCTCTGTGACCTTGGGCAAGAAATCACCTGCCCTTCTGGGTTTCGGCACCCGGAAATGGGGATGTTAGGGGTCACCGGCCCCTCCCCGGGAGAGTGGGCGGACCCTGGGGAATTCCACATGCGGAGGGCTTTGCACACCTGAGTTCCTGCGATCTCATCTTGTTTGCAGGGTGCAGGCTGCACCCCTGTCTGTGGGTGGGGCGGACCCCACATCGGCAAGAGCATCCGTGAGCTGTGGGCACGCCTGTCGGCCTCGTGTGTGCTGTGCAGTTTGGATCCTGGGACCCACATTTGCTCTGATTTAGTGGTGAATCTTTAAGCAGAAGTGGCAATGATTATTAAGTATGGAACACAATTTGACTATTTATAGAATCAACACAGGTATGACTACTGTCTAATTTAAGGAGCCCTGGTGGTGCAGTGGGTAAGAGCTCAGCTGCTAAGCAAAAGGTCGGCAGTTCAAATCCACCAGCCACTCCTGGGAAACCCTTTGGGGCAGTTCTGCTCTGTCCTATAGGGTCGCTAGGAGTCGGAACCGAATTGATGGCACATAATGAGAACTGCACTTTAAGGAGCTCTGGTGGTCCATTGGTTAAAACCTCAGCTGCTAACCGAAAGGTTGGTGGTTCAAGCTCACCCAGTGGCTCCCAGGGAGAAAAGACCTTGTGATCTGCTCCCGTAAAGATTACAGTCAAGAAAACCCTATAGGGCAGTTCTACTCTGTCACATGTGGTCACTATGAGTCAGAATTCACATGATGGCACACAACAACAACAGTGTCTCATTTAGGAACATCCCTGAGTGGTGCAAAGGGTCAAGCGCTCGACTACTAACCCAGAGGTTGGCGGTTCAAACCCACCCAGAGGCGACCCAGAAGAAAGGCCTGGCAATCTGCTTCCATAAACATCACAGCCTCAAAAACCCTTATGGAGCAGTTCTACTCTGGACGCATAGAGTCACCACGAGTCAGAATCGACTCAAGGGCAACTGACTTGGTTTTTAGCGCCTGCTCTGGGAAATTTAATAAGCTTTGCTCTATTTAAATCAGAACTGCTTGTGAGGAAACCATAAAGGGGAACCTGGGAACGAGCGAACTCAGAAATCACCAGGTTTGAGTGGGCTCTAGACTACCCCAGGCAAGGTTAGCACAAGCAGTCCTGTAAAAGCATCCCCGATGGGGCCCGTTATGTAATTTGTGGAGATTTTTTTTAACAGGACTGTTTCCCTAGCCCTCCCAGAAATGCCCCCTCCCCGAGCGATCCCCCATATCACACCTTCCTCCCAAACCTTCGCCCCGGAACCCAGCAGCATCTCCTGTTGTCCTCCTTTTCCTGTGTGACTAGCTGGCAGGGTGTGTGTCTGCGATGATAATTCAGGATGCAAAATTCAGGGGCCGTGCGTGGGACGCGGCCGTGGGAGGCTCTGGTGCCCTTTGCTCCCACAGGGGAGCAGTTTTCAAGGTACCCAGGATGGATGTGGACCACAGCTCTGAGCCTGTCTCTGCTCCACGGATTTCCTGTGAAATCCAGGGCACCTGCAGTACTTTGGAAACACGTTGTTGTCCGGAAGCCTTGGGCTTTAGGGTTTGGGCTGGAAGAAAGGAGGCCGGGTGGAGCCTTCTAGACACCCACATCACAGCTCTCAAATGTCCAGCCAGCCAGCACCGAAGAACCCCCTAAGAATGTATTTTCTTTCTTGAAGGAGGGAGAGGGCAACGTGAGTGATTCCTTATTCTCTCAAACTGTTTTTTTATCTTGAAAATGGGTCTCTCCTCCTCCTGCTCCTCACATATCGGCTGGGGGAAGGAGAGCATGTCTTAGATGTTGCAGGAGGACCAATACCGAGTTTTTTGTGTAGTAAATATGTGTATGCATACGTGTATATATATATATACATATATATAACAAAACATTTGCCAATTCAATTTTCACATGTATAATTCAGTTAACAGGAGTCCTTGGGTCGCTGCAAACGGTTAGGAGCTGGATTACTAGCAGAAAGGTCGGCGGTTCAAACCCACCCAGAGGTGCCTTGGAGGAAAGGCCTGGCAATCTGCTTCTGAAAGGTCACAGCCTTAAAAATCCTATGCAGCAGTTCTAATCTGAACACATGGGGTCGCCGTGAGTCAGGGTCCACCCCAACAAAAACATCCCTTCAAGTCAATATTGATTTTAACTGCAGAAGAACACACACACGCGCGCGCGCGTGCACACACACACACACACACACACACACACACACACACACACACACACACA
>NW_004444070.1:6054194-6074272 GCF_000243295.1 Trichechus manatus latirostris | reverse complement strand
TGTCTATTTCTCCAAACCACCTCACTGCTCGCCCCCTCATGCCACCCCACTGTCCGCTATCCCCAAAGCCCCCCAGTGCCCGCCATTCCCCAAATCTACCACAGCCCGCCCGCTCCCAAACACCCCTCACCTCCTGCCCGCCCCCAAACCTCCCCTCACCGGCCACCCACCCCAAACCCCACATCATTTCCCGCCTTCCCAACCCCCCCTCACTGCCCACCTGCCCCTAAACCCCACTTCGCTGCCCGCTTGCCCCTAAACCCATCCTCATCACCCACCCACTCCCCAAACCCTCCCACTGCACGTCATCCCCAAAACCCCCCAGCGGTCACCCACCCCAAACTCCCCCCATTGCCCTCCCCCAAACCCTCCTCATTCACTTCCAACCCCCCTCCGCCCTCTGCACCCCTCCTTAGATGCTTCCCTTGCCCTGGCCGCCTTCCATCCCATCCTGCCCTTCCTCTTTTGGGGTCGCCGTCTCCCCTCCGGCGTCCCCACTCCGCGCCCTGCTGGAGAGCTGCGTTGTAATTACAGAGGAGTAGGGGGTCTGCTGATGGAGGAGATTGCCCCTTCCCCCTCCCCCTCTCTGGGGCGCATTAAAGAGGGGAGGGGCTGCGGGGCCCCTGACTGGCTGCTGGTACCACGCGGGAGGGAGTGGGGGGAAGAGGAGGCAATGAGATGGCTGGACCCGCGCCCAGAGTCACGGCTTCCCTGAGGTCTGCCAGGAGCAGATTCAGGGCCCAGCGGGCACACCTCCCCAGGCTCTGGGGGCCACAACGGCCCCGCGTGTCTTCCACCCTCCAGGACTGGGCCGTGTGCAAACCCCCTCCACGCACACACCTTCCAGGTGGGCTAGGGGTGTTTGGGGTGATGCCTGATGGGAATGATGCGTACAGGCCAGTGAGCACCTGGGAAAAGTATGGGACCACCCAGCGGGGTTCCTGAAGACCTACCCTAATTACAGGAAGGAGCAAATTTGGGGTGTGGGCGGGGCATATCCAATTAACAGGCTGCCTTCATGTGATTAGGACTCGTGGTGACCCTACATGTGTCAGAGTAGAAATGTGCTCCGTAGGGTTTTCAATGGCTGGTTTTTCAGACGTAGACTGCCAGGCCTTTCTTCTGAAGCACCTCTGGGTGGACTTGAACCTCCAACCTTTTGGTGAGCAGCCAAGCGTGTATGTATATAAAACAAAACCACAAAAAAAGTATATAAACCCAAAAGAAACCAAGCCTGTTACTGTCGAGTCGATTCCGACTGTGTCAGAGTACAAGTGTGCTCCACAGGGTTATCAATGGCTGATTTTTCAGAAGTAGGATGCCAGGCCTTTTCTCCAAGGCGCCTCTGGGCAGACTCAAAATTCCAACCTTTTGGTTAGCAGCAGAGCATGTGCGTATATATATATAAGAAAGCAACAACAGCAAGAAACATATATACCCCTCCCCCCTAAAACAACCAGCCCCGTTGCTGTCGAGCTAATTCCCACGTGTTTCAGAGGCAACCATGCTCCGCTAGGTTTTCTAGGCCGCAGTATTTACGGAAGTCGATCTCCAGGCCCTTCTTCCGAGGTGCCTCTGAGTGAACTTGACCCTCCAACCATCCAGTTAGCAGCTGAGCACATTCAGTGTTTGCAGCACCCAGCGTCTCCCGGAGTAGATACGTGCTCAAGGATACGCCATTGTCACTCGTGGAGAACTATTGGATTGGCGGCGATTGTGTGCATTTTTCCAGAGCTGCGGCATCTAAATCTGAAACCAGTAAACCTGCATTTCCAGCCTCTAGCAGTTCACTGGCTGAAAGAAAGCAGATAATTGGGTCACAAGCGGTTTATGTTTGACTACGAAAGGTTGGCATTTGAACCCACTCAGCAGTGCTGTGGAAGAAAGGCCTGGTGATCTGCTTCCAGAATCATTACCAAAACAAACTAAACTCATTGCCTTCAAGTTGATTCCAACTCATAGTGACCCTGTAGGACAAAGTAGAACTGCCCCATAGGGTTTCTAAGGCTGTAATCTTTACGGGAACAGAACTCCAGGTCATTCTCCCTTGGAGCGGCTAGGGGGTTCAAACTGCCAACCTTTTGGTTAGCAGCTGAGCTCTTAACAATTGTGCCACCAGGGCTCCTTCCCTGGAAAACGCTGTGGAGCACAGTTCTAGTGGCACTCATGGGGTTGTCGTGAGTCAGAACTGACTAGATGGCAATGGGTTTGGTTGTTCTTTGTTTTTTGACCGTGACAATGTGCTCAGAGCAAGAAAGGAAACCCAGGTGTGAAGGTATAGAAGGTGTGAAATGAAATGTATTTGCGATTCCTTTGCACCAAATGGAATGTATTTTTGTTGCTGTTGAGAATATACACAGCAGAATACACACCAGTCCAACAGTTCCTACATGTAGAATTCAGTGACATTGATGACATTCTTCTCGTTGTGCAACTATTCTCACCCCCCCTTTTCTGAGTTGTTCCTCCCCCCTAAGGTTCCTTTGTAACCTTTCAAGTTGCTACTGTCAATGTGTTATTACTTGTTTCAGTACTTGTTGTTTTAAATAATCTATTTTATTTTGTTGTGGTTGAGAAGATACACAGCAGAACATACACCAATTCAACAGTTTCTCCGCGTACGATTGAGAGACATCAATTACATTCCACCACTCCAACATGGGATTTGGGTGTGTCAATCACTACAGAAAATTTACAAAGGGCATCACCCACTGGAAGCAGATTGCCAGGCCTTTCTTCCTACTCTATCTTCATCTGGAAGCTCTGCTGAAACCTGCCCACCATGGGTGACCCTGCTGATATTTGAAATACCAGTGGCATAGCTTCCAGCATCACAGCAACACGCCAGCCCCCACAGTACGACACGCTTACAGACAGATGGGTGGCGGAATTGGGTAACTTGCTTCTCTTTTTAATTTTAAAACGCCACTCTCAATTTTATATACAATTTATTTTATTTTTGTTGTTGATGAGAATATACACAGCAGAACATACAGCAATTCCACAGTTTCTGTGTGTACAATTCAGTGGCAATGCTCAGGGCAGACATTCTTTACTAATTAAGCTAAACTACTGTTTGGTTTAAAGACTTCAGGGGATATTTTTGGTTTAAGGTTTAAAGAATATTTCAGGGCAACCGTTTGGGGAAATATATTTGTAATGTAAGAAGTTGAACTCAATGCATCTTTGAGATCGCTTCGTAGCTTTTATGTGTTTTGTTTGGTCACTGCCTGCTACCTGCTGTGCTCATGTTTAATTTGATCTTTTCCCCATAGTAGTTTTAGGGTGGAAGATATTGTTGTCGGCTGAATATGTCCCCCAAAGAGATCCTGAAGTCTTAACGCAGTACCTGTGAATGTGACCTTTGTGGAAATAGGGTCTTGGAAGTTGTTATGAGTTAGGTTAACAGGAGGCCACACTGGAATCAGGTGGGTGCTAATCCCATCGGAGTGGTGTCCTATAAAATAGGAGAAGAGACACAGATGGGAGACGCCATGTGAAGACGGAGCAGAGATTGGGGTGATGCAGCCACAAGCCCAGGATCGCCTGGGGCCACCAGAAGCTGGGAGAGACGAGGAAGGATCCTCCCCTAGAGCCTCCGGAGGGAGCGCGGCCCTGCCCACAGCTTGGTCGCAGATTTCTGGCCTCCAGAGCTGAGAGAGGAACTTCTTGTTTTGCGTCTCCTGCATGGAAGGGAAGAATTCTACCAATTAACCATCGATGTCCCCCTTGGAAGGTGACCTTATTTGGAAATTTGGAAATTTGCAGATGTAATTAGTTAAGTTACCATGAGGTCATACTGGAATAGGGTGGGTATTAATCCCATGTGACTGGTGTGTTTATAAAAGAGAAGAGACACAGAAAGACGGACAGAGAAGGATAGCCTTGGGAAGATACATCTACAAGCCCAGGATCGCCTGAGGCCACCGGAAGCTGGGAGAGATGAGGAACGATCCTCCCCTAGAGCCTCCGGAGGGAGCGCGGCCCTGCCCACAGCTTGGTCGCAGATTTCTGGCCTCCAGAGCTGTGACAGCATACATGTCTGTTGTTGTAAGCCCCTCAGCGTGTAGTCCTTTTTCACTGCAGTCCCAGGAAGCTTATACAATAATACAATGCCTAGAAAGGAGACAAGTTAATATTGGCTCCCCACCCGGTAAAACTTGTCACCCGGCCCTGGCCGCCCTCAGCTCCAGCCCACTCTGCCCACCGCACCCTTTGGGGTTACTTAACTCTACCCAGAAGGAGCCCCGGTGTTTCAACGGTTCATTGCTTGGCTGCTAACTGAAAGGTTGGCAGTTCGAACCTTCCAGTGCTCTGAGGGAGAGAAGACCTGGCAATCTACTCCTGTAAGGATTATATCCTGGAAAGCCCTATGGGGCAGTTCGACTCCGTCACATGGGGTCGCTATGAGTCAGGATCAACTCGACGGCACCCAACAACAAGAACCCTACCCGCACGCTTGTACCTGTTCGCATCTGTACCTCTCTGTCTCTGGGGCTGCTCCAACTGGGCAAACACAGCTTGTTCACGTCTCTAGGGTTGTGTGATAATCCCCCGGTCAGGTCTACATACCTCCTGCCCCAGCTCTACCTCACTTCTCCAGCTAAGCACAGCAGGAAGACAATGTTTCAGGGTATCAGCTCTCCCTTGGAATGAATGATTTTAGAATCCTATGAAGGGCTGATCACTGAGTCAAAACTTGTCAGCTCCGACTCACGACAACCTTAGGTATGAGAGAACGAAACACCGCCAGGTCCTGCACCACCTCCACGATCGTTGGCATGCTCAAGTCCACGGGTGCGGCCACTGTATTATGAGTTCCTCCCAACCTAGGGGGCTCATCTTCCCGCTCTATATCAGACGATGTTCTGTTGTGATCTGTAGGGTTCTCACTGGCTGATTTTCTGGAGTAGATGGCCAGACCTTTCTTCCTAGTTCATCTTAGTCTGGAAACTCTGCTGAAACCGGTTCAGCATCACAGCAACACAAGGCTCCACTGACAGACGGGTGGTGGCTGCGCATGAGGTGCGTTGGGCAACTGATTTAATCACACGTGCGGAGCCCTGGTGATGTAACAGTTAAGCGCACAGCTGCTAACCCACCCAGAAGCTCCGAGGGAGAAAGACTTGGTGATCTGCTTCGGTAAAGATTACAGCCAAGAAAAGCTTTTGGAGCAGTTCTACTCTGTCACATGCGGTCACCGTGAGTCAGAATTAACTGAACGGCATCCAGCAACAACACCATCACCCACTATGCCCCTGTTCTAATCTCCCACCACTGTTAATTATCTTCATGCCCCTGAAGGGTGGTGTTATGCAGCATTGTAACAAGGTGATACATTGTTTGTGGGAAACTTTTTGGTGGATACATTGTTTTTAAGTGTTTAGGAAGGATCAGGCAGATTATTATCCTGCTCCTGTGTCTGTGATAAGGTCCCTGGGTGGGGCAAATGGTTTGCCATCGCCTACCAGCGTAAACAACGACACATCGCATTGAGCAAATCTGCTGCAAAAGACCTCTTTAAAGTGTTCAAAAGCAAAGATGTCACCTTGAAGACTAAGAGGCATGTCATGGATTGAATGGTGTCCCCCCAAAATGTCAGTCGGGTTGACTGGGTCGTGATTCCCAGTATCGTATGACTGTGTAATCTGATGTGATTTCCTTACATGTTGTAAACTCTATCACTATGATGAGGTTATACTGATGAGGTCTGCAAGATTGGATAGTGTCTTAAGCCAATCTCTTTTGAGACGTAAACAAGAGAAGTGAGCAGAGACACACGGGAACCTCACACCATCAAGAAAGCAGTTCTGGGAGCAGAGCGCATCCTTTGGACCTGAGATTCCTGTGCAGAGAAGCTCCCAGACCAAGGGAAGACTGATGTGTCACAAGGACCTTCCTCCAGAGCTGACAGAGAGAGAAAGCCTTCTCCTGGAGCTGATGCCCTGAATTTGGACTTACAGCGTGCTGGACTGTGAGAGAATAAACTTCTCTTTGTTAAAGCCATCCACCTGTGTATTTCTGTTAGAGCAGCACTAGGTGACTAAGACAGGGCACCTGACCCAAGCCATGATATTTTCAGTTGCCTCATATGCATGAGAAAGCTAGACAATGAATAAGCAAGATCGAAGAAGAATTGACACCTTTGAATTATGGTGTTGGTGAAGAATATTGAACATACCATGGACTGCCAAAAGCATGAACAAATCTGTCTTGGAAGAAGTACAGCCAGAAAGCTCCTTAGAAGGGAGGATTGCAAGACTTGCTCTCACGCGCTTGGGGCATGTTATTAGGAGGGATCGGTCCCTGGAGAAGGACATCATGCTTGGTAAAGCAGAGGGTCAGAGAAAAAGAGGAAGACCCTCAATGAGATGGATTGACACAGTGGCTGCAACAATGGGCTCAAGCATAACACCGATTGTGAGGATGGCGCAGGACTGGGCAGTGTTTCGTTCTGTTGCACACAGATAGGGTCACTGTGAGTCGGAACCGACTTGACGGCACCTAACAACAACACTAACCTAAAAGTTGAGTGGTTCAAACCCACCCAGCAGCTCTGAGGAAGAAAGGCCTGGTGATCTGTTCCCATAAAGATTCCCAACCTAAACCTGTTGCCATCCAGTGGATTCCGACTCATAGCGACCCTATAGGGTTTCCTAGGCTGTAATCTTTACAGAAGCGGAATGCCACATCTTTCTCCTGCAGAGTGGCTGGTGGGTTCCAACTGTGGACTTTCTGGTTAGCAGCCGAGCGATTAAGCACTGTGCCACCAGGGCTCCTTAGAGTGAATTTAGCAACAAAATATTCCCATCAAAACCTCATGCATTCAAGCCTGGCCGAGCCAGCCACTCCTTGCAGGAAGCGTTTCTTCCTGGGGCAAACTCCCCAGACCTGCAGCCCGGCTGGGGCCATGCCAGCTCCTGGGTTTGCATTCTCTCAGCACCTCCGCGCATCTCACCTCTCTCCACAGCCGGATGGATGGGGGCGCTCCTCCAAGAAATGACTGTGCCCAGTGTCTGAGCACCCAATAAGCAAGGTAAGCACAGGCTTACTTGTGCTTACTTACTAATCTGTAGTGAACAACTTGATATTTTTTCACCACATCAAAGATTCTGCTTCTAGGTATGGCTGGCGTCTGTCTCTCTCCCAACCCCTCAGCACCTTCCTACAGAATCAAAGCCTCTTTTCAAATCTGCAATCCCCAACAGGGACAGAGCCCCTGGTAAGCAAGATAAACACGGGCTTACTTGTGCTTACTCACAGTCTGTAGGGAACAGGGTTGCGTGTTTTCCACGCCCGTGCTTACCTTGCCTACCGGGGCATCCTCCTCTGCCTGATGGGGCATTTCTGCTTTGTCGTGTAGGGTCCCCATGAGTTGAAAATTGACTCGACAGCACCTGACAACAGACATCAGCTGAGTCCAACCCACTGGTTTTCGTTTTCGCTCGATGTAGCGCTGAGAACCTGGTGGTAAAGGACCAAGGGCCCCGGTGTGGGCAAGACAGGGGCAAGGAAAGGCTCACAAGGACTAAAGTCCCCCAGGCCATTACGAGAAGTGGAGACAATCGCCTCATTTCTGACGGTCTGAGCAGGAGCTGATCAAAGGCCAACAGAGCTGGAAGTGGACCCCGGGCTGGTGGCTGGCTCACGGTCAGTTGATTGTAAAAACGTGTGTGTTTCCCTAACTCAGCCCCAGGTCGTCAGGATATCCCTGGAGAAATTTGGGATTAGTCCAGCGTTCCATATAGAAGATTGAACCTCTTCTCTGAGAGCTTTTGGACAGCATCTTTCTCTTGCTTGACTCCTTAAGCCCAAGTTAATTAGATAGTAATTGCTTCTACCTCTGCTTCACTTTGAACAGTAAAACAGATATTTTTACAACAGGAAGACTGCCTGCCTCCTAGGCTCCGAGCGCTCAAAGTCTGCGCCATGGCGGGTTCCCTTGTGGGATGGGAGATCTTGGGGGTGGCGTCTCCTGGATCAGAAGGTTGGGTCACCCACTGTTCACCGTCATTCAGACTTGGTCATGCTCCAGTTGTTGTATTGCTGTTGGTGGCCATCAAGTTGGCCCAGGCTCATGGGGACCCCATCATGGACAACGGAGCAAAATGCTGCCGGGTACTGTGCCATCCCAATGATCGGCTGTGGATTGGACAGCAGTGACCCATAGGGTTTTCATGGGCTGATTTTCAGAAGCAGATCACCAGGCCTTTCTTCCTAGTCTGTCTTAGTCTGGAAGCTCCACTGAAACCTGTTCAGCATCACAGCAACACACAAGCCCCCACTGACAGGTGGGTGGTGGCTGTGCATGAGGTGCATTGGCTGGGAATCGAACCCAGATCTTCCACATGGAAGGTGGGAATTGTAGTTCTGAAGCACCACTGCTTTGTATGCACACCATAGTTACTGCCTTTCAGAATTCATCCTCATAAAACTGAATTTCTAAACCACCAATTTGCTAACCAAATCTGTGGCCAGCCACGGTGTATGTGAGCGTGTTGGGGTGGGGGTAGGGGCGAGGTTTGAAATTATGGCTATTTGCCTTCTTGATATGCTTTTTTGTTGTTTGTCTCTTTGTTTTACTGGTTAAGTCAAGTCTACAAGCTAACTTTGGCAAACAACAACAACTTTGCTAATTTTGGCAGAAAGACGAAACAAATGATGAAAGTAATAAGAGCGGATGAATTAAACCAGTGTTTCTGTACGAGCAGAATAAGGCCTTAATGTTCAGACAGCCCTTCAGCTTCTTGGCTCATGGTTGTTGCCTCTCTTTAGTGTAACAGCCGTGTTATCTTTAGAATGCACCTTTTCATTGTTTGTTCAAATTATTTCAAAGGTGATAGAGCACAGTGGAAAACAGCTAAGATGATATGTAGATGCCATTTATAAACTTAAGCACTGTTTTCATGTATCCTGTTTTCCTCTAAGAGCAGAAGAACTCACTAGGAGGACCTCTATTGAAAGGAAAGCAGATGGAGCCTAGGAGTCCCTGGGTGGTGCAGACTCGCTGAGCTGCTCACCGGAAGGTTGGAGGTTCCAGTTCACCCGGTGGTGCCTCAGAAGAAAGGCCTGGCATTCTGCTTCAGAAAGATCAGCCATCGAAAGCCCTATGGAGCTCAGTGCTACTCTGGCACACATGAGATGGCTGTCAGTCAAAGTGGACTCCATGGCAACCGGTTCTTAGGAGGCCCTGTGTGGCGCAGTTAAGCAACTTGGCTGCTCACTGAAAGGTTGGAGGTTCAAGTCCACACAGAGGCACCCCAGAAGAAAGGCCTGGCAGTCTACTTCTGAGGAATCAGCCACTGAAAACCCCATGGAGCACAGCTCTACTCTGATACACACGGGGGTGCTGTGAGTCGGAGTTGACTTGACAGGAGCTGGTTTTAGATGTAGCCCATCTGCATCTTCAAAGGAGATAGTTTCACAAAGAAAATAAAAAACAAACCAAAACCAAACCCACTGCTGTCGAGTGGATTCCAACTCACAGCAACCCTAGAGGACAGAGGAGAACTGCCCCATAGGGTTTCCAAGGAGCAGCCGGTGGATTCGAACTGCTGACTTTTTGGTGAGCAGCCTTCGCTCTTAACCACTGCACCCCCAGGGCTCCTCCACGAAGAAATGCCCGTCAAATTCTTGTGATAACTGCTTTGTTCCACAATATGGATTCATTCAGCTATTATTTACAGAATGGGGTATTTGTTATAATTTGCGTGCAAATATGCACCT
The DNA here is from genome assembly GCF_000243295.1 of Trichechus manatus latirostris. Taxonomy (NCBI): domain Eukaryota; kingdom Metazoa; phylum Chordata; class Mammalia; order Sirenia; family Trichechidae; genus Trichechus; species Trichechus manatus. The sequence continues at coordinate 6,064,546 of NW_004444070.1, read as the reverse complement.
TCTCGATTAACTTTTTTTTTTCTTTTTTGCAGTTACAGTTTGAAATGCTCTTCAATTAGAGATGTCTTGGAGCCCTGGCAGCGCAACGGTTAAGTGCTCAACTGCTAACTGTAAGGTCGGCGATTTGAACCCACCCAGCAGCTCCGAGGAAGAAAGGCCTGGCAATCTGCTCCTGTGAAGATTACAGCCTAGAAAACCCTATGGGGCAGGTCTCGTCTGTAACACATGGGATCACTATGAGCCCAGATCAAATGCACAGCACCCAACAAGAATAACAGCAGGTGTGAGTTCAGAGTATATTTTGTAGCTTTTCCCTTATGTTGTTGGAAGGGGAGGTGGATACATTTCTGGGTAATCTTTGCTACCTACAGAGTGAATGCCTGATAAAAATTGACGACCCATTTCTGAGTCGCGGGAAGAAGGGGAGGAAGCTTCTAAAGTCCAGGAGGAATCCTTTAACTTTCTCTAGAGATTACTAAGGACGCTTTCCCAACAGACACAAAACCAGAGAAAATCCTGCAAAAACAGAGCGTCCTGGCCTGTCTGCCCTGGGACAGCGTCTACAGACATGCCGAGTCGGGAAAGTAAAACCGAGGAAGCCCACTGTGGTGACAAGCTCACCCCCCTTCCAAGGAGACGGGCAGCACAGACAGAGAGGTCCACTCGTTCTGTCCATTGGACATTCCGTAGGCGTTGTCTAGTCTGTGTAGAAACCAAACCCCTAGAAGCGGGAATCCTCAAGTGATGGATATCATTGACCATCACCAGCTGATGTCGAGTCAACTCCAACTCACAGAGACCCCACGTGTGTCCGAGTAGAACCGTGCTCCATAGAGTTTCAGATGTCTGTGATATTACAGAAGTAGATTGCCAGGCCTTTCTTCCAAGACACCTCTGGGTGGACTCGAACCTCCAACCTTTCAGTTAGCAGCTGAGCACATTAACTGCACCAACCATGAACTCGGAAGAATCAGTTGCTGTGGAGTTGACTCTGATTCATGGTGACCCCATGTGTGTCAGAGTAGAACTGAGCTCCACAGGGTTTTCAATGGCTGATTTTTTGGAAGTAGATTGCCAGGCCTTTCTTCCGAGGCACCTCTGGGTGGACTCGAGCCTCCGATCTTTCAGTTAGGAGCCGAGTGCGTTCACTGCAGCACTCAGGGACACCCCTTGACCATTAGTCTGAATGTAAAGTAGGGTAGGCGTGCTCTCAGGGTGAAGCCTCCCAGGGGAGGACCCTGTGGGGCTATCACACGTGTGTTTGGACGTGACGGGGCTCTCAGAGTGAAAGCCCCCTGGATGAGGACCCCCGGAGTGATGACAACGTGCTGCTGCCCGGAGCAGTCACCCGGCCTGGAGGAAGCGTCCGCCTAGCCGAGGGCGCCACCTGCTGGCCGTAGGTGGCATCTGCCGCTGTCCGCTCGGTTTTTGTCCACAGCTGAGGGGGTCGTGGCCGGGGCAGCCCGCACGGATGTGTACGCACACCTGTGCACCTGCGGGTGGGGTGCAGTGCCCTGTGGCCACCTGTGTCCTCCTTGGGGCCTGAGGAGAGTCCGAGGTCAGCATGGTCAGGTGGGTTTGGGCTGTGAGAGGCCTTTGATGATACTGGGCTGGGTGGGTGATGAAAGGGGCAGAGACGGGGACGACGAGGAGGAGGACGAGGAGGAGGAGGAGGAGGACGAGGAGGAGGGGGGGGAGGAGGACGAGGAGGGGAAGATGCCGAGGGAGACAGAGACAGACAGACGGAAACAAAGATGGAGAAAGAGGCACCCACACAGAGAATGAGAGTGAGCGAGAGAGAGTATGTGTGTGTGTTTGTGTGTGTGAGAGAGAGACAGACAGACAGCGAGGGAAAGAGACGAGAGAGAGACTCACACAGAAGGAGAGAGAGAGCCTGGGGCTCTTCCCCACAGCCGAGGGGAGCTTCCTTGCTCTCAGCCCAGGGTCACTTTGAGCACGTGCTGTGTTGGTAACCTCCACCCCACACAAGCCCCCTGGACTCCTTCTGACAAGTTAAAAGCTTATGTCAGGTGCAGGGTGTCCTGGGCAACTGGGGCAACTTTGTCCCTCTGTGACTGGGGACCACGGTGACCTGGGGACACTGACCAGCTGCTGCCCCCACCCCCAGTGGCCCCACTTGGTCACAAGGACAGGTGGATGGTGGGGTGCTGCTCTGCCCACACACCTGGGGGGGGCTGGCTTCAGGTCCCAGGTGTGCAGCGTCAGCCCAGATTCCTGATCCCAGGAAAGCAAGCGATGCTGCGGGCAGGGGGGCGGGGGAGGGGAGAGTGGGGCTCTCGGGGAGACTTGATGGGTCAGTTGCCTGGAAATGAGGCAAGACCCAGATTCCCACAGACCTCTAGGGAGAGGGGAAGCCATGAGCAGGCCGAGATCCACTTCCCAGGGGTGGCGTCTAGGAGGCAGATTTGGGTCAGTTCCGATGGAAATAAAAACAACCCAGATGTGTCACAGTCTGGCGGATCCTCCAGAGTTTAAACGGAGAGTTGACACAGGACCCAGCCGTTGCACTCCTAGATATACACCCAAGAGAACTGAAAACATGCGTCCACAGAAAAACTTGTCTGTGAATGTTCACAGAAACAGTATTCACAATCGCCAAAAGGTGGAAACAACCCAAGTGTCCATCACCAGATGAAGGATAAACACAATGTGGTCCATCCACACGATGGAATAATACTCAGCCATAAAAAAGGAACAATACAAGTGCCCATCAACAGATGGATGGATAAGCAAAATGTGGTCCATCCACACAATGGAGTATTACTCAACCACGAAAAAGAAAAAACCCTAGTGTCCATCAACAGATGAAAAGTGAACACAATGTGGTCCATCCACACAGTGGAGCATTACTCAGCCATGAAAAAGAACCAACCCAAGTGTCCATCAACAGATGAATGGATGAACACAGTGTGGTCCATGCACACAATGGAATAATGCTCAGCCATGGAAAAGAAACAACCCAAGTGTCCATCAACAGATGAATGGATGAACACAGTGTGGTCCATCCACACAATGGAATAATGCTCAGCCATGAAAAGAAACAACCCAAGTGTCCATCAACAGATGGATGGATGAACACAATGTGGTCCATCCACACAGTGGAGCATTACTCAGCCATGAAAAAGAACCAACCCAAGTGTCCATCAACAGATGAATGGGTGAACACAGTGTGGTCCATGCACACAATGGAATAATGCTCAGCCATAAAGAGAAATGACATCCTGATACACGCTACGACGTGCAGGAACCTTGGACACAGGACGCTCAGCGAAAGAAATCAGACACAAAAGGTCACACGCTGTCTGATTCCGTCTCTGTGAAATGACAAGAATAGGAAAATCTATAGAGACAGAGAATAGATGAGTGGTTGCCGGGGGCTGGGGGAAGGGAGGGGGTGACTACTAATCCCATGAGGAGGTTTCTTGTTAGATTGTGGCCAAGGCTGGGAAACCCTGTAACCAGCTGCGTTGAGTCGGCTCCAACTCATGGCGACCCCATGCACAACACAACAAACGTGACCCGGTCCTGCTCCATCTTCACCAACACTGGCATGCTTGAGTCCATCTTCCTGGCAAATGTCACTGCCTCTTGGCTCCCTGGAACTCTCTGCTACCTTCAGGAAGCGAGAGGCCACCACACTTCTTGTTTCTCTTCCAAAAAAAATCCACCAAATCTGTTGCCGTAGAGTTGATTCTGACTCATACTTGAGGCAGAATAGAACTGTCCCATAGAGTTTCCAAGCCTGTAATCTTTACGGGAGCAGATCACCGGGTCTTTGTCCCTCGGAGCGGCTGGTGGGTGTGGATTGCTCACCTTTCGGTTAGCAGCCCAGCGCTTTAACCACGGCTCCATCTCTTCCGAACGAGCTCCAACATCACTGCCCCCTCAGCCCCATATCCACTCTGTGAGTAAAACAGAGCTCGGTTTTCATTACAGCCAAATGGTAGAAATCACGAGCAAGTTTAAAATCTCGAAACGGGGTCCAGCCTGAAGCGAAAGCTTACATTTTCAGGGAGATTTTGCTTTGATGAATTTAATAGAACTGCAAATTTATTTTTCAACGTGTGTTTTCATGTGGGGAAAGTAAACAAATGGGTAACGTTCGAAAGATCATAAATCTGGTTCTGCTCACAGTTACGGTTATAAAGGTCGATGAGGACGTGGCCATGGTGATCGCTGAAGGTAATGAATGAAAGGTGTCGTGATCGTAAGTTCTGTCTTCTTGTGGCCGTTAGGATCTGTCCACTAGGAGGGCATCCCAAGGATAGATGGAAATGCGTGTCTGAGTCCCAGGAGGAGGGCAGTGGACTTGATTGTTGTTAGGTGCTGTCAGGTCGGTTCTGATTCATAGCGACCCTGTGCACCACAGAACAAAACCCTGCCCGGTCCTGTGCCATGCTCACAATCATTTTTATGCTTGAGCCCATTGTTGCAGCCACTGTGTCAATCCATCTCGTTGAGGGTCTTCCTCTTTTTCGCTGACCTTCTACTTTACCAAGCATGATGTCCTCCTGATAACATGTCCCAAGTATGTGAGATGAAGTCTCGCCATCCTTGCTTCTAAGGAGCATTCTGGCTGTACTTCTTCCAAGACAGATTTGTTTGTTCTTTTTGCAGTCCATGGTATATTCAGTATTCTTTGCCAACACCATCATTCAAAGGCATCAATTCTTCTTGCATCTTCCTTATTCATTGTCCAGCTTTCACACGCATATGAGATGATTGAAAATACCATGGCTTGGGTCAGGCACACTGTAGTCCTCCAAGTGACATCTTTGCTTTAGCAGATTTGCGCAATGCAATATGTCGTTTGATTTCTTGACTGCTGCTTCCATGGACTTTGATTGCGGATCCAAGTAAAATGAAATCCTTGACAACTTCAATATATTCTTGGAGAGTGGTTAAGTTCACGTGCTTTGGGGTCAGAACCCAGGTTGGGATCCCAGGCTGTGTGAGTCCCTGCAGGTCCCTGGAATTTCCCAAGTCTAGTTTCCCTAAGCATAAAATGGAGATTACAGGACCCACTTCATAGGGTTGGTTTGTTCTATTTTTCCAATTGCCGTCGAGTCAGCCCAACTCATGGCAACCCTATGTGGGTCAGAGTAGAACTCTGCTCCATAGGTTTTTCAGAGGCTGATTTTTCGGAGGTAGGTAGCCAGGCCTTTCTTCCGAGGTACCTCTGGGTGAACTGGAAGCTCCAACATTTCAGTTAGCAGCCGAGCACAGTAACGATTTCCTCCACCAAGCCACTCCTGTGGATGCATAGTAACTTCCTATCAATACAAACGTGTATGCTGTTGTGGTTGCTGGGTGCCATCAAGTAGATTCCGACTCATAGCGACTCTGTAGGACAGAGTAGAACTGCCCCATAGGGTTTCCAAAGGGTGGCTGGTGGATTCGAACTGCCAACCTTTTAGTTGGCAGCCGAGCTCTTAACCATTAACTTCATAGAGGTAGGATTTACAGCATGAGGATAATCACATCAGATCGGAAAATGGTGGACAACCCCACAATGCTGAGAGTCACAGCCTAGCCAAGGTGGCACACCTTTGGGGGACACAGTTCAATCCATGACAGGAAGCGTTGTTTGATCCAGAGTCAGATGCCCAACCACAAAGCCCATCTCTGGATCCATCCTGTCAAGGGCTTCAGGCAGAACGACATCTGAAGGGCTGGACAGTGACAACCAACAATGACAGACTGATTCGTAAGAAAGGGGTCTTCAGTAAGCTGTAGCCCTCAGCAATGCTTCATTTTATCTGGTCCATTCAAATTCAGAATTCCTTTTTTCTCTTTACAGGGACGCTGTGAAGAAAGGCCAGCTCACTGGAGACCTGCCCCTCGATCTAAAGACCTCAAGGGATTCAGAAACAGCAGAATTTTACGGTCTGTGTCTCCAGGAAGAATCCTGAGGGTATGATTCTCCTCTGTCTGTTGCATTCTGAGCCAGCTGAAGGAGAGCCTAAGCAAAGGAAATGTGTCCAAGCCCATTGTACAGAGTTCCTCCCTTTTTCTCTTGTCTTTGACCTTTCAATGCCCTGAGAAAGCACAGATGGCATCTTGAGGACTAAGGTGCGCCTGACCCAAGCCGTGGTCTTTCAATTGCCGTCCATGCAGGCAAAAGCCGGACGATGAGAAGGAAAGACAGAAGAAGAATGGATGCATTCACACTGTGACGTTGGTGAAGAATATTGAATGTACTGTGGACTGCCAGAAGAAGGAACCAATCAGTCTTCGAAGAAATACAACCGGAATGCCCCTTAGAAGTGAGGGTGGAGAGACTTCAGCTCACGTACTTTCGACACGTCATCAGGAAAGACCGATCGCTCGAAAAGGACGTCGTGGTTAGTAATACAGAGGGTCAGTGAGAATGAAGGGAATGCTCCATGAGATGGATTGACACAGTAGCCACAGCAATGAACTGCAGTGTGCCAGTGATCATGGAGATGGTGTGGGACTGGGTGACATTTTGTTCTGTTGTAGATAAGGTTGGAGGTGACTCGACAGCAACTAACAGCAGTGTCTGTGAAGTGGCGTCTCATGCTTTTGATTTGCACCACCCTGATGGCTGGATGGAGCCCCAGTGTTGCAGTGCTTAGGAGCTCGGCTGCTAACCAGAAGGTCAGCAGTTCAAATCCACCAGCTGCTCCTTGGAAACCCTATGGGGCAGTTCTACTCTGTCCTAGAGGGTCACTAGGAGTCAGAATCGACTTGACGGCAACGGGTTCGGTTTTCGCGGTTTTTTTGATGGCTGGATGTGTTGCTTTTAAAGTTGTCCTTTTTGCTGGTTTTCTCTGCCAAGTAGACTGAAAAATAAGTGCCTCTTAGGAAATGTTTCAATATACGTTAGTCATAGCCTTATCCGTCCTTGACACTCTGCTGCGTATCTATTTGTTAATTGGAGTCCCTGGTGGTACAAACCGATAACGAAAAGGTTGGAGGTTCAAGTCCACCCAGATGGTCCTCGGAAGAAAAGCCTGGAGATCTGCTTCCAGAAAAAACAGCCGTTAAAAACCCTGTGGAACACAGTTCTACTCTGATACACGTGGGGGAGCCAGGAGTCATGGCGGACTTCATGGCAACTGGTATTTGTTAATTGCTGGTCTCTGGAGGTAAGTTCTAAGGGGAACTCTGTCCGCTTTGTTCACCACAAAACCCCCAGCTCCAGGAAAGCCCCTGCCACTGACTGAGAAGGCCGGCAACAAATACGTATGGAACGGGGTAATGAATGGATGCTCTGATTTAGACCGTCAACGGTTACTCCATTGGTAAAGAAAACACAAATCTTAATGTAAAAAATAAGGCACTGCTTACAATTCATCTATTTTGTGTGCTTGTGTGTGTGTGTATGTGGACATGTATCTTTAGCATGTTGTAGCTATTTGCCCTCAAGTCGATTCTGACTCATAGTGATCCCATGTAACAGAGTAGAACTGCCCCATAGGGTTTTCTAGGCTGTAATCTTTACAGAAGCAGATCACCAGGTCTTTCTCCCACAGAGCCGCTGGGTGAGCTTGAACCTCCAGCCTTTCAGTCGGTGGCTGAGTGCTTCATTATTTGCGCCCACCAGGGGCCCTTATCTTTAGCATAGACCTAAGCTATTTTTCTCAGTATCAGATCCAAAGAAGATCATTGGAGATACTCGATTTCTGGTTTGTAATCAAAAGCTAAGAATGTTGTGTTGTTACCACCATGGTTTCTTTTGCTGGCTTGTTGGAGATGCATTTTAAACTGAACTTCATACTTACCAGTAATACATTGCTGTTTTTTTTTTAAAAAAAAGTACTGTGGTGAAATATAAACAACAAACCATTTACCATTTCAACCATTTTTACGTGTACAATTCAGTGACAATAATTACATCCCCCATTTTGTGTAATATAACCACTATGTTGTGTTACCATTCCCATTATTCATTTCTGAAGTCTTTCATCACCCTAAACAGAAGCTTAGACCCCACATTCTACTTTGTTGTTGTCGAGAATAGACACAGGAAAACGTACACCAACTCAACTGGCTACAATTACTGAATGTTTTGATCAAAGATTCTAAAGAAGAATCCTGATCAAAAGGAGGGGAATGTGGAACAGAATTTTAAGTCTCATTGATTCTGTATTCTGCTCTTTACTGTTGTTGTTGTGTGCCATTGAGTTGATTCCAACTCATGGTGACACTATAGGAAAGAGTAGAACTGCCCCATAGGGTTGCCAAGGCTGTAATCTTTATGGAAGCAGACTGCCACATCTTCCTCCTGCAGAGCAGCTGGTGGGCTTGAACTGCAGACCTTTCAGTTAGCAGCCAGGCACTTAACCACTGCACCATCAGGGCTCCTTTGCTTTTTTCTACCTGCCTTTTTTTTTAATTTAATTTTTAAATTTTTTTTATTGTCCTTTAGATGAAGATTTACAGAACAAATAGTTTCTCATTAAACAGTCAGTACACATATTGCTTTTTGATATTGGTTAACAACCCCACGACATGTCAACACTCACTCTTCTCGACCTTGGAGGACCTTTTTTTTGGTGAAGATATACATAGCCAAAGTTATACCATTTCAAAAGTCTCTACACGGACAGTTCAGCAACATCGATTTCTACCTGCCTTTTAAAATGCTTCATACACCAGCAGGGGGCTAACTTGGTCATCTGCAAATAAACACACCCTGCTAAGGTCAGTTCTCCAAGGGGCCAGTAGCCAATGGAAGCTAGTGGAAAGGTGGAGTTGAAAAACATAAACCTTCAGAATTGTACACTTTCCCACTAATATAACCAATCCAAGTGTAGCCAGCCACATCAAAAGTGCCTTGCAAAGCAGCCATCCAAGGTACAACGATTGGTCTCTATTCACCTGGAGCAGCAGAGGAAGAAGGAGAGTCAAGAATAGGAAGAGGATATGGAATGTATGGCTAATTGCCTCCAAGAACAAATGCCTCTTTGCCATGAGACCAGAAGAACTGAATAGTGCCTGGCTACCGTTACTGAACGTCTTGATCAAGGAGTCTATAGAAGTTTCCTTGTTGTAGCCGTGTGCTCTCAAGTTGATTCTATAGATTCTATAGACGAATCCTTGATCAAAAGGGGGAAAATGCAAAACAGAATTTCAAATGCTCATGGACTCTAGACTTTCTGGAGCCATGGAGGGCAGATGAATCTCTGAAACGATTGATTGCCCTGAGATAATCTTGAAACCTTAAACCAAAACTATCCTCAGAAGTCTTCTTTAACGCAAATAGTTTAGCTTCACTAGTAAAGAATGTCTGCCTTGAGCACTTTTAAGATCTATCTATATGGGACCAGAAGAACTGAATAGTGCCTGGCTACCATTACTGAACATTTTGATCAAAGATTCTATAGAAAAATCATTGATCAAAAGGGGGAGAAAGCAAAATAGAATTTCAAATGCTCGTGGACTCTAGACTTTCTGGAGCTGTGGAGGGCGGATGAACCCCTGAAACTATTGCCCTGAGATAATCTTGAAGCCTTAAACCAAAAATACCCCCTGAAGACTTCCTAAAAACAAACAACAGTTTAGCTTAATTAGTAAAGAATGCCTTGAGCGTTGTACTTTTTCAAGATCTGTATATATGGGATCCACCTGACAACAGCAACTCCAAAGAGTAGATAAGAAGCTTAGCGGCAGTGAGTTTATGTTAATGGAGGAGGAACAATTTGGAAGAGGAAGGTGAAATGGTTGTACAACTTGAACAATGTAACCAACGTCACTGAACTGTACATGTAGAAAAAACGGTTGAAATGGTGTCTTTAGCTGTGTAGACTTTCAACAACGATAAACAAAAAGTCCCCTTTTTTTCTGGTAATTTTTTTTTTATTGTACTTTAGATGAAGGTTTACAGAACAAATAGTTTCTCATTAAACAGTTAGTACACATATTGTTTTATGACATTGGTTAACAACCCCATGACATGTCAACGCTCTCCCTTCTCAACCTTGGGTTCCCTGTCACCAGCTTTCCTGTCCCCTCCTGCCTTCTCGTCCTTGTCCCTGGACTGGTGTGCCCCTTTAGTCTCGTTTTGTTTTATGGGGCTGTCTAATCTTTGGTTGAATCGTGAACCTCGGGAGTGACTTCATTACTGAGCTAAAAGGGTGTCCGGGGGACATTCTCTCGGGGTTTCTCCACAAAAAGTGCCTTTTGATACCAGCAGGCCCCTACTTGCTGTGGGAGGTAGCAACCCCTCCTCCACTCTCTTCCAGCTTATCAAAACATTTGAGGAAGGTAAATCTCTAGTTGACTACAGCTTTAAGTATTGAACTGGTCAGCGCTCCAAGCCAACAGGAGAATCTGCCGCCCAGGAGGAGATTCAAAATAAAGCA
>NW_004444070.1:6043698-6054020 GCF_000243295.1 Trichechus manatus latirostris | reverse complement strand
AGCAGCAGCTCATCAACAGGAGATGTCACACAGCTTCCCTGTTGAATTTTGGGTGTCACCTTTCAAGGACGAAAAAGTGGGGAGACCCTTGGGCAGAGACTAGACACATATTTAAATGATTTAAAAATCTCCCAAAGGAGCCCCTGGTGACGCAATGGTTAAGCACTAGGCTGCTAATTGAAAGGTTTGAACCCACCAGATGTTCTGAGGGAAAAAGACTTGGCGATCTGCTCCCATAGAGATAACAGTCTAGAAAACCCTATGGGGCAGTTCTGTTCTGTCCTATTGGGTCGCTACGAGTCTGAACCGACTCGAAGGTACACAGTTACAAGAAGCAAGTCCAATGGTGTTTTCAGTCACCTCGTATGCATGCAAAAGCTGGACAATGAATAAGGAAGACAGAAGAAGAATTGATGCATCTGAATCATGGTGTTGGCGAAGGATATTGAACATACAATGGACTGCCAGAAGAACGAACAAATCTGTCTTGGAAGAAGTACCACCAAAATGTTCTTTAGAAGTGAAGATGGTGAGACTTTGTCTCACCCACTTGGGACATGTTATCAGGACAGACCAGTTCCTAGAGAAGGACATCATGCTTGGTAAAGTAGAGGGTGAGTGAAAGAGAGGAAGACCCTCAAGGAGATGGACTGACACAGTGGCTGCAACAATGGGCTCAAACACAGCAACGATTGTGAGGATGGCGCAGGACCGGGCAGTGTTTCCTTCTGTTGTACATCGGGTCACTGTGAGTCGGAACCGACTCGATGGCATCTAACAACAACAGTCCTTTCTGATAGTTAACGGCTAGTTTTTGTTTGTTTGTTTTTGTTGTGGAAAATACGTACTAACAGATCGTTTGTCATTTTAACAGTCTTCACATGCACGGTGCAGTGACGTTTATTAAGTTCATCATGTTATGCAACCATCACTCACTATTGGTTTTCAAAGTTTTCCATCACCCTTAACCATAATGTCACTGAAGCAATGACTCTCCTTTTCTTTCTCCTTCCCTCCCACCCCGCCGCTGTCCAGTCGACTCCGATTCATGGTGACCCCATGTGTTAGAGTAGAACCGTCCTGTAGAAATTTCTTGGCTGTAATCTTTACAGGAGCAGATCACCAGGCCTTTCTTCTGCAGCTGCTGGGTGGATTCAGACTGCCAGACTTTAGGCTATTGTTGTTCTAAGTTGCCATGGAGTCAATTCTGACTCATAGCGGCCCCATGGGTTACAGAGTAGGCTCCATAGGGTTTTCCCGGCTGTAATATTTACGGAAGCAGATCACCAGGCCTTTCTTCCATGGCGCCACTGGGTGGGTTCAAACAGCCAACATTTTAGTAGTTAACTGGAAACCGTTTTAGCAACTCAGGGACCTTCCCGCCTCAGGCAGACATTAATAAACCTTGGTGTTTATAGACTTGCCTATTCTAGATATTTCATATAAGTGGGATTAGATGATATTTGTGTCCTTTTGTGACTGAATGCTCCACGTCTTTGGAGCAAGCCTAACACGGAAACTTAGCCTCCTGTCCCTCTCATCTAAGCCCCTCCTGGGTGTCCTGGTCCCACAGGGGCCTCTTACGAGCTGGTCTTAGGAAGCCCCAAGACAACAAAGAGCCCAGTGCACAACCCCAGGTAACGAGTGCTCCCGGCAAGCCTCCCCACACAGCCTGGCTCCAGATGCCGGCCTCAGACCTGTGCCCCCCACTGCCTCCAGGCTGAAGTCCCCTGCCCAGCTCCACCCGAGGTGCCATCTCAGGATTTTCTGTTGCTGTGGTTGTCATCAGTTTTCCTTGACTTGGCCCTGACTGATGTGACAACAGAACAAAATACTGCCCCATCGTCCCGATCCGTGCCATGCTGACTTCACTGTTGTGGTTATTGTGTAAGTCCTTCTCATGGAGGATTTCCCTTGTTTCCGCTCACCCTCGACGTCACCAAACGTGGCGTCTTTTTCTAGCGATTGGTCTTCCCCAATGACTTGAATGAGGCCCCTCCCCATCTGCCGTGTAGAAGACCTGGAATTTACCTGCAGGGGATCCTTGTTCCTGTTGTACTCGGTTAGAGGTGCTGTTTCTCATCACTAACAAGCTCGCAGAACAGGTTCCTGCTGCCCCCCCACTGGCAGGGCCAGACCGTAAGGAGGCATGCCCGTCAGAGTGGAGCTGGGCTCCACACGGTTGTCAATGGCTGGGTTTTTCGGAAGTTGATCGCCAGGCCTTTCTTCTGAGGCCCTTCTGGTGGACTTGAACTTTTCGGTTAGCAGTCACACGTGTTAACTGTTTGCACTATGCAAGGACATGTTTGCCTACACAAAGGCATTCGGCTGCGTGAATCATAGCGATTTATGGAGAACACTGTGGAGAATGGGAATTCCAGAGCACTTAATGGTTCTCGTGAGGAAACTACGCCTAGACCAACAGGCAGTCGTTCGAACAGAATAAGGGGATACTGCCTGGTTTAAAGTCAGGAAAGGTGTTCATTAAGGTTCTATCCTTTCACCAAACTTATTCAATCTATATGCTAAGCAAATAATCTGAGAAGCTGGACTATATGAAGAAGAACGTGGCATCGGGATTGGAGGAAGACTCATTAACAACCTGTGATATGCAGATGACACAACCTTGCTTGCTGAAAGTGAAGAGGATTTGAAGCACTTACTGATGAAGATCAAAGACCACAGCCTTCAGTATGGATTACACTTCAATGTAAAGAAAACAAAAATCCTCACAACTGGACCAATGAGCAACATCATGATAAACAGAGAAAAGATTGAAGTTGTCAAGGATTTCATTTTACTTGGCTCCACAATCAATGCCCATGAAAGCAGCAGTCAAGAAATCAAACTATGCATTGCATTGGGCAAATCTGCTGCAAAAGACCTCTTTAAAGTGTTGAAAAGCAAAGATGTCACTTAAAGGATTAAGGTGAGCCTGACCCAAGCCATGGTGTTTTCAATCGCCTCGTATGCATGCGAAAGCTGGACAATGAATAAGCAAGACTGAAGAAGAATTGATGCCTTTGAATTATGGTGTTGGTAAAGAATATTGAATATACCAGGAACTGCCAAAAGAATGAAAAAATATGTCTTGGAATAAGTAAAGCCAGAATACTCCTTAGAAGCAAAGATGGGGAGACTTTGTCTCATTTACTTTGGACACGTCATCAAAAAAAAAAAAAAAAAAAACCAAACCTGTTGCAGTCCAGTTGATTTCAACTCATAGCGACCCTATAGGACAGAGTAGAACTGCCCCATTGGGTTTCCAAGGAGCAGCTGGTGGATTTAAACTGCCAACCTTTTGGTTAGCAACTGAGCTCTTAACCACTGAGCCACCAGAGCTCCGGATATGTCATGAGGAGGGACCAGTCCCTGGAGAAGGACATCATGCTTGGCAAAGGAGAGGGTCAGCGAAAGAGAGGAAGACCCTCAATGAGACGGATTAACACGGTGGCTGCAATGATGGGCTCAAGCATAACGATGACTGTGAGGATGTATATATGTACAGAGAGAGAAAGCCAGCCCTTGTGGTGCAATAGTTAAGTGGTGCGGAGCTGCTAGCTGTAAGTTTGGCCCTTCAAACCTACAGCGGCTGTGTGGGAGAAAGATGTGGCGATCTGCTTCCTTACAGATTACAACCTAGGAAACCCTATGGGGCAGTTCTACTCTGTCATATAGGATCACTATGAGTCAGAATCAACTGGACGGCATGCAACAACAACATATACCTGTATCTCAATGAGTATAGGGGATGTGTGTGTTACTGGGTTATATTGGATACCAAACAGGCCTGTTACGAGTATCTTAGCCTTCTAGCGCTGCTACAACAGGAATACCACAAGCAGATGACTTCAACAAACAGAAGTTTATTCTCTCACAGTCTAGGAGGCAAGAAGTCCGAATTCAGGGTGCCGGCTCCAGAGGAAGGCTTTCTCTGTCTGTTGGCTCTGGGGGAAGGTCCTTGTCATCAATCTTCCCCTGGTCTAGGAGCTTCTCAGCACAGGGACTCTGGGTCCAAAGGACACACTCTGATCCTGGCACTTTTCTCTTGGTGGCATGAGATTCCTCTCCTCTCTGCTTGTTGCTGTCTTTTATATCTCAAAAGAGATTGACTTAAAACACAACCTAATCTTGTAGATTGAGTCCTGCCTCATTAACAAAACTGCCTCTAATCCTGCCTCATTAACATCACAGAGGTAAGATTTACAACACATAGGAAAATCACAGCAGATGGTGGACAACCACGCAATACTGGGAATCATGGCCTAGCCAAGTTGACACATGTTTTGAGGGGACACAATTCAATCCATAACACACACACAGATGGATAGATGGTGGACAGACAGACGGTGATTTCCTGTGGGTCCTGGTTGGCTCAGACGGTCCCCTGGCCTTTCCCGGAGGACAGGAAGGAAGCGCCCAGCACTTTATGAAAGTTTAATTTGCTATTACAGCTCTCAGCGTGCTCTGTATGTTGAAGGCTTTTCATTTCTCAAGGCTGTGATGATTGGTTTCACCTCCTGAAGCTCTCAGTGATTTCCTCCCAAGGTGAGCTCCGTGAGAAAGCTGCTGTCTGCCTGGTTTCATTATAGATGTAGGTGGATAGATGCCGACTCATTGACTTTGACTCATGGCGACCCCATGTACAACAGAACGAAACCGTCTTAGTTATCTAATGCTGCTACAACAGAAATACCACAAATGGATGGCTTTAACAAAGAGAAATTTATTTTCTCACAGCCTAGGAGGCTACAAGTCGAAATTCAGGGCATCAGCTCCAGGGGAAGGCTTTCTCTGTCTGTTGGCTCTGGAGGAAGGTCCTTGTGATGCATCAGTCTTTTCTTGGTCTGGGAGCTTCTCTGCGCAGGAACCTCAGGTCCGAAGGATGCGCTCTGCTCCCAGTGCTTCTTGCTTGGTGCCATGAGGTCCCTCTCCTCTCTGTTTGTTTCTGTCTTTTATATCTCAAAGGAGATTTGCTTAAGATATAACCTAATCTTCTAGATTTAGTCCTGCCTCATTAACGTAACTGCCTCTAACCCTGCCTCATTAACATCACAGAGGTAGGATTTACAACACATAGGATAATCACATCAGATGACAAAATGGTGGACAATCACACAATATTGGAAATCACGGCCTAGCCAAGTTGAGACACATTTTGGGGGGACACAATTCAATCCATAACACACACACACACTGATGGATAGATGGTGGACAGACAGACAGGTGATTTCCTGTGGACCCTCGTTGGCTCAGACAGTCCCCTGGCCTTTCCCAGAGGACAGGAAGGAAGCGCCCAGCACTTTATGAAAGTTTAATTTTCTATTACAGCTCTCAGCGTGCTCTGTATGTTAAAGGCTCTTCATTTCTCAAGGCTGTGATGATTGGTCTCACCTCCTGAAGCTCTCAGTGATTTCCTCCCAAGATGAGCTCTGTGAGAAAGCTGCTTTCCACCTGGTTTCGTTATAGACGTAGGTGGATAGATGCCGTCTCCTTGACTCCGGCTCATGGTGACCCCATGTACAACAGAACAAAACTGTCTTATTTATCTAATGCTGTTATAACAGAAATAACACAAATGGGTGGCTTTGACAAAGAGGAATTTATTCTCTCACAGTCTAGGAGGCTATAAGTCTGAATTCAGGGCACCAGCTCCAGGGGAAGGCTTTCTCTCTCCGTCCGCTCTGGGGAAAGGTCTTTGTCATCAATCTTCCCCTGGTCTAGGAGCTTCTCAGCACAGGGACTCTGGGTCCAAAGGACACGCTCTGATCCTGGCACTACTTTCTTGGTGGTATGAGGTCCCCCCACCTCTCTGCTTGCCTCTTTTTATAACTCAAAAGAGATTGACTCAAGACACAAATTATCTTGTGGATTGATTCCTGCTTCATTAACATAACTACCTCTAATCTTGCTTCATTAACACCATAGAGGAAGAACTTACAACACATAGGAAAATCCCATCAGATCACAAAATGGTGGACAATCACACAATACTGGGAATCATGGCCTAGCCAATTTGACACACATTTTGGGGGGACACAATTCAATCCATGACACGGAGTATGAAGAATGTGCAATCCTTCTGCAACCAGAAAGTTCAAATGTCTTCCAGATGCTGAGTGATTCATCTTCATGTGACTCTATTTTTTTTTTAATGAAAAATATTAATTTTCCTTTGAGTGGAAATAACACTTAAAGTGTAGGTTGGTTGTCTTCATTAGCAGTGAGTAAACATTGACTTTCCTAAATTCATTTTTAAAGGCATTAATTGGTTCAGAGTTTTTGAACCTTCAAAGGTGGGTGGGAAGCCATTGAAATGTTTCAAGAAGAAGGCGTGCCAGGCAAGGAAAGGATTTTTAAGGGTAACATGGATGCTGGCTTGAGTAACAGTGTTCTTCATGCATGATGATTAACACATGTTTCCTAAATGCCATTCTGCCAGTTGAAAACGTTTAAAGAGTAGATGTTTCTGTCCTAGGAGATGGTGAAATCCTATTGTAATAGACATATTGAACAGATTACGAGGCCCTGTCGAAATGGTGACGTGGAAGAGATTTCATGGGGACGTTGACTAAATGATCCTTTAAAAAATCATGAGGACTTGTTCACTAACTAGAAAGTAGACAAGAATTATCTTAGGTGAAGGGAGGAAGGTCCTTGTGATGCATCAGTCTTTTCTTGGTCTGGGAGCTTCTCTGCGCAGGAACCTCAGGTCCGAAGGATGCGCTCTGCTCCCACTGCTTCTTGCTTGATGGCATGAGATCCCTCTCCTCTCTGCTTGTTTCTGTCTTTTATATCTCAAAGGAGATTTGCTTAAGATATAACCTAATCTTCTAGATTTAGTCCCGCCTCATTAACGTAACTGCCTCTAACCCTGCCTCATTAACATCGCAGAGGTAGGATTTACAACACATAGGATAATCACATCAGATGACAAAATGGTGGACAATCACACAATATTGGAAATCATGGTCTAGCCAAGTTGACACACATTTTGGGGGGACACAATTCTACAGGGGAAGTCAGCACAACTATACTAAACCAAAAGCTAAGAAGTTTCCTGAATATAACCAAACACTTTGAGGGACAGAGTAGCAGGGGCAGGGGTCTGGGGACCACACTTTCAGGGGACATCTAGGTCAATTGGGATAACAAAGTTGATTAAGAAAATGTTCTGCATCCCATTTTGGTGAGTGCATCTGGGGTCTTAAAATCTACTGAGCGGCCATCTAAGTTTCATCAATTGGTCCCAACCCACCTGGAGTAAAGGAGAATGAAGAACACCAAAGACGCAAGGAAAGTATTAGCCCAAGAGACAGAAAGGGCCACATAAACCAGAGACTTCATCAGCCTGAGACCAGAAGAACTAGATGGTTCCCGGCTACCACCAATGACCACCCTGACAGGGAACACAACCGAGAGTCCCCGATGGAGCAGAAGAAAGGTGGGGTACAGAACTCAGATTCCAGTAAGAAGACCAGACTTAATGGTCTGACTGAGACTGGAGGATCTCCAGAAAGCATGACCCCCAGACTCTCTGTCAACCCAGCACTCAAACCATTCCTGAGGCCAACTCTTCAGACAAAGATTAGACTGGACTATGGGACATAAAATGATACCTGTGAAGAGTGTGCTTCTTAGCTCAAGTAGATACACAAGACTAAATGGGCAGCTTCTGTCTAGAGGTGAAATGAGAAGGCAGAGAGGGTCAGGAGCTGGTTGAATGGACATGGGAAATCTGGGGTGGAAAGAAAGAGTGTGCTGTCACAGTATAATATGGAGAGCAACTAGGGTCACAAAACAACGTATGTATAAATTTTTGTATGAGACACTAACTTGAATTGTAAACTTTCACTTAAAGCACAACAACAACAAAATCATAAGGACTTTAGGGCCATTATGGAGAAGCATTCCTTTACCCAATTTCAGAAGAAATTCAGCCAGAATGCTGCTTAGAATCGAGGATGGCAAGACTTCAGCTCACCAACTTTGGACACGTCGTCAGGAAAGACCAACGGCTAGAAGAGGACTCATGGCTGGTAAAGTAGAGGGTCAGTGAAAATGATGGAGACCCTTTATGAGATGGATTGACACAATGGCCTCCAGCATACCAACGATCAAGAAAATGGCGCAGGACTGGGCATCATTTTTGTTCTGTCATAGGTAAGGTCGCTATGATTCCAGCCAACTCAATGGCAAGTAACAACAACAGCACAGTGCTCTTAAGGGAGAATATTGACTCTACCGTGGTCTGCCAGAAGAACGAACAGATCAGTCTTAGAAAAAATACAACCAGAATACTCCTTAAAAGCGACGATAACGCTTACTTTGGACGCATCATCAGGCAAGACCAATTGCTAGAAAAGGACAGCGAAAGTCCGCGAAAATGAGGGAGACCCTCCGTGAGATGGATTGACACAATAGCTTCAACAATGGACTCCAACATACCAATGAGCATGAAGACAGTGCAGGACCGGGCAATGTTTTGACTCTGTTGTACATTCAATCGCCACGAGTCAGAGCTGACTTGATGGCAACTAACAGCAAGAACAAATTCAACAAGAGTTCAACTCACTTTGGACATGCCCTCAGGAAGACCAATCGCTAAAAAAGGACGTCATGTTTGGTAAAGTAGAAAGAGAGAAACCCTCCGTGAGATGGACTGACACAATAGCTTCAACAATGGACTCCAACATACCAAGGATCATGAAGATGGCGCAGGACCGGGCCATATTTCCTTCTGTTGTGCATGAGGTCACCATGAGTCACAGCCGACTCCACGGCAACTAACAATGAGAAGATGAAGCGGAATATAATGTCCATTGGTCATTTTGGACGGTCTGGGGTCTCCACGGAAACCCTGGTGGCGCTGTGGTTAAGCTTTTGGCTGCTAACCAAAAGGTCGGCAGTTCGAATCCACCAGGTGCTCCTTGGAAACCCTATGGGGCGGTTCTACTCTGTCCTTTAGGGTCACTATGAGTCAGAATCGACTGGACGGCAACAGGTTTTTAATGGGGGTTCTCCACAGCCTTCCTAGACCTGGAACATTCCACCATTTATTAACTCCACTGTAGAAGCAAGGTCACGTACCCGTTTCCCAGCCTCCCTTGCAGCCAGGGTGAGGTCCTGAAACCTGGGATCCAGGGCCAGATGTACCTGCCCCAGGCTTTCCACGGAAGTCTCAGAACTCAGGGATGGGAGAAGAAGCTCGGGCGGTGGAGCTGGGGCAGCGATACCAAGGGTCTGCAGAGTGAGTGGAGCTGGCAGTGTGGAGAGAGACGGGTTTTGCTGTTTGATGCTAGAGGATGTTCTTGGCTGCACAGCCCCGAGCCTGGACCATCGATCATATTAGTTTTCTGTTGATGCATAGCAAATTACTACAAATTTAGCAGCAGGGCCAGGTTAACGTAAGCAAGGTATGCAGCCGCTTACAGTGAGCAAGGTACACATGGGCTTCATTGGGTTAACTTACTCATCTGTAGTGAAAAACGGGTGAAATTGTGCACTACAGATGAGTAAGTAAACCCAATGAAGCCGGTGCATACCTTGCTGATTGGGTAATCCGTCCCAGGTTAGTAGCTTTAAAGAACACGCATTAATGATCTCACAGTTTCTGTGGGTTAGGAATCCAGGTGGATCACTCAGAGTTCTCCAAAGAAACAGAGCCAGTAGGATGTGCCCCTCTCTATCCCTATCTGTGGTCTGTATCAGTATCTCTATATGTATATTTATGGCTATGTCTAAGTCGGGATCTATATCAAGGAGTTGGGATTGACTTGACGGCACCCAGCAACAACATAGGTATATTTTAGTAAAAGATGACTCTGACTTGAACGTACGTTTCTAGGTGCTGATATTCGCAGGGAGTAAAAGTGGCTGAGAACACAAGGACCCCCGAGTCCTCTTCCAGGCCCACATTGAGTCATGCGGGATGGGCCCAAAGGCTCGGGAAAAGCTGCTCCCACCAAGGCCGTCACTGGTGGTCTTCATCACTGGAGGTCAGCTTCAGTCTTTTGGGTTCCAGCTCTCTCAAAAAGTCGTACCTCTATCCCGTACCCGTTGCCCTCAATTCTGACTCATGTTGACCCCAAGTGACAGAGTAGAACTGCCCCATAGGGTTTTCTTGGATGTAAATTTTTTTTTTTTTTTTTTTGTTTTTTTTTTTAGGTTCTCACTTAGCTCGTTCAGTTTTTTGGGATTTGACAACTGGATGAAGGTTTACAGACCAGTTTCTCATTAAACAGTTAGTACACATATTGCCCTATGATAATGGTGCCAAACTTTTGATTGATAATTATCCAGACTATTTGGTGAAAATGGTG
>NW_004444070.1:5993431-6043598 GCF_000243295.1 Trichechus manatus latirostris | reverse complement strand
TTTTTTTTGTACTTTAGGTGAAGGTTTACGGAACAAACAGTTTCTCATTAAACAGTACACATATTGTTTTATGACACTGGTTAACAACCCCACGGCATATCAACACTCTCCCCTTCTTGACTTTGGGTTCCCCATGACCAGCTTTCCTGTCCCCTCCTGCCTTCTAGTCCTTGCCCCAGGCTGGTGCACCTCTTGGCTGTAATTTTTAAAGAGAGAAGATGGCCAGGCCTTTCTTCCGTGGCGCCACTGGGTAGGCTCGAACCGACAACCATTCAGTTAGTGGCTGATGGCAAACTGCTTGTGCCACGCTGGGACCTTCTAGAGAAATCACAACGAACAACTTTTACGTTCCCAAAGTGAGCCTCAAGATGTAAAATTAAAGCCAAATGAACATAGCGTATGTCATGGAAGAGGAGGGATGTTTTCACTCCTCATCATTTCCACTCAGGGGCCTTTAACCAGGAAAAAATCAGGGTTCCAAGTGCAAAACATTTCCTATGCCTTTGGGCTAAAATATTTTTCTATGTTTTTGTTTTCCTTTTGCTCTGTATACTCTCTCTACATTAAGGAAAAACCAATATTTTAGATATAATTAAAAATATTTCAAACGCTCTTATAAGTTTTGGGTTTTTTTAAATGATAGTTTGCTAACAGTAATTCCCACTATTTCAGCCCCACCACAGACAGATGAACAAAAAAGGATTCCTACCAACAGGAAGTGCTGACAATAAGTCACACAGTTCCACTAGTTTTTTTCTTTCTCGAAACTCCTACACTAGCTTTATTTAACACACAAATAAGTATTTCTCTTTCTGTAATGGCAAACGGTTGAAATAATGCTGAACAGGAATCCCTGACTAATACAAGAGATTTGAATATAAAACAAGGTTTTTTTTAAAAACAAAACAACAAAGAGTATATACAAACCCACCTACTGCCTTTTCACACCACCGACCTTTTGGTTAGCAGTCGAGCACTTTAACCACTGCGCCACCAGGACTCCTTATATATAAGACAGATCTGGAATCTGTAACGTGATTCCAAAAGTGAAATGAGTAGAAAATCTGCGGTGAAATTCACCCTGCTTTGGAGGGCCATCGGAGCCCTGGTGTCACAGTGGTTAAGAGCCTGGCTGCTAACCAAAAGGTTGGCAGTTGGAATCCACCAGCCGCTCCTTGGAAACCCTATGGGGCAGTTCTCCTCTGTCCTATAGGGTCTCTGTGAGTTGGAATGGACTTGATGGCAATGGAGTTTGGAGGGCTATCGTACACCATTCAGTCACTGAAGATGGATTGGTGGAGAGGTGTCTATATACATGTCTAGTCATTTTTGTGTGTGCAGAATCATCCAGATCTTCCCTAGACTCGACAGGCAGTGTTGCAGCTGTCTTCTTCTTCCATATTCCAAACAAGGTGACGTGAAGTTCAGCTCTTTGTGTACGTGTGTGTGTGGTTTAGGTGAAGGTTTACTGAGCAAATTATTTTCTCATTAAACAGTTAACACACAAATTGTTTTGCGACATTGGTTGCCAACCCCGTGATATGTCAACACTCTCCCCTTCTCCACCCCATGTTCCTTGTTTCCATTCGTCCATTTTTCCTGTCCCCTCCTGCCTTCTCATCTTTGCTTCTGGGCTGGTGTGCCCATTTGTCTTGTATACATGATTGAACTATGAAGCTCATCCCTCTCGTGTGGTATTGTTGGGCCTATAGACCTGTCTAATCTTTGGCTGAAGGGTGAACCTCAGGAGTGACTTCAGTATTGAGTTAAAAGTGTATCCGGGGGCCATACTCTCAGGATTTCACCTGTCTCTGTCAGACCAGCAAGTCTGCTCTCTCTTTTTTTTTTTAAGTTCAGCTCTTCATAAGCTGCTTACAAAGCAGGTCCTCAAGAGTTAGCGTGATAGATGAGTCAGATTTCCCCACGAGAAGCAAAACTGACCCCACAGCAAATTCTCAAACTGGGTAAGTCCTTTCTTTTTCCGTCTGATTATGTACAGTAGGTCTCCTTTCAAGACTGAGATCCTCCTCATTCTTTTCCTTCACGAGTGTAAACCCTTGAGACCAACACCAAGACAAGAAAATCCAATTCAGAAATGAAGAAAACTGTGGAATTGAAAGGTACACAATACAACCCCCAAGCATCTCAATATCCTCCTACAGTACAAGTCAAAGTACTGCTACAGCCTAAATGAGTTCCTTTTTTATCCTCAGTTAGGTACCAAAAACCAAAAAACCCATTGCCGTTGAATCGATTCTGACTTGTAGTGATCCTGTAGGACAGAGTAGAACTGCCCCATAGGGTTTTCAAGGAGTGGCTGGTGGATTTGAACTGCCGACCTTTTGGTTACAAGCGGAGCTCTTAACCACTGTGCCACCAGGGTTCCCAGTTAGGTACAGGGATCCAAATAAAGACAGGGCAACAGGAGTTTGCTGGGAGAGTTAGAAATTTAAGAAATTAACCAGTTTTTGTCCCTTTGATAATCCAATAGGAGGCAAGTACTGAAGAAGGGACAACTTTCATACTAAAAAGGAATTCCTCTAATCATGTCACCATCTCTTATAGAGAATCCAGGGAATTCCAGAAATAGAAAATTCTTTTCAGGGGACCCCTGAGGCACTTAAAAGCCTTAAACAATTACAGTAATAATAAAATATTAGCTATTGCTCTTCAGAGCAGCAGAAGTATCACAATCTGGTCCAAAGTTTTGTCCAGATGACCAGCTTCCTAAGCTACCCAGCCCTCTCTAAAGCTTAGTTGAATCTCTGTTGTTGTCGGTAGATATCATCAAGTCGGTTCCTACCCATAGTGACCTCGTGTACAACAGAACGAAACACTGATCAGTCCTGCGCTATCCTCACCATCGTTGCTGTGTTTGAGCCCATTGTTGCAGCCACTGTGTCAGTCCATCTCATTGAGAGTCTTCCTTTTTCCCTGACCCTCTACTTTACCAAGCATGATGTCCTTCTCCAGGGACTGGTCCCACCTGATAACATGTCCAAAGTACGTGAGACAAAGTTTCACCATCCCTGCTTCTAAGGAGCACTCTGGCTGTACTTCTTTCGAGACAGATTTCTTCCTTCTTCTGACAGTCCATGGTATATTCACTATTCTTCCCAACACCGTAATTCAAAGGCATCAGTTCTTCGGTCTTCCTTACTCATTGTCCAGCTTTCCCATGCATACGACGCAATTGAAAACATCACGGCTTGGGTCAGGCGCTCCTGAGTTCCAAAGTGCCATCTTTGCTTTTTAACCCTTCCAAGAGGTCTTTTGCAGCAGATTTGCCAAATGCAATAGGTTGTTCGATTTCTTAACTGCTGCTTCCATGGGCGTTGATTGTGGATCCATGTTTTGTGCGTTCATGCACTTGTTCATTCTTACTCCACTTATTCCAAAAAGCAATTGAGAAGGTTTTCAGACAGAATGGTGTTAATTTGACTTAAAAAAATAACAACATTCTGTGAGTCAGGATGAGAGAGAGTGCTATTTCACAGTCTTTTCGTTTTCCAGAGTTGAATTTTCCTGTGTAAGCATAACATCCCTGTTTAAGCACATTTCTGGAATCCCTGAGTGGTGCAAACAGTGAGCTTCCTTGGCTGGTAACCAAAAAATTTGGAGGTTTGAGCCCACCCAGACGCATGTCAGAAGAAAGGCCTGGCGATCTACTTCTGAAAAATCAGCCACTGAGAACCCTATAGAGCACCATTCTACTCTGACATGCTTGGGGCCCCAGGAGTCGGAGTCAACTCCGTGGAAACTGGTTTTGGTGGTTTGTTTACACAAGGGTAAGAATATCCACCGAAGGCAGTTGCTATGGAGTGTGTCACAGTACAACGGGAGTTGACTCCCAGGGCAGAGGTCAGGGTGGGGAAGGGTGGAAAGTGTTTTTGTTTTTTCAGATCATGGCTATTTACGAGCAAAGTAGAGTATGACAATGTGAAGACCCTATCTTTCCAGCTTTTTAGAACTTCTTGTCCATTTGTTTGTAAAATTCCCTTTTGTCCCTGTCAGCTCTTCTGGCTTTTTCTGAGCTTCCCAGGACCGGAAGCTTGTCCTGTCTGGAATGCCGGCTTGCTAGGGGCGTGTCTCAGTTATCCAGCGCGGCTATTACAGAAGTACCACAAGCGGATGGCTTTAACGAACAGGAACTTTTTCTCTCACTGTTCAGAAGGCTAGAAGTCTGAATTCAGGGTGCCAGCTCCAGGGGAAGGCTTTCTCTCTCTGTTGGCTCTGGAGGAGGGAAGGTCCTTGTCATCAATCTTCCCCTGGTCTAGGAGCTTCTCAGCACAGGGACCCCAGGTCCAAAGGATGCACTGTTCTCCTGGCTCTTGTTTCTTGGTGGTATGAGGTCCCCCTCCTCTCTGCTTACTTCTCTCTTTTCCATCTCAAAAGAGATTGACTCAAGATACAACCTAATCCTGTGGATTGAGTCCTGCCTCATTAATGTAACTGCCTCTAATCCTGCCTCATTAACATCATAAAAATCAAACTCATTGCTCTCCAGTTGATTCTGACTCATAGTGACCCTGTAAGACAGAGTAGAACTGCCCTATAGGGTTTCCAAGGAGCGGCTAGTGGCTCCAAACTGCCGACTTTTTGGTTTGCAGCTGAGCTTTTAACCACTGCGCCACCAGGGCTCCGTTAACATCGTAGAGGTTAGGATTTACAACATGTAGGATAATCACATCAGATCACAAAATGGAGGACAACCATGCACTATTGGGAATCGTGGCCTCGACAAGTTGACACACATTCTGGGGGGATACCATTCAATCTACAACAGGGCGGAAGAGCAAGTGTTAATTAGAAGATCCTCCTCCACAGAAAACCAAAACCAAAAAAAAAAAAACAAACTCATGGCCACTGAGCTGATTTTGACTCATATGACCCTGGAGGACAGAGTACAACAGCCTCATAGTGTTTCCAAGGAGTGGCTGGTGGATTCAAACCGCCGACCTTTTGGTTAGCAGCTGAGCTCTTAACCACTGTGCCACCAGAGCTCTATTAACATCATAGGGCACATAGTCCCCTTCTACTATTGTGCTAACACCTTAAATTTAGATGGTATACCATTTACAAGGCATTTTACATCTTCCATTCCTTTTAATCCTCATGATCCAGTGATCAGTTGCCCTCAACTCGCTTGCGTTGAACACTTCATCGGAAGGGATCAGTCACTGGAGGAGGACCGGGTGGCGTTTCATTGTGTTGTACACGGGGTCACCGTGAGTTGGAGCCAACTCAACAACAGCTAACAACAATGACAACATATAAGTTAACTTTTGCCATGCACCATTTTGTCACAAACAGTGGCCACATCATGTATTTGGGGACATTCCAAGCCTGCTCCTTCTTGCTCATCACCATGACCATCTCAGCCAGTACTTGCCATTTGATAAGGTCCCACACCTGCTCCTGGGCACAGTGCTAGCAGCTAACGCAGCTCTAACCCACACAGTTGTTTATTGATCCAAGCTGACTTAGAGGCAACCAGGATTCAGCTCCCAGTATAGGATTCTGGAACGTTGACCTTTCTCTATTGTGGGCCAGAAAACCCTGAAGCCTGAGCTCCCCCAACAAAGAAGCTGTTTGTATAGTGTGCAGCTTTCCCACCCCTCTGAATTTCTGCAGAAAACGCAACCTGTGTTACAGTTAAGAGGGAAAAACCCACATAAAGCTCACGTATTCGAGATTTTGCTAAGTTAATTAAGTTGGTGTTTTAGAAATGGGTTGTGATGCCGATGGCACAAGCCATGAACTTTCCAACATAGAGACTTCAGGCTACAATGCACTCTTTATCTGTAACTGCTGTGAACAGTGGGAGGAAAATACCAGTGGCTCAGAACCAGTTACCAGGCAGTGTGGTCCGAACGGCCTGGACGCAGAATCAGAGAGCTCTTGTTTCTAATCCCAACCCACCACTCATGAATTTAGTGGGCTGGAAACTCCCTCATTAGCAGAAATGGGCTACTGGGTCCACTATCCCCGGTTTCATGATTGTTGCCTAGTGTGAGAACACTTGGTAAGTTATAAAACAGTACAGGAACATCAAGTAAAAGATTAAATTATTTGTCCATCCTTCCATCCACCCACTCATCCATCCATCCATCCATCCACTCGTCTATCCATCCATCCGTTCATCCATCCGTCTATCCACCCGTCCACCTGTCTATCCATCCATCTATTCATCTATCCATCCATTCACTCATCCATCCATCCATCCACCAATCCATCCATCCATTCACTCATCCATCATCCATCCACCCATCCATCCAACCATCTATCCATCCATCCACCATCTGTTCATCCACCCATCCACATGTCTATCCATCCTTCCATCTATCCGCCCATCCACATAACCATCCATCCATCCATCCATCCATCCACCCCCCCACCCCCCCACACACCCACCCATCCATCCATCCATCCATCTGTCCATCCATCCATTCACTCATCCATCCATTCATCCATCCATCTATCCATCCATCCATCCACCCATCCACCAATCCACCTACCCATCCACCCACTCACTCATCCATCCATCCATCCACTCGTCTATCCATCCATCCGTTCATCCATCCGTCTATCCACCCGTCCACCTGTCTATCCATCCATCTATTCATCTATCCATCCATTCACTCATCCATCCATCCATCCATCCATCTATCCATCCATCCATCCATCCATCCATCCATCCATCCTTCCATCCATCCATCTACCCATCCGTCCACCCACCCATCCACCCATATATCTAACCAAACTTCCACTAATTCAGGAAATCCTCTTCAACATCTGTGAAGCAGATGCCTCTTAATTTTGCTGCTCACAAAGACCTCACAGTAGGTCTCTATTATAAACTGAGCTCAGCCTCTGGTGATGGAGACTAGAAATAGAAGTGGCTTAAATAAGATTAAAGCAAGCTTGATTTAAAAAAAAAAAAGTAAGATAAAATCTTATTTCTGTCTCCCATAAAAGAAGTTAGGAGAATGCCAGTCTGGGCCATTTTTCCGTGTCCCAGCAATGCCGGATCTTCCGATCTTTATGTTTTATCAATTTTAGAATGAGGTTTCCATCCTCTAGGTTACCCACAGCTCCAGGGTAGCTGCTGGGACTCCAGACATCTCTTCAGCATTCCAGGCAGGCACAGGATGAAGCAGGGAAGGACAAAAGTGGCCCTTGCCAGTCACCTGTTCTCCTGTTAAGAAAATTTTTGAAAAGTTTTACCCAACAACTCTTGCTGATACTTTTTGATTGACCAGAACTTGTTTCATGTTCATGCAAAGGAGACTGGGGAAATAGTTTATTAGCTGGTACATTGCCACCCCCCAAAAAAACCAAGGTTCCTTAACATGGAAGAAGGGATATGGGATGGGCAACTTGTAGTCTTACACATACACAGGTAGTTGGATGGATAGATGGGTGGGTGGGTGGGACATGGATAACAGGTAGGTAGGTAGGTAGGTAGGTCTGTAGGTAGGTCAGTAGGTTGATAGGTAGATTAGATAGATAGACAGGTAGGTGGGTACGTAGGTAGATAGATAAATGATAGATAGATATGATAGGTAGGTAGGTAAGTAGGTAGATAGGTAGGTAGGTATGTAGGTTGATAGCTAGATTAGATAGATAAGCAGGTAGGTAGGTGGATGGATGGATGGATGGATGGATGGATAGGTAGGTAGGTTGATAGGTAGATTAGATAGACAGACAGAAAGACAGATAGATAGATATAGATAGAAGAATGGATGGATGGATGAGTGAGTGGGTAGATAGATGGATAGACAGAAGAATGGATAGATGGATGAATGGGTAGATGATAGGTAGGTAGGTAGGTAGAAGGATGGATGGATAGCTAGATGGGTGGGTGGTTGTATGGATGGATGAATGGATAGATGGATAGATAGATGTGTAGGGAAGTATACGCAGGCATACACATGTATACTGTGTGCGGGTGTATTCTTGTAGGACAAATAAGAAGGGAAGGAGCTTCGTTATGTAAATGTGTAGCCTTTTCTGGTCACCTCATTTTCCTTTGCCTGCATTCAGTTGAGTCATTAAGCATCTCAAGGGCTGCCTCTATGTGTTGGGCCCTCAGCCAGGTGCAGAGGTAGAGACCACGAGGAGACAGCTCGCAGCCTATTAGGAGACTCAGCAAAGACAGATACCTAAACAGACATCAAGGGCTGTTGAAATAAACGTCACGCCCCTACAGGGGATTTCACTGCTGTGTCCTGCAGAGTGGCAGTCGGGAAGCATGTGTTGAACGACTGACTGTGTTATGGAACCCCAAGACTGGGCATCCAGGGCCCTGGGAAGGCAGGACAGAGGAGAGAGAGCGGACAGGGGAGCAGGTGGGGGTACAGGGGGGAGACACCCCAGAGGGTATAGCCCTCATGAACACACCTGGCCTGAGGTCAAAACCTTGGACTGACGGTAATTCAATAAGGGACTGACTGATACGTATGTCTGTATCTACAGTCTGTATCTATATGTCTATGACTATTGCCATTGTTGTTGTTAGGTGCTGTCAAGTCATTTCCAACTCATAGGGCCCCTGTGTACAACAGAACGAAACGCTGCCCTGTCCGGCTCCATCCTCACAGTCATTGCTATGTTTGAGCCCATTGTTGCAGCCACTGTGTCAATCCATCTCCTTAGAAGCAAGGATGGTGAGACTTTGTGTCATTTACTTTGGATGTATTATCAGGAAGGGCCAGTCCTTGGCCCCTCATCATGCTTGGTAAAGTAGAGGGTCAGCAAAAAAGAGGAAGACCCTCGAGGAGATGGACTGAGACAGTGGCTTTAACAAGGGGCTCAGGCATAACAATGGTTGTGAGGATGGCGCAGGACCGGGCAGTGTTTTGTTCTGTGGTCCACAGGGTCACTGTGAGTCAGAACCAACTCGATGGCACCTAACAACAAAGTGTTTTTGTGTATGTTTGTATCGATATTTATATATAAAGGTCCTTGACTGGCACAAATGGTTTGCACTAGGGCTATTGACCAAAGGGTTGACCGTTCGAACTCACCCAATGGTGTCACAGAAGAAAGGCCTGGAGATCTGCTTCTCTTAAGATTACAGCCAAGAAAACCCTAAGGAGCACAGTCCTACTCTGTAGCACTTGGGGTCGCCGTGAGTGGAGTTGACTTCTTGATGGCAACTAACCACCACGGCAACCACAATTTAGAAAGAAAAAAGAAAAGCATAGAAACTGAAGAGAGAGGTGGGAATCCTTGCATTAGAGTAGGCGCTACTGGGTGTGAGGTTGAACCGCAGGATACTGTCATTGGGTGGGTCAGAAGCGGTCGGGCCCTGGTCACTCCATGAGGCTTAACCTGTACGATGTCCGGGAAAGCCTGCAGAGGCTCAGGCCCCAGCCCGGAGTCACATGTCACACCGTCCGCCCAGGTCACGGCCGCAAAGGCTGCCTCTCCTGACATTTAGATACAGCTCGGGAGGCTTTTCAATTAATTGAATTTTCATTCTGGAAGTCAGAGCTTCTCAGAGCCAGTTTCAGAATGTCTGCAAAATATTATGAAAATTACTGTTTTGAGGCAAGAAAGGTAACACTTTAAAAAAAAGCAGAACAATGTCTTAATGAATTAGAAAGAGGAGTTTTCAAAATTCAGACAGCAAAGACGTGCATTGATCATGGCTGATGATCGTGACCTGTGCCCTCAGTGATGTAGTGCACCCAGCCTTCAGAACATTCCAGAACATTATGGGAGGTGGAAGGGGGAAGCCTCAGCCATAGTGGAACCCAATTATCTTGTTGTTTAGCTGTCTTGGACTCCGACTCACGACGACCCCACATACAACAGAACCAAATGTTGCCCGGTCTTGTGCCCTCTTCACGATCGATGGTCTGCTCGAGTCCATTGCTGTGGCCACTGTATTTTGAGTGCCTTCCAACCTAGGGGACTCATCTGCCAGCACTGTATCAGACAACGTTCTGTTGTGATCCATACGGTTTCCATTGGCTGATTTTCAGAAATAGATCACCAGGCCTTTCTTCCTAGTCTGTCTTAGTCTGGAAGCTCCACTGAAACCTGTCCACCATGAGTGACCCTGTTGGTATTTGAAATACCAGTGGCATAGCTTCAAGCATCACAGCAACACGCAGGCCACCACAGTACGACAAAGAGTGTGTTCACAGATTAGAGCTTCCAGAATAATTATTTATTATAAATGCTGTTGCTAGCTGCCATGGATTCTAACTCATGGCGACCCCACGCACAACAGAAGCAAATGCTGCCCAGTTCTGTTCCATCTTCATGATTGTTGGTCTGCTTGAGTCCATTGTTGGGGCCACTGTGTATTTTGAGTGCCTTCCAACCTAGGGGGCTCATTTTCCAGCACTATATGGGACAATATTTAGTTGTGATCCATAAGGTTTCCATTGGCTGATTTTTGCAAGTAGATTGATTGCCAAGCTTTTCTTCCTAGTCTTCCTTAGTCTAAAAGGTCCACTGAAACCTGTCCACCATGGGTGATCCTGCTGGTGTTTGAAATACTGGTGGCATCCCTTCCAGCATCACAGCAACATGCAAGCTTCCACAATCTGACAAACGAACAGACAGGGGATGGGGCCCCAGTTTCACAAGGCTGGAGATTTGCCAGCTGAGGGCTTTCTTTTGCAGGTAATGGAGGTGCACTGCAAAGTTCACAGGGAAGGGTCTTCAGAGTACCAAGATATCACCAAGTACCTGCCTCTCTCATTGCACTGTTTCATCTTAGGCTGACTTCCCTCATGGTGCCAAAATGGCTGCAGCAGCGCCGGATCCCCTGGTTCCAAACAAGAGCCCCTGAGGTCCTCCTATTTGCACAGGCCCAGGGCCCACACTCATCATTGATTACCAAGACAGTGCCCAGGGAACGGCTGAGAGTCAGGGCTCCTGGGGGTGGAGGGGCAGTCAGAAAGAGATGGGAGAGATGCAGGGAGGGTGCTGTGGTTGGGCAGTCAACTCATGTCCACTACAAGAGGTAATGCTCCCAAAGCTATTTTTCCACGAAATGATCACAATTTCTTCATGTCACCAAAGGATAAAAAAAGCCCTCAGCCTGTCTTCTTGAGCGTGTGATCAGAACACCGTCTTCGGAAGACATGTGACCGGTTGGTCACCCCAGCTCCGCCTGCGTGGCCCCGGGGTGCAGGGCCAGCAGCCCCATGCACACAGCCGGCCGACCCAAGGGCGCACATGGCCACTGCGTGCGCAGGAAGGTGATCGGAGGGCAGGGAGAAGAGATGGAACTCAGCTCAGCTCGGAGTGGAGGTGGGGCGCTCTGGGCAGGAGCTGGCCACATAATGGGGTACGGTTTGGCGCAGGAATGTGAATCAGGACAAGGCTGTTCCAGTAACCTGCAGGGAAACAATAGGATTTTGAGCCAACACGTGAATAAAAGTTGTAGTTAGACTGGGGTGAAGGATGATACAACGCTTCTCCTGTGGCCTGTGACAAGGCTAATCTCTTTCCTGTCACCAGCTCTGCAGAGTCAGAGGCCCCCATCCCCGTGAGCGAGTCCACAAGGACCCCGCCCAGGGCGCGCGCTGCCCCATGGAGGCCGGGCGCAACGCCGCTTTCGCGGGGCTCCCCAGCTTGGGGGGATGCTACCCAGGAGCAGAAGCTCCTTCCAGGGAGGTCTCAGGTCTGGCGGGGAAAAAAAGAGAAAGTGCGAAGCGCTCTCCCCTAGATCCCCGGCTGCCAACCTTCTCCCCGAGCATCCGGCCTCCGCCTCGGAAGGCGATTGGGGGCCCACACTTCCGCTGAATGGGAGTTTCTCTTCTCTCCCAGTTGTTGCCGCTCTGGGAGAGGTCCCGGTCTGGGCGGGGCGGGGCGGGGACGTGGGCACGGGGAGGGGGCCCACACTTCCCAGCAGGGAGGGTGTTTCACTTTGCTCAGGTTAGCCTCGCTCTCAGAGGTCCCCTTTAGCTGCGGGGAGTGGAGGGGAGGCCCACACTTTCCTGGGAAGGGAGGGGGTTTCACTTTGCTTCGGTTGGAGCTACCCTGGGGGTCCCGTTGAATAGATGAGAGGATTTTGGTGGGAGGGGGCCCACACTTCCCCAAGAAGGGAGGGGCTTTCACTTTGCTCTAGGTGGGCCATCCGGGAGGTCCCTGTTGGGGCGGGATGGGGACCAGGAGGGCGCCACGCTTTTCCAAGGAGAAAGTTTCACTATGCTCCCTGTCGGTGCCGCCCTGGGGGTCCGGGCCCTTGGCCCCCACTGGCATGGCCAAGCCCAGCTCCCCTAACGTGCAAGGCTGCAGGGCGGGACCGGGCGGGGCAGAGAGGGTGGAAGCGGGAGCGCAGGCACCCCGCCTCCCTACCCCTTACTGGCCCACCCTCTCCGGCCCTCTGCCCGGCCCCGCCCCGCCCGGTCCCTCCCGCAGCCGCCGCCCTCCGGCGCCACTCCGTGGACGGTCCCTCCGCGGCGCGGGGCGCACCATGGCGCGCCGGGCCGCCCTCGTTGTGCTTCTGCTCGGCCTGCTGGGCGCTCTGTCCCGGGGTGAGTAGGTGGAGGCCGGGACCCGGGGAGGGCAGAGGCCCCTCGCCGGGAGGGGGGATGTTATGGGCGGGCGCAGCGCCTGGGCCCATGGTGGAGGCCCACCACCTGGAGGGCCGAGGGTGGGGGCGCCTCCCCGGGAGAGGGTCTTAACCTGGGGAGGCGTTCCTTGAGGGGGCGCTTAGCTGGGGGCGCACGGTCAGGGGTGCTTCGCTAAGGACGCACGACGGGGAGGGCCCACGGGCTAGGGGGGCTCACCGGGTCCCCTCCCTGCCAGGCTGGACGCACTGTGCAATGGGCCGGCCAACGCCCCGAGGAGGCGGCGCGGTTTTCCTCCAACTGCTAGGGCAGCTTGGAGTCACTCCAGAGCCCAAATGTCAACGTTTGTTTTCAGAGTTAGAGACGCTCGGAGTTGGAGGGACCCGGAGGGGGAGGCGTCCCATCTCTACTCCTTAGATTCTCCCGGACTCGCGTTAGCGCGCCTCTTTGCCCCTTGCAGCCGCCCCGTGGGCAGCCTCCAGGGCCCCCCGCAAAATTCCCTGAAGTCCCGGAACCCGGGCTTTTGTTCGGGCGCCCGCGCAGAGGCCGCCAGGGCCGCGTCCGGGAGCCACACCCTGCGTCCCGGGGCCTAAATTTGGAATCCGCTCGGAGCCTAAAACCTGGGGGGAAGGGTTGGAAAACTCAGAAGGGACTTTGAGCCCGGAAAACGTTAAAAAAATACTGGGGCTATGGACGCCGTGCGGGTTCGCGCCTCCTGCGCGACAGAACCTCCGAACAGTGACGAGGAAAGAAACGTTTCTCTTCCCAGATAATAAATGCGCGCCTGCAAATAATCCGCAAAATCTAGACAAGGTAGAAAGAGGGAAAATCCCCTGTAGCCCCCGCTCCACGGAGAACCGGGCCTGTTTCGGGTTATTGCTTTACGGTTTTTTCTGTCTCCCGCCTTCGTCAAAGACAGTTGGGAATGGCGTTTTATAACTTACTTTTTCCACTTAACGGTGCATTTTCACCCAAAATAAGTATGGTCAGACTTTAACGGACGCGCTTGCAGGCGGTGTGGTCTGGGCTGGCCTTACCAGTTTTAGGAATGAGAAGCACGCGGGTGGCTGGACAAGGGCTGCACAGAGGAGACCCGTTTTCGCAGTGAAATGTCCGCAGCCTCAAGCTGAGCACTGGGGACGGGGCTATGCGTCTGGCACTACGCTGTTAGGGACAGTTTCCAACTGATTCCAGCACTTTGTAAATGCGTTCCTTGCATCCAAGATATTACGCGTTTGGTTGGCAGACTTGGAGATGGGGGTGGGGGAGGGGGGACGGGAAGAGCTTACAGTTTGCTGGTTCTTAGTTTCCCGGCGGTGGACTCTGACTCACGGCAACCCCACGCGTGTCCGAGCAGAACTGTGCTCCATAAGGTTTTCAGTGGCTGGATTTTCCTAAGCTGATCGCCAGGTCTTTCTTCCTGTACGTGCAGCTGCGTGGGTTCGAACCGCCAGCCTCCCGGCTAGTAGTCAGGCGCTTAGCCATTTATACTACCCAGGGACTCAGCTTGTGGGAGAGTTCTGGAATTGAGCCTCCTCTTTTTGTCTTTCTCCTTTCTGATGCCTTTCCTCACTCCAGCTGCCTCTACAGAGACAATGCCCACCTACGGTTTTATCTGCTGCCACCGACTGTCCCACTGAGTGATCCACTTATCCATCCGTCCGTTCATCCACTCCTACTGTGTGTCTGGCACCAGAGAGCTGAGTAAGAGATAGTTCTGGTGGTCCAAGAATTTACAGTCTAGTAGGAAAGAAAAAAAAAATTGCTGTCAAGTTGACTCTGATGCACAGCACCCCCATGTGGGTCACAGCAGAACTGTGCTTCGTAGGGTTTTCTGGAAGTAGATTGCCAGGCCTTTCTTCCGAGGTGCTTCTGGGTGGACTTGAACCTCTAACCTTTTGGTTAGCAGCTGAGATGTTTCACCGTTTACACCACCTGTGACGGGAGTGGGGAAGAGAGGCATATAAACAGAAAAATAGGATGCAGGCCAAGAGGGTTGTAATAGTCACATAATTAAACAACTTCCAGCAGCAAGGTGGTGGATCTTGGTGAGCTGGGTGCTTGGGTTGGAAAGTGCTGGGATCAGTTTTGCGATATTCAAATGAAACAGACAAAAAATAAATAAATCGGTTGCTGTCAACTGATTCCGACTCATAGCGACCCTGTAGAGTAGAACCACCCTATAGGGTTTCCAAGGAGCAGCTGGTGGATTCCAACTGCTGACCCTTTGGTTGGCAGCCGAGCTTTTAACCACTGCGCCACCAGAGCAGCCTGACGTTCTGTGAGTCTCCATGATGTGATGTTGAAGTAAACCCCACGGCAGTATTAGCCTGGGAATGCCAGGTTTGCATGCAGACGGCTGTATGCTGAGATTGCTGTTTCTTTGAATAAAGTCCTGGTTACGCTGTGGTCAAGCACTCAGCTAACCAAAAGGTCGGCAGTTGGAATCCACCAGCCGCTGCTTGGAAACCCTATGGGGCAGTTCTACTCTGTGCTAAAGGGTCACTAGGAGTCGGAATGGACTCAACAGCAACGGGGTTTTTTTGTTTTTTTTGGTAGCTTGTGAGGACAGGGTAGGGTGGGGGCTTGGAGCTATGGGGACAGGGAAGTAAGGGGAAGCCAGCTTCTCCCACAAAAAAGCCAAGCCAGGTCTCCTCACAGGTGCCCCATTCTTGTCTCCCCACAACCTGACTCTTCATAGGGTGGAGGCAGGAAGAATCTGTTCCAAAGATACAAACCAAACCCATTGCTGTTGAGTCATCTGCGACTCACAGCGACCCTATAGGACAGAGTAGAACTGCCCCCATAAGGTTTGCAAGGAGCGGCTGGTGGATTTGAACTGCCGATCTTTTGGTTAGCAGCCGAGCTCTTAACCACTGCACCACCAGGGCTCCTGCGGAGATATAAGTAGGGTTTTATCAGGAAACATCGCTTTGGCATTAGTGATACGTAGAATACACGTTCCTTCACGAATATGAATATGTGCTTGGCCTGGCTTCCACTCTGCCTACACAGGGCCATTGAGACGGATATGGATCTCAGTTCTCGTGCTGATAAATAGCACTCATCCTATTTCAGGGTCCTTGGGTCCGGGAAGGAGTCCCTGGGGGTTGGCGGTTCCGATCCACTTAGAAGTGCCTTGGAAGAAAGGCCTGGCGATCTACTTGCAAAACATCAGCCAGTGAAGATTTTGTGGTGCACAGCTCTACTCTGACACACGTGGTGGCCCCATGAGTCAGAGTCAACAGCTGGGTTTTTATTGTTCGGAGCCAGGGACCTGTGGTTCCAGGTTTCCTCTGAAGTTCCCCTGGGAGCAGGCGTGAGGCACTGAGAGAGAGAGTGGCGAGGCTGTGGAGGGAAGGAGCGGACAGTTCAACATTACTGAGAGCTGTGCTTCCCAACAGGGGGACACTCGGCCTGTCTGCAGACGGATTTGGTTGTCACAATGGGGGAGAAATGCTACTGGCATCTGATGGGTGGAGACCAGGGGCGCTGATCAAAACCCTGCAGTGCACAGGATGGCCCCCCGCAGCAGAAAATTCTTCCACCCAACATGTCAGTAGGGTCCAGGTTGAGAAACCTTGGGTTTTAGCACTAGGGACACTGTCTATTTATTGTCCGTCCATCCATTTATCCATCATCCATCTCTGTATCATCTATCCATCTGTTATCTATTGTCTATCTTTTTGTGTCTGTCTTTGATCTATCATTGATCTATCTTTATCATCTATCATCTATTTGGAGCCCTGGTGGCGCAGTGGTTAAGAGCTCGGCTGCTAATCAGAAGGTTGGCAGTTCAAATCCACCAGCCGCTCCTTGGAAACTCTGTGGGGCAGTTCTACTCTGTCCTATAGGGTCGCTATGAGTTGGAATTGACATGACAGTGATGGGATCATCTATCTATCTAGTATCTTTCTTTCTTCCTGTTTGTATCTGTCTGCCATTGGTCTATCTGTATCAGGTATCATCTATCATCTATCTTTCTATATCCATCTATCACTGATGTATCTTTATCATCTATCATCTGTTATTTTTCTATCTGTATCATCTTTATCATCTGTCTTTCTATCTCCGTCATTTCTGCCTCAACATCTGTCTACCTCCATCTATCTGTCTGTCTGTCTCTTTATCTATCATCTATCATCTATCATCTATCTGTCTGTCTGTCTAATCTATCTACCTACCTACCTACCTATCATCTGCCTGTCTGTCTATCTATGTATCTGTCATCTATCTCTGTCCACCCATCCATCCCAGCTGTTCTCCACCAGGGACACCTGTGCCCCCAAGGGAACACCTGGCAATGTCCGAACTCATTTTCAGTCATCAGAATCAGGGAAGAAAGACTGTTGGCATGTAGCAGGGGGAAGCTGCTAAGCACACAGGCCAGAATCCACATCCAAGAATTACCCGCCGCAGACGTCAGTGGTGCTGAGGCTGAGAGACCTGGAGCAGAGAGGCTGCCGCTTGCAGGTGCTGGAGGGAGGGCTGCTGGTAGGTGGGTGCGCTGGCTGAGCACCGTAACCACAGCTGGGAGAGTCCCATCCCGTCCAGACTCTGCTGTGTCTCTGGCAACTAGAACCAGTTTCTGTCTAGCTGACCCCGACTCATGGTGCCCCATGTGTGTCAGAGCAGAGCTGTGCTCTACAGGGTTTCCACTGGCTGATTTTTCTGAAGTAGATTGCCAGGCCTTTCTTCTGTAATGCCTCTGGGCAGACTCGAACCTCCAACCTTTCAGGGACCAGCCGAGTGCCTTCACTGTTTGCACCACCCAGGAACTCCAAAACCTATTGCCATCAATTCGACTCTGACTCACTGCCACCCTGTGTGTGTCCGAGCAAAACTGTGCTCCCCAGGGCATTCAGTGGCTGATTTTTCAGAAGTAGATCACCAGGCCTTTCTTCTGAGGCACCTCTGGGTGGACTCGAGTCTCCACTTTTTTGGTGAGAAGGTGATAGAGCGTTAACCTTTTGCACTACCCAGGGGCTCCCTGATAACCAGAATAACCAGTAAGCAGAGTGACAGAAGGGAGGAATTGCACATATGTGGTGTACGTGAAAGGATTCAGGAGGGCCAAATGCCGGCCATGCGGTGACTTATCAGCAAAGGCCACTTTGTTCTGGGCACTTCCCCGGGAGGCCCGCGCTGTGTGAAAACCCAAACGCTCAGATAAATGCGAATCTCTTCAATTGAAGGCTCCTCAGTCATTCCCCGCCCCACCCAATGAGGCGGTTGTGGGTGATTTTTTTGACAGCCCTTGATGTCCTTTGTCTTGTGCCACTGTGGGTGTTGGTTGACCATTAAGAGTCTGTCTCAATAGATAAGTGGTAACTGTGGTGAAGGGTATGACAGTACACAGTACTGGGGAAGCCAGCACAACTTGTGCAACGAAAGGTCATGGAAGCTCCATAGACACATCCAAACTCCCTGAGGGAGTGAATTGCTGGGCAGAGGGCTGTGGGGACCATGGTCTCGGGGAACATCTAGCTCAATTGGCATAACACAATTTATAAAGACAATGTTCTACATTCTACTTTGGTGAGTAGCATCTGGGGTCTTAAAAGCCTGTGAGTAGCCATCTAAGATACTCCACTGGTCTCATCCCTTTGGGAGCAAGCGAGAATGAAGAGAACAGGATACAAGGAAAAGATTAGTCCAAAGGACTAATGGACCACAGCTACCACGGCCTCCACCGGACTGAGTCCAGGACAACTAGATGGTGCCTGGCTACCACCACTGACTGCTCTGACGGGGATCACAACGGAGGGTCCAGGACAGAGCTGGAGAAAAATGTAGAAAAAATCCCAACTCACAAAAAAAGACCAGACTTACTGGCCTGACAGAGACTGGAGAAACACCAAGAGTATGGCCCCCAGATACCCTTTCAGCTCCGTACTGAAGTCACTCCCCAGGTTCATCTTCAGCCAAGGATTAGACAGGCCCATAAAACAAAACGAGACTAATGGGGCACAACAGTCCAGGGACAAGGTCTAGAAGGCAGGAGGGGACAGGAAAGCTGATAACGGGGAACCCAAGGTCGAGAAGGGAGAGTGTTGACAGCTCGTGGGGTTGGTAACCAATGTCATAAAACAGTATGTGTACTGACTGTTTAAGGAGAAATTATTTGTTCTGTAAACCTTCATCTAAAGTACAATTTTTTAAAAAAAGATTATTACATAACAAAAATTAGAAAAAAATAATTCTAACACAAAAAAAAAAAGAGCAGACTTACTGGTCTGGCAGAGACTGGAGAATCCCCGAGGGCTAGGCTCCCGGACACCCTTGTAACACAGTCAACTTGCACTGCTGTTGTAGTGGCTGTTACCTGTCTTAGAGACATAGGTGTTTCTAGTTCCAGGTGTGAATTAAAACAGAGCACCTTCCTGATTGTTCAGCACACAGTGTGCCTTCTCAGGGAAGGGGCGTAGTAAGGAGGCTTGTTAAACATTTAACGTGGAAAGACTCGGTGTAGCAGAAAGAGGAAAGGGTTTGGAGACTGCGTCTCACACTGATCCAGGTAAACCAGTTACTGTGGAGTCACCCCCCGCCCCACGGTGCCCCCATGTGTGTCAGACTGAAACTGTGCTCCACAGGCTTTTCAGTGGCTGATTTTTTGGAAGTAGATTGCCAGGCCTTTCTTCTGAGGCACTTCTGGGTAGACTTGAACGTCCGACCTTTCAGTTAGCAGCCTAGGGTGTTAACTGTTTGCACCACCCAGGGACTCCTTCTTTGTAATTAAAATAACAAAACCAAACCGCTTGCCATTGAGTCGACTGCAACTCGCGGCGACCCCACATGTGTCAGAGTAGAACTGTGCTCCGTAGGGTTTTCAATGGATCATTTTTCAGAAGTAGATGGCCAGGCCTTTCTTCCGTGGGGCCTCTGGGTGGACTTGAACCTCCGACTCATGGGGACCTCATGTGGTACAGAATAGAACTGTGCTCCATAGGGTTTTCTTGGCTGTAATCTTTATGGGAGCAGATCACCAGCTCTTTCTTCCACGGAGCTACTGGGTGGGTTAGAACCATCAACATTTTGGTTACTAAAACCTCATTGCTGTTGAGTCGATTCCGAGTCATAGTGACCCTACAGGACAGAGGAGAACTGCTCCATAGGGTTTCCAAGGAGCGCCTGGTGGATTCGAACTGCTGACCTTTTGGTTAGCAGCCGAGCTCTTAACCACTGCGCCCCCAGGGCTTCCTTTCAGTTACTAGTCAAGCACCAACTGTCTGTGCCCCCCAGGGACCTTATACACACACACACACACACACACACACACACACACACACAGCATGCATGCAAACATCTATACATACACACAAACAGACACACACTCCCAACAGCAAACAGCTGCCCCATAATGACCAGGTAATTTGTTGCCGTGCAGTCGACTCAGACGCATGGCGACCCCATGTGTCAGAGTAGAACCGTGCTCCATAGGGCTTTCAATGTCTGATTCTTTTGGAAGTAGATCGCCAGGCCTTTCTTCCGAGGTACCTCTGGGTGGACCCGAACCTCCAACCTTTCAGTTAGCAGCCGAGCACGTTAACCCTTTGCACCACCCAGGAACTCCTCAGAGTGATGGGGGGGGGTGGTTATTAACGCAGTCCCCTGGAGCCCCTGGGAGGGCAGGATGCCACTTTCAGGGGTAGGTGGAGCCCTCCCTGGCTGCTGAGGTGCTTACCTGAGGCCAGAAGCCTACCTGGGCCACGGTCTCGCCTGGATTCCAGCGCCAACACTTCTGAGCAGCGTCCCCTCTTGCCTGGGAGCCGGCTGCAGCAGCCTGTGACGCGGTGTGGTTTGCGGATGTCCGCTATCTTATTCAGAAACCATAAGCAGCTACAAGGTCAGCCCAGGTCACTGGGCCGTGGCTTGCCATGTCTGCATTCGGACAAGACAACGAGGCGGAGTGCAGGAAGGGATGGAATTGGAGTGGCACGGAGGAACGTTGCCTTCAGCTGGGGTGGTCGCTCAGCTGATAGAGCCTCCCAGTCTACCTCCTGGGGTGCTGGCGCTGGGTCCCCAGGGTCTCACCTGGATCTCTCTCTAGGCCAGACTTACTTGGCTAACCACTGACCAGTCAGCTCCATCTGATTGAAGCAATGATGTCTCAAACGCTCCCTGTCTGAAACTCCTCATTATTTTCTCCCTGGCCTGCGTCTCCTCCCTTATCCTTAGCTTTTATAATATGACCATTTGCCCAGCTTCGCCATTCCTAGCAGCTCCTCCCTTCCAAATCCGATTTGTTGGCAAATCCTGTTGCTTTAACCTCCGAAATATTTCTCCACCCACCCCCCCCTTCTCCATTTCTGCTTTCTTATTTCAGACCACCTCTCACCCTTGACGTCTTTCCTGGACTAATGCAAGAGCCCCCAGCTAGCTTGTTCCCTGGACCCCTTGGGAACTTTGCTGTATTAATTTCCTAAGGCTGCTATATAACCAAGTACTGCAAATCGGGGAGGAGGCGGGGCTTGGAAGAACAGAAATGTATTGTCTGACAGTTCTGAAGGCTGCGAGCCTGAAATCAGAGCCATGAGCCATGTTGGTTCCTTCTGAGGTTCTGAGGGAGAATCCGTTCCATGCCTCTCTCGCAGCTTCCGGGGATGGCTGGCGTTCCTGGGCTTGGGGCCGCATCACTGCAGTCCCTGGCTCTGTCTTCACATGGCCGTCTTCCCGCTGTCTCCCTGTCTGTCTGTCTCCTCTTCTCCAAGGACATCACTCTTACGGGATTGTTGCTGTGGTTGTTAGTTGGTGTGGACTTGGCTCCGACTCAGAGCGACCTTACGTAGGTAACAGAACAAAACGATGCCTGCCCCTGCGCCATCTTCACAGTTGTTGGTCTGCTCAAGTCCCTGGTTGAGGCCACTGTGTATTTGGAGAGCCTCGCAACGTAGGGGGCTCATCTTCCAGCACCGTATCAGACAATGTTCTGTTGTGATCCATGGGGTTTTTATTGGCTGATTTACAGAAGTAGATCACCAGGCCTTTCTTCCTAATTTGTCTTAGGAAGCCCTGCTGAAACCTGTTCAGCATCACAGCAACACGCAGGCCTCCACTGACAGATGGGTTGTGGCTGTGGGGATGAGGTTCATTGGCCGGGAATCAAACCCGGGTCTCCTGCGTGGAAGGGGAGGGTTCCACCGCTGAGCCACCCCTGCCCTCATGTGACGACTGGCTACTTCTGTTACTGTTGTCAGTTGCAACCCCATGTTGTGTTCCATAGGGCTTGCAAGGCTGTGGCCTTTGGGAAGCAGATCGCCAGGCCTTTCTTCTGAGGCACTTCCGGGTGATTTTGAACGGCCGACTTTTGGCTAGTAGTACAGTGTTCCCCTAACTTCCTTGCTAGTTTTGTGTGTGAAATACTGGTATTCCCTCGTGATAGAATTTCGTGTCTCTACATAATACAAACCAGATGCCAGCTCTCACGTGTGCGGTGGCGTGTGAAAAGTCACCGCCTCACAGGAGCAGGTTAGCATCTTTGTAACATGGGTGAAGTCACAGGCACGATTCCAAGTCGTCCCAGTATCACCTGCGGCCTTGGAGACCTCATAGAGCATGGTGCTTACGCTGTTACTCAAAATGGCTGGCTGATTTTTAAAAAAAGACAGAGAGAGAGAGTTAGAATCTGGGTGCCTTGTCAGGGATGACTCATGTGGCTTGGAAGGGCGGCAGCCACACCCAGCCTGAGTCAGGTCCAGATGAACATCTGGAGGTTTACGCAGGGCTTGCTGGAAACCACAGGGTGTTTTGCTGACGGGCTGGTCTGTTTTCGGGTTTCCTAGGAAACCAGGGAATCCCTGGGTGAAGCAGATAAGTTAACGTGCTTGGCTGCTAACGGAAAGGTTGGAGGTTGGAGGTTTCAGTCCACCCAGAGGAGCCTCAGAAGAAAGGCTTAGCTATCTACTTATGAAAAATCAGCCATTAGAAACCCTGTGGAGCAGAGTTCTACTCTGACGCCCACGGGGTCACCGTGAGTCGGGGTCAACTCCACGGCAACTGGTTTGGTTTGGTTTTTGGTCTGTGTATCTGTGTATTTATAGTCTATATGTCTGTGGAGTCCCTGGGTGGTGCAAATGACTAATGCATTCAGCTGCTGACTGAAAGATAAAGGTTCAAGTCCAACCAGAGGAGCCTTGAAAGAAAGGCCTGGTGATCTACTTCCAAAATATCAGCCACTGAAAACCCTGCGGAGCCCAGTTCTACTCTGACACACTCGGGGTCACCGTGAGTCGAGGTCGACTTGCCGGCAGCTGGAGTTTGGTGTTTTGTTTTTTTCTACTCCAGTATGACCTCATGTTACCGGAACAGATAACAGCTGCAAAGGGCCGATTTCCAAACAAGGTCACACTCACAGGTACTGGGGTTAGGACTTCAGCATCTGTTTTTTGGGTGGGCACTGCTCAACCTATAACAAGGACCCTAGGTAAAACGCTCCCAGCTGAGAGCTTAGGGGTGTCTTGTGTGGTTTGCTGGTCCCGCAGGGATACTGAAGGGAAGGCCAGCCCTGAGGTCACACAGGAAGACCAGTTCTGGCTCTAGGGGTGCGTGGATTCTGCAGGGCTGGGGGTGCGGGGATTCTGCGGGGCTGGGGCTGGGGGTGCGGGGATTCTGCGGGGCTGGCGCTGGGGGTGCGGGGATTCTGCGGGGCTGGGGGCTGGGGGTGCGGGATTCTGCGGGGCTGGGGCTGGACACAGTGGGTGGGCCAAGGGGAGGACACCCCAAGGGGGCTGCATTCCACTGTCCCTTTTCTGTCCTGGCCTGGCCACCTCCTGGGCAGCCTTGGGGGTGAGAGGTCAGTGCCTCTGGTTGACTCGGGGCCCCAGATGCGGGTGTCTTGTGCCCCTAAAGACGGGGAGGAACAGAGTTCTTGCCTTTCCACAGCAGCAGCCTCGGGGGAGACGGTGGTGGGGAGGCCGGCCGCCGCTGGGGCCCCACTGTGTAAGGCACACGTGTGGGGGTCAGCCAAAAGTGTGCTAATGTCAGGGGTGCTCCCTGGAACAGTGAAGCCCTGGGGGGTGCAGGCTGGGCTGGTGGAGGAGGCAAATTTTTAGGGAAACTGGGCCTTAGGTGAGTGGTTACAAGGGGACCCAGGTGAAGCCATACACAGGAGAGCGTGTGGGGGCCAGGTGACGGGGGGGGGATCAGGAAGGGGGTCCAGGCGTGAGACAAGGTGCTACCCAGACACACACACTCACACAGCACATGCACACACACACACATCACACACTTTATTCACACACCCCACACTTACTATACGCACACTGTCATACATACCACGTTCACACACACGCCAACGCATACACACCCCATAGCGTATGCATACAACTGTGCACATTTACACACATATACATATGTGCCCACACAAACCATGCATACACACACAAACACTTGCACACATATATACAAACTCAGATGCGTGCACGCACACACACAGAGTTACAGAACACAGCATGTCTGTAGGGCTAGGCTCACCCACACATCCAGAGGCGGCCTCTCAGGCTTCCACTCCGTGCTTGCTGAGAGGTGGTTCCCCATCTCGTCCTGGGGTTGGAGAAGCTCCGCCTTCACTCCCCTTTCGTCCAGCAAACGGTGCAGACGGATGTTTCAGATTTCCCTTGTGTTTCCTTTTTTTGAATCCATCAGAGATGTCTGTCTTAGTCATCTAGTGCTGCTATAACAGAAAGCCCA
This sequence comes from Trichechus manatus latirostris, assembly GCF_000243295.1. Lineage (NCBI taxonomy): Eukaryota > Metazoa > Chordata > Mammalia > Sirenia > Trichechidae > Trichechus > Trichechus manatus. The sequence continues at coordinate 6,019,371 of NW_004444070.1, read as the reverse complement.
CAAGTGGATGGCTTTAACAAACAGAAATGTATTATCTCACAGTCTAGGAGGCTAGAAGTCCGAATTGAGGGCGCCAGCTCCAGAGGAAGGCTTTCTCTCTCTGTCAGCTCTGTGAGAAGGCCCTTGTCATCAATCTTCCCCTGGTCTAGGAGCTTCTCAGCGCAGGGACCCCGGCTCCAAAGGACGCGCTCTGTTCCTGGCTCTTCTTTCTTGGTGGCATGAGGTCCCTCTCTCTCTGCTGGCTTCTCTGTCCTTTTATCTCTTGTAAGATAAAAGGTGATACAGGCCACACCCCACGGAATCTCACCTTACATGGTATCAGGGCTGTGACCTGAGTAAGGGTGTTGCATCCTAACCCTAATCCTCTTTACCATAACCTAATCTTGCCTCATTAACCGCAGGCAGAGATTAGGCAGGCAGGATTTACAACACACAGGAAAATCACAGCAGATCACAAAATGGAGGACAACCACACAATACGGGGAATCATGGCCTAGCCAGGTTGATATGTATTTTGGGGGGACACAATTTAATCCACAGCAATGTCCATGAAGAAATAGTGTTGGCGTTTTTTAAATAAATTCATGTCAGTGAGATATACGATAGCAATGTGATCATGGCTGTTGGCTTTTTCTGTAGATTCACGGATTTTTTTTTTTTCTTTCTGTGGTTTCCTGGCGTGTCTTAATATTTTTACAGCAAGCACGTTTTGTTTTTGTGGTTAGAGAAAGATTGTTAACAAAAAAGAAACCCCTTATTCTTTGTGGGGTTTTTTCCCATTGTATGCAAATTGCTATGGATCTGCTTTTCAAGAATAATACACAAAGATGGTCACATTTTTCCCATGTTTTAATTACTGCTAAACCACACTAAGGGAACAAATTGTGTTCCAAATGGCTGAGGTAGTCTTCTGTTCAGGCACGAAAGCAAGTATTCAGAAGGAGAGAAATCACAACACCTATAAAATTGTTTACAGCTGTTGAATAACCACCCACATCCCCAAATGCAGGGAAACAGCATGCTCTTTCTTCTTATTTCCTTAATTTTCAAGTTTACTGTTGTTTTTCTGATTTTTAACTTAATTCTTTTTTTTTTTTTAGGCCAAGATTTGGATTTGCTAGATGCTCTTGGTGGTAAGTAATGATAAGAGTATTTTAAAAAAATCCAGTCAGTGTTTTATTTTAACACAGTAAATATATTTACACATGTATATCCATCCATCTGCTGATGGACAACCACCAGTCTACTTTCTGTCTGTCTGTCTGTATTTGCCTGTTCTCCATATTTCAGAGAAATGGGATCACACAATATTTGTCCTTTTGTGTCTGCTTTATTTCACTCAGCATGATGTTTTCACGGTTCATCCATATATACCTGCATATATATATATATATATATATATATATATATTTTAAATAATATTTTATTGTGTTTTCAGTAAAGGTTTACACAGCAGTTGAGGTTCCCGTTCAACAACTTTTACACAAGTCGTTCAGTGACATTAGTTACGTTCCTCACAATGCGTGAGCCTTCTCATTATTTCCATTCTGGTTGTTCTGTTTCCCTTCATCTAGTGTCCCTGCCTCCCTCACCTTCTCATGTTTGTTTTAAAGTCATGGTTGACCCTTTGGCCTCGTAGAGGTGCTTTTTTAAAGGAGCGCAGTACCTACGGGTGATACTCTTTATTTTGTGAGCCAGTCTTGGCTAAAAGGTGCAAGGTTCATCCATGCTGTGGTGTGTACCAGAACTTCATTCGTCTTTACGGCTGAGTAATACTCCCTTGTGTGGATGGACCTTGTTGTGTTTGTCCGTACGTCTGTTGATGGACCCTTGGGTTGCTTGCCCCTTTGGTCTACTGCTAACAGTGTACAATTTGAAGTGTACAATTCAATAATTTTTTAATACATTTAGAATATTTCCATCACCCCCCACCCCCAAATTCTCTTGAGCCTGTCTGCAGTCAATTCCCTCTCCTATCCCAAGCCCCTGGCAACCACTGCTCTGCTTTCTGTCTCTGTGGATTGGCCTATTCTGGACATTTGATAGGAAAGAAATCATATAGAATGGGGACCTTCAGGAGCCGTGGTGGTGCAGTGGTTAAGAGCTCGGCTGCTAACCAAAAGGTCAGCAGTTCAAATCCACCAGCCACTCCTTGGAAACCCTATGGGGCAGCTCTACTCTGTCTTATAGGGTCACTATGAGTTGGAATAGACTCAACGGCAATGGGTTTGCTTTTTGGTTTTTTAGGTGGTCCTTCATGACTGACTTCTCTCACCCAGCATCACATCTTCAAGGTTCGTCCATGTTGTAGCAGGCATTGGGACTTCATGTCTCTTAATGGCGGAGTGATACTCCATTGGGTGGATGAATCACATTGTGGTTGATGGGCATTTGGGTTGTTTCTAGCTTTTGGCTGTTGTGAATAGTGCCACAGTGAACGCTGGTAGATAGGTTTGTGTTTGTGTTCCTGCTTTCACTTCTTCTGGGTGCATACCTAGGAGCGGAATTGCTGGGTCGCTATGAGTCAGAATTGGTTTTGGTTTTTTGGATGGTAGTTCTGTGTTCAACTTGTTGAGGAACCACCAAACTGTTCTGCACAGCAGCTGCACCATGTTACAATCCCAGAAGCAGTGAGCGAGGGTTCTGTTTTCTCCACGTCCTTGCCAACACCTGTTATTTTCCGTGGCAACTGATAGCCGTAGCGCAAGGCAGGCCGCTTTGTGTTTTACGTACATTTATGTCATTTATCATCTTCACCTTGTTGCTGATTATAGGTCTCTATGCATTTGCCTCTTCTAGACATTTCACATAAGTGGGATCAGACAATATTTTTCCTTCTTTGTCTGACTTATTTCACTGACGGTCATATTTTCAAGGTTCATCTGTATTGTGGCATGCGTTGGGACTTCATTTCTCTTTATGGCTGAGTAGTGTTCCAGTAACCCTAAGGGGCAGTTCTACTCTGTCCCGTAGGGTCGCTAGGAGTCAGAATCGACTCCATGGCAACGGGCTTGGTCTGGTTTATTTTTAGAGTATTGTGTGCAGTGGTTAAGAGCTGCTAACCAAAAGGTCGGCAGTTCAAATCCACCTGGTGCTCCTTGGAAACGCTGTGGGGCAGTTCTACTCCATCCTATAGGGTCGCTATGAGTCTGAATCGACTTGACAGCAAAGGGTTTGGTTTTCTTTCTTTGTTTAGTATTCCATTGTACAGACGGGCCTTGTTGCTTTTATTTATTCATCTGCTGATGGACACTAGGGCTGTTTCCACATTTTGGCCGTTGTGAATAGTGTTGCTGTGAACATTGGTGTTCCTGGACTTTTTTTTTTTAATTGTACTTTAGAGGAAGGTTTATGGAACAAATAGCTTCTGATTAAACAGCTAGTACACATATTGTCGTATGACAGTGGTTACAACCCCACGACATGTCAACACTGTTCCTTCTCAACTTTGGGTTTCCTATTACCAGCTTTCCTGTCCCCTCCTGACTTCTAGTCCTTGTCCCTGGATCCTGGACTATTTTTAAGGAGCTGAAATGTCCTTGAGAATTGACACTCTTTTTGCCAGATGCAAGTTTTACTGATCAGAAATTTTTTCTCTTCAGAGGATGACAAGAAGCCCACAACACCTCCCAAGAAGCCCATTCCAGGTAAGAAGGAAATGGTCTTCTCGTGTGAGGAGGAGGAAGAGATCACTGTGGTCGTGCCCAGTCCCCCAAGGGCAGGGTGGGGTTAGGTGAATGTGAGGAAGAGAGGGGCCCCATGGGGGCCTGGGTGTCACCTGGTCAGTGGCTGAGTTGTGCTGTGGGGTTGACGCTACATCCAGAGATGACCGTAATGAATGCCGAGATCTCTGTGCCGCGTTTGGGTTATTTGACAGCCTCTTCAGGTGCTTTTATTCTGCGTATCTGTCTTAGTAATCTAGAGCTGCTGTAACAGAAATACCACACGTGGATGGCTTTCACAAACAGAAGTTTATTCTCTCACAGTCCAGTAGGCTACAAGTCCTAATTCAGGGTGCCCAGCTCTAGAGGAAGATTTTCTCTCTCTCTGTTGGCTCTGGAGGAAAGTCCTTGTCATCCATCTTCTCCTGGCTTAGGAGCTTCCCAGTGCAGGGACCCCGGGTCCAAAGGACGTGATCCACTCCTGGTGCCTCTTTCTTTAATATCTCAAAAAACTTTGACTGAAGAGACAACCTAATCCTACAGACTGAGTCCTACCTTGTTAACGTAACCACCTCTAATCTTGTCTCATTAACATCAGCCCATTGCCTTCGAGCTCATACCGACCCCATAGGCCAGAGTAGAACTGACCCACAGGGTTTCCAAGGAGGGGCTGGTGGATCCGAACTGCCAACCTTTTGGTTAGCAGCCGTAGCTCTTAACCACTGTGCCACCAGGGCTCCACATCAACATCATAGAGGTTAAGATTTACAACACAAAGGATAATCACATCAGATCACAAAATGGAGGACAACCACACAGTACTGGGAATCACGGCCTGGCCAAGTTGACACATATTTTTTGGGGACACAATTCAATCCGTAACAGCATTATAAGGGGCAGTGCAGTCACAGAGGGGAGGAGGTTCAAACAAGGGGAAGATAGAAGCCAAGTCTAGGCCACCAAGGAACCGAGGCACGGAAGCTGAAAGAGACAAGGACCTTCCTCCACAGCTGACAGAAAGAGAGCCTTCCCCTAGAGCTGGTGCCCTGAATTCAGACTTCCAGCCTCCTGAACCATAAGAAAATAAATTTCTGTTCATGAAAGTCACCCCCTTGTGGTATTTCTGTTACAACAGCGCTAGCAGACTGAGACAGACTGATATTCAGAAAAATATTCTGGGGATGCGAGGACTCATTGTCCGTCTCTTGAGGAGGTCACCCCCTCACTCCTTCCACTCAGAACTTCAGTGTTCACAATCCCTTTCCTTCTCTAGAAGATGACCTGAATTTAGAAGATGCCCTTGGTGGTGGACAGGACAGTGAGTATATCATTTAATTCTTCTGTGTCACCAAATTAAACAAAAAAAAAAACCAAACCCATTGCCATTGAGTGGATTCCAACTCATAGAGACTTTATAGGACAGAGTAGAACTGCCCCATAGTGTTTCCAAGGAGCAGCTGGTGGATTTGAACTGCCGACCTCTTAGTTAGCAGCCTGAGTGCTTAAGCACTGGGCCACCAGGTCTCCTGTCACCAAACTATCATCACCAAATTCTTGTCACCAAACTGTTATCATTTTAAAAAGTCTAACTGATGTTGTTAGCTGTCATTGAGTCGACCTTGTCTCACGGCGACCCCGTGCACAACAGAATGAATCACTGCCCAGTCGTATGCCATCCCCTTCAACAGTGATGGATCAGACCGCTGTGATCCAGAGGGTTTTCACTGGCTGATTTTTCGGAAGTAGGTCGCCAGGCCTTTCTTCCTAGTCCATCATAGTCTGGAAGCTCCTCTGAAGCCCGTTAGGCATCCCAGCAACATGCAAGCCTCCACGGACAGACGGGTGGTGGCTGCGCATGAGGTGCATTGGCCAGGAATCGAACCCAGGTCTCCCCCGTGGAAGGTGAGGATTCTAGCAGTGAACCAGCACTGCCCCAAGAGTCTTATCCTTTTAAATGATAGCTAGTAACAGTTTGTACCCTGAAAACAGGAGGAATCAGTATTTTGTGTTTGTAGTGGTTTTGTTTTTGCCTGTGTACCTATTTGAACGTTGAAACTCTCACAAGCTGTGGAATGACATAAGGCCAATACGAGTGCCCCGGCTAGGGTGAGCTTCATAACCATGTAACGTGGATACCTGTGCCCAGAAGGGGGCCCTGCCCTCGGCGTACTGCTCTGCGGTCACCGTCTTGAAATTCTTAATAAAGTTTCATTTTTCACCAGGCCCCACAAATTCTACAGCTCATCCAGACGTTTGCTTTAGTTTCTACTGGAAAAATTAACATGCTCACTGACATCCAAAAGGCTGGAGGTTTGAGTCCACCCAGAAGTGCCTTGGAGGAAAGGCCTGGAGATTGACTTCAGAAAAATCAGCCATCGAAAACCCTATGGAGTGCAGTTCTACTCCGACACACATGGGGGCGCCATGAGTCAAAGTTGACTCCACGGCAACTGATTTTTAGGAGTCTCTAGGCGGTGCAAACTGTTAATGCACTTGGCTGCTAACCGAAGGTTGGAGGTTCAAGTCCACCCAGAGGTGCCTTGGAAGAAATGCCTGGCAATCTACTTCCAAAAAAATAAGCCATTGAAAACCTAATGGAGCACAGGTCTACTCAGCCACATACATGGGGGCGCCATGAGTTGGAGTCGACTCGGTGACAACTGGGTTGGTTGTCTGGAAGATGAGGGGGCTATATTAGCAGGTGGCTGCGTGTATGTATGCATATCCCCACCGTGACAAAGCATGAGCTCTAACTGATGTTTTGGTGTCTTGATTTTAAATTGTTCCTGATTGCAACGCTTATCTTTCATGAACAGATGAGCCAGCACAGCCTTATCCACCTAAACCGAAGCCGGATCCAAACCCTCACCAGCCTGGCTCCTCCGGTAAGACCCTGTCCCTCCGCAGGCCCTTTGTGTGTTTTTTAGACTTCTGTGATTTCTATTTCCTCTGAGAGGACTTCATTTTGGATTAGCACATTGTTATGGATTGAATTGTGTCCCCCAAAGATGTGTGTCAACTTGGTTAGGCAATGATTCCCAGTATTGTGTGGCTGTCCACCATTTTGTGATCTTATGTGATTTTCCTATGTCTTATAAATCCTACCTCTGTGATGTTAATGAGGCAAGATTAGAGGCAGCTGTGGTAATGAGACAGGACACAATCTACAGGATTAGGTCATATGTGGAGTCAGTGTCTTCTGAGATATAAAACAGAGAAGCGAGCAGAGAGGAGAGGGACTTCATACCATCAAGCAAGAAAAGCCGGGAGCAGAGCGTACCCTTTGGACCCAGGGTCCCTGTGCTGAGAAGTTCCTAGACCAGGGAAAGATTGATGACAAGGACCTTCCCCCAGAGCTGACAGAGAGAGAGAGCCTTCCCCTGGAGCTGGCATCCTGAATTCAGTCTTTTGGCTTCCTAGACTGTGAGAGTTTAAACCTCTGTTTGCCAAAGCCATACGCTTGTGGTATTTCTGTTATAGCAGCACTAGATGACCAAGACACACACATGCTTGCTGTTAAGTCTTTGTACCAAGTAATTACAAATTTCAAGTCATACAAAACAGTTTTCAAAAGAAGATGTTTGGTTTGGATTTGCTATTTAGCTTGCTGCTAGTTCTCCTTCCAACATTCTATAGTTGTTATTTGCTGTTGGGTGTTGTAGAGTTGATTCTGACTCATGGTGACCCCTTGTGTTACAGAGTGGAAGTGCCCCATAGGGTTTCCAAGGCTGTAATCTTTACAGAAGCAGATCACCAGATCTTTTTTCCTGAGAAGCCAGCCGCTGGGTGGGTTCGAACTGCCAACCTTTTGGAGCCATCAAGCACTTAACGGCTGCACCACCAGGGCTTCTTTACATGGTATAGAATCTTTAAAGATTCAATGGATTTGAAGAATTTAACTATATAGAATAGATAATGGAAGCAAGTGTCAGCTTGTATATACCCCACAGAGAAGTTAGTAATTTTTAACCTGCTGCCCATGACTATTTAAATCAGCTTTGCTGAATCTTTATAGTATTCTCAGAGAATATCTGAATGGCACCCATTTTCTGAATGGAATGGCTGCCGAAACCTCAATTTTTTTTTGCTTATATATTTGTTTTCATCTTTTTACACAGAAAACATGTACAGATGTTCTATATCTAATACTATGAAAAAAAACGCTGTTAACATTTTGATGATCATTCCTTCCAACATATTATATATCAAATTAAATGAAAACATTTATAATAAAAACATTCTGTCGTTTGTACATACCGAGAGAGTGTTGACGTATTTGTAAAATGTAGATTTTTTTCCCGTAGGGTTCAAACCTCTTATGTGCCTCGTTCTCCCGGTTATTGCTAATATTTATAGTCATCAACGAGATGCGCGTATGATTTCCATTGCTTTTCCGTACAGTCTTTTTCTTTTTCTTATTGTACTTCGGGTGAAGGCTTACAGAACAAATAGTTTCCCGTGAAGCGTACTGTCTTTTTTCAGGTTTTAGTTGCAGAGTTTCGGGTAGAATGAATTTCGGGAGCTTTAAAATAGGACAAGGATTCACGGCAACTGCATGTTTGAAAGCCTTCTTCCTTCATGCAGTCCCTTGGTTGGGTCCCCCCATGTCTTAGTTCTTTAGCACTGCCGTAAGAGAAACACCCCAAGGGCGTGGCTTTAACAAACAGATATGTACTTTCTCACAGGTCAGGAGGCTAGAAGTCCGAATTCAGGGTGCCGGCTCTAGGAGAAGGCTCTCTCTCTGTCGGCTCTGGGGGACGGTCCTTGTCTCCTTTCAGCTCCCGTTCCTCAGTCCCCTGGGGATCTCCACGTGGCATCTATCTTCCCCCATCTCTGTTTGCTTCTCTCTGTGCCTGATCTGCTCCTTTATATCTCAAAAGTGATTGTTATAAAACAGGCCCTACACAGGTATGGCCTCATGGACATAGCAAAGAAAACCCTATTCCCAAATGGGGTCACATCCACTGCAATTCAATCCATAACAAACCTCTGTTTCCAAATGGGTCATACTTTCAGGCACCAGGGTTAGGATTTTAGCACAACTTTTGGGGGGGACATAGTTCATTCCACAGCACCCCAGATCTGCATTTGAGTCCTGTGATGTTTTCCCTTCATGCCACGATATCAAGACCCTCCCAGAGCGTCCCACAGGAGCAGTGACACTGTGTTTGTCTCTACAGGCCGCTTTTCAGATTCCGACCTTGCTGACGGGACAGGTGGTGGAGGTACAGTCTCCAGCTTTATTTTGTCTCTTCTCTCCCTCCAGCCTATGTGGCCCATTTGCTCTGCAGAATTGCTAAAGGGTCTTCCTTCTTAGTCTTCAGCAAAACCACAGCTAAGGGATTGGGATCTTTTGCTGTCTGTGCAGCTGTATTAAGGGTTTGGAAATGCAAGACCTGCCCCCCAGAGGCTGAAGCTGGACCTGTGTTCATGGTTCAGAGAGCTCCCCTCCCTGCCCAGGGTATGGAGGTTGGCAGGATGGATACCCTTCAAAAAAAATCACTAGCCTGGACGAACCCCGAAACTATTGCCCTGAGATCATCTTTAAACCTTAAGACAAAATGATCCCCTGAAGTCTTTTTAAAACTGAACACTAGTTTAGCTTCATGAGTAAAGAGTGTCTGCCTTAAGCATTGGGCTTTTTTAAGATCTGTCTCTATGGGATTAAACTGACAACAACTTGAAAGATTAGATAGGAAGCTTAGGGGGCAGGGAGTTTATGTGAATGGGGGAGGAACAACTCAGAAAAGGAGGGTGAGAATGGCTGCCCAATTCGAAGAATATGATCAATGTCACTGAACTGTCCATGTAGAAATTGTTGAGTCGGTGTACCTCCTGCTGTGTATGCTCTCAGCAACAACAACAAAAGTAAATTCAATTATTAAAAAAACAAAAACAAAACACAGTTGTCCTCAGGTTGACTCCTACTCGTGGCAACCCCACGGGTGTCAGAGTGGAGCTGTGCTCCATAGGGTTTTCAATGGCTGATTTTTCAGAAGTGCATCACCAGGCCTTTCTTCCGAGGTGCCTCCAGGCAGATTGGAACCTCTGACCTTTTAGTTAGCAGCCGAGCATGTCCACGGTTTGTGCCACCCTGGGACCCGCCCTGTTTCTTATTTTAAATACTCATTGAATGAATGTGGAAATATTTCATAATTTAAATACTCGTTGAATGAAGGTGGAAAGAGAAGGGCAGAGACGAGAGTGGAGAGATCACCCAGGTGGCCCAGCGGCAGCATTCAACAGTAGACAGTGGGTTTCCTGCCTCTTTCTGTAACTCTCATCAGAGGACGATCTACAGCAGGGTTTAGGTGAATATGAACACCTAGCTGGGCGCAAACTCAGGATCTCCGTCACCAGGCTGATAAGAGCTTGGGCTTGGAGTGGATCTCCTGAGGTGGAAAGAGATTGTCACTCACCTTGGTTTGGGGCTTCCATCTTGACCCCACCGCTTCCTGGCGGGCTTATTTCCTTTCCAAACTTAGGTCCTCTCTACCTTCACCTGGGCAGAAGACAATAGTACCTTCCTGCAGGTATGAGGAGCAGTGCATCTCGTTCACTGCTGTAACTCCAGTGCCCCAGGTACAAACCAGACCTCCTTTGCCGGTCCTGGGAAAATACTTGATTTCCAACTCTGTCACTGAGGCCTGGCTATCATTGTCTTCTTCGAGAATCGTGCATGAATGGTGAATACTAATAAAATAGGGCAAAGGGTTCTCACGCTGTCACCTGCTGTAAACCAAGGTGTGTTACTCTCCCAAAGGTGACTTCCCAGGGAGGTGCAAAAACGCTACTCATGTGTGGCCCTCCCATCTTCCTCCTTATGCTGACGTCTTCCCCTTTATGTTACAATTCATCTAACAATCCCGCATGGTTAGGCATTCAGGTTGTCCCATTGGTTGTTCCTTGAAATAACACCCCTGCGCTGTGGAGTCCCCGGGTGGTGCAAACAGCTAAGTGCTTGATGACTAACTGAAAGGTTGGAGGTTCGAGTCCACCCAGAGGTGCCTCGGAAGAAAGTCCTGGTGATCTACTTCCAAAAAATTAACCATTGGAAACCTTGTGGAGCCAAGTCTACTCTGACGTACAACGGGGTCACCATGAGTCGGGGTCAACTTGACGGCAACTGGTTTTTTGGGTTTTTGTTTGCATGTCCTTATGCTTTGGCGCTGGATACCGTCTGTGACCTGTATGAGTCCCTCTTCACCAAACGCCTTCCCAGTGTACATTGTTGACAAGCTTCCTCCTGTCTTGCAGGTGGCGGGGGGAGCCCCAGAGATGACGGCAACCAGCAGGGTACGTATACCTGGTTCTGACGCCTTTCTTTGGGTTTCCTGTACATGTTGAGAAAAGGGGGCATAAAATATTCAAGACCTATAACCTTTAGCACTCTAACCATCATCCTAAAGATGCCAGTGGGAAGGATGGTCACTCAGTGCTGGGCATTCCTTGGCTTGTAGATGATCCTCACATGGCATCTGTCTTCCCTTTGTATACTTCTGTATGGCTGTTCTGTTCTTTATATAACTCAGAAGTTTTTAGGTTTAGAACGCACCCTGCACTGGTATGACCTCAACTGACTGATTACATTATGCTAGATTACATTATGGAAAGTGATTACATTATATTAGGGAAGATCATTACATTAGAGAAAGTGACTGCATTACATTGCATTATGGAAGATCATCACATTATATTATGGAAGATGAGTACATTACATTATGTTACATTAGATTACATCTACAGGTATAGGGGTTACCACTCCAGCACATATTTTGGGAAGGACACGATTCAGTCCATAATCCTTGGCTATTTCATGTTTTTCTTCCAACCAAGATTCTCTACCAGCTGCCTGTCCTGGCATCTTCTCCCCAGCAGTGCTCCCAGTCATGATGCCTTGTGCTTCCTTCCACAGCTGAATCCCCCGGGGTCATCCCTGGGATCGTAGGGGCTGTAGTGGTTGCTGTGGCTGGGGCCGTCTCCAGCTTCATCGCATACCAGAAAAAGAAGTTCTGCTTCAAAGAAAATGGTAAGGTGGCCACTGCGCTTCCCGTGCCTTTGCACGTTGCTAACTTGAAAGTGTGGGCTTTCTTTAAAAAAAAAAGCTCATGTTGACAGGGAAAAAGTATAAGTTGGCTGGCAGGTCATAAAATTGCCATGGCTTCAGAATCAGACACCCAGGGTTCGAATGCCAGTGCCACCTTGTTTATAGATGTGGAGGTGTTTGCAAGGTACTAATGGCTCCAGTTCTCGGGTTTTGCATCTGTGTTGTTGCTGCTGTTGTGCCCTGCTTTTGAGCTGACCCCGACTCACAGGACCCTATGCTCAGTGAATCGAAACACTACCTAGTCCTGTGCCGTCCTTATGATCAGTTGCAGATCAGACTGTTGTGATCCACGGGGTTTTTGTTTGCTAATTTTCAGAAGTTGATCACCAGGCCTTTCTTCCTGGTCTGTCTTAGTCCAGAAGCTCAACTAAAACCTGCCCACCATGGGCGATGCTGCTGGTGTGTGTGTGGGTATTGTTTTATAGCTGCTGCTGAGTCAGCCCCGACTTGGGACAACTCCATGCAGAAGACAATGAAACGCTGCCCTGTTCCATTCCCTCGATCTGCTGTGGGTTGCAATATTATGATCCAGGGCAACCTCACTGACTGAGTTTCAGAAGTAGCTCGCCAGGCCTTTCTTCCTAGTCTGTCTTAGTCTGGAAGCTCCACTGAAACCTGTTCAGCATCCCAGCAACATGCAAACCTCCACGGACAGATGGGTGGTGGCTGCACATGAGGTGCCTTGGCCAGGAATCGAACCCAGGTCTCAGGCATGGAGGGCGAGGATTCGACCACAGAACCACCACTGCCTCATTTGCATTTACAAAGTGGTGAAATTATGATACACTCCCCATAGGTTTTCTGTGGCTCAACAGAGGCGTAAGGGTGTTGATTGAGTCTTATTGCCCACCTGGGACCTGGTGTCTTCCACCTGGCAGGCGCTTGGGACACAGTGTTTGGTTGATTGATTGGAAACAAGCGTTGAGTGGTTCCCAGATGGAGAGGTGAGCAAATTCAAGAAGGTGCCTACAGAAAACCTAAGATCAGAATGAGGGGAAAAGAAGAAAAAGGAAAACACCCCTTTTTCTCACCCTTCTCCTAGAAATGGCTGAGAAGTTAAATTCATAGAGAATCAGTGGAATTAAATTTGTTTCTCCTTTTTAATTCATTGTAATAAGTGTATATATATATATATATACATATATATACACACACACCCAGAAAAAAAGGTGGCGCAGTGGGCTAAGTGCTCAGCTGCTAATCAAAAGGTCGGAGGTTCGAAGCCACCAGCCGCTCCATAGGAGGAAGATGTGGCCGTCTGCTTCCATAAAGATTATAGCCTTGGAGACCCTATGGGGCAGTTCTACCCTGTCCTTTAGAATCGTGAGTTGCAATGGATTTTTTTTTTTTTTTTTTTTGTACTTTAGGTGAAGGTTTATAGAACAAATAGTTTCTCATTAAACAGCTGGTACACATCTTGTTTTATGACAATGGTTAACAACCCCACAACATGTCAACACTGTCCCTTCTCAAGCAATGGGTTTTTTGGTAGCTATATAGACATATACACACACACACACACACATACACACACACATACATACGTATATACACGTTGTTAGGTGCCGTCAAGTCGGTTCTGACTCATAACGATCCCATGTACAACAGAAGGAAACACGGCTCAGTCCTGAGCCATCCTCACGATCATTGTTATGCTTGAGCCCATTGTTGCAGCCACTGTGTCAGTCCATCTCGTTGAGGGTCTTCCTGTTTTCTGATGACCCCGTACTTTACCAAGCATGACGTCCTTCTCCAGGGACTGTGATATGTATATAACAAAGCATCTGCCATCCCAACAGTTTTCCCATGTACACTGCAGTGACATGGACATGGCTCTCCATTTCCAGAGTTTTCCGTCACCTTTTACAGAACCTCAGTATCCTCTGAGCAATGGGCCCCTCTTTCTCCCTCCCTCCGCCTCTGTCACTGTTTTTCCTTTTCCGTTACATTTTTTGTTCTCTTCCTGAAGCTTCTGCAGGTAGAGCCTGATACCTGGACAGGTGTGGGAGCTGTCCAAAAGGGAGGGTGCATGGTATTTGACTGGATTTGCTCCTGGCTCTTTGAAAATCCCAGACAGTGATGAATGCTTTGCATTAAACAAACACGTCTCAGCCCTGTTACTTGTTGGAAATCTTTAGATGAACCCAAATTGGATTCTGCAGTTGTGAAGCAATTCTGTTAACCTGGTGAGTGGGACTTATCGGCCTTTGGACTATTGTGGTGCTATTCTGTACTCGGCTGAGCAAATAATCCGAGAAGTTGGACTATATGAAGAAGAACGTGGCATCAGAATTGGAGGAAGACTCATTAACAACCTGTGATATGCAGATGACACAACCTTCTTTGCTGAAAGTGAAGAGGGACTTGAAGCACTTACTGATGAAGATCAAAGACCACAGCCTTCAGTATGGGTTACACCTCAACATAAAGAAAACAAAAACCCTCACAACTCGATCAGTAAGCAACATCATAATAAATGGAGAAAATATTGACATTGTCAAGGATTTCATTTTACTTGACTCCACAGTCAACCCCCATGGAAGCAGCAGTCAAGAAATTAAACAACATATTGCATTGGGCAAATCTGCTGCAAAAGATCTCTTTAAAGTGTTAGAAAGCAAAGATGTCACCTTGAGGATTAAAGTGTGCCTGACCCAATCCGTGGTGTTTTCAATCACCTCATACGTATGCAAAAGCTGGACAATGAATAAGGAAGACCAAAGAAGAATTGAAGCCTTTGAATTATGGTGTTGGCGAAGAATATTGAAGATAGCATGGACTGCCAGAAGAACGAACAAATCTGTCTTGGAAGAACTGGTTGTGCAGTGGTTAAGAGCTCAGGCTGCTAACCTAAAGGTTAGCAGTTTGAATCCACCAGCTGCTCCTTGGAAACCGTATGGGACAGTTCTAATCTGTCCTGTAGGGTTGCCATGAGTCGGAATCGACTTGAAGGCAACGGGTTTGGTTTTTTGCCTGTGGATTGCCAGAACAACGAACAAATCCGTCTTGGAAGAAGTACAGACAGAATGCTCCTTAGAAGTGGGGATGGTGAAACTTCGTTCCACGTACTTTGGACATGTTATCAGGAGGGACCAGTCCCTGGAGAAGGACATCATGCTTGGTAATGTAGAGGGTCGGCAAAAAACAGCAAGACCTTCAACAAGATGGCTTGACAGTGGCTGCAACAATGGGCTCAAACATAGCAACACTTGTGAGCATGGCTCAGGACAAGGCAGCATTTCGCTCAGTTGTACATGGGGTTGCTGTGAGTTAGAACCAACTTGACGTCACCTAACAAACACAACAACATTCTGTAGTCAAAAGTCCCTGGGTGGTGCAAACAGTTAATGTGCTTCGGCTGCCAACAAAGAGTTGGAGGTTCGAGTCCACCCAGAGGCACCTTGGAAGAAAGGCCTGGCAATCTGCCTTTGAAAAAATCAGCCATTGAAAACCCTGTGGAGCCCAGCTCTACTCTGACACACAGGGGTTGATAAGAGTCAGAACTGACTCCACGGCAGGTGGTTTACTCAGTGGTCATACCCTGAAACATAGGAACTGGGGGAAGGGACCAAGAATCTTAACAGACTCGGCTGCCAAATGTGGAAATTGAATTGGGAAATAAAAACCTAAGTCTTCCCCACCCCTGGGCCTTCATCTTTGGAGAATGAAGCATTTTCTCCATGGCAGAGAGGCTGGATCATGAAGAAAGAAGGCTCTCTCTGGGTACAAATCATTGCCTTGCCATTTTTGAAAAATAAAAGCATTCTTCTAGAAAAATTGGCTCAGGGCAGTTGGAATTACATTTATACAGCTGAGAAAAACCACCGAAGCAATTCAATTGTCATTGAGTCGACTCCGACTCATGGCAACCCCACGTGTGGCAGAGTAGAACTGTGCTCCATGGGATTTCCAGTGGCTGGTTTCTCAGAAGCAGATCGCCAGGCCTTTCTTCTGACACACCTTCGGGTGGACTCAAACCTCCAACCTTTCAGCTAGCAGCCGAGTGCTTTCACCGTTTACACTACCCAGAAACTCATCTACCTACTATTGAGAGGCTATGTTACTATTCCTGGAATATTTTATTCAGTCTTTTATTCTTCTTAGACTAACACAGCGCACGATTTTTTTTAAATCTTGGTTTGCTTTTTAGTTTTCAAGAGGTCAGAGATCTTGAGCTTATGTCAATGCAGAGAGCAAAAAAGAAGAAATCAGCGAAGTGTAAGGAGGGAAGAACGTTGGCGATTGTAACTTGGGCGATAAGCGCTTTTGTGTCCAGCAGTAAAATTTAGCCCAGCATTCACACTGAAAGGAAATCAGCCGTCATTCTCCTATAAAAACCAAGAACTGAATTCAGAAATAGCGAGTATCTTTCTGACTCCTCTGAAGCTCGATTTGGTTTTTATGTCGATGCTATAAGATGAACGTAACGTTTGCCTCAGTTACCTCTCTTCAGGAACAGAGATAGAGTTGCAGTGTGGATTCAAGTTAGTAGACACATTCCAAAAAATACCAAACCACTTGCAGTTGAGTTGACTCTGACTCATGGCGAACCCGTGTGTATCAGAGTAGAGCTGTGCTCCATGGGGCTTTCAATGGCAGGTTTTTCAGAGGTGGATCTCCAGGCCTTTCTTCTGAGGCACCTCTGGGTGGACTGGAACCGCCAACCTTTTGGTTTGAGGCCCAGCACATTCACTGTTTGCACCACCGGGGACTCCTGTGGGGTATATTAAGATGTGCCTTTTGGATAAACGCAAACTGGATTCTGAACTTTCAGGATCTCTGCAGGATTGCTGTGTTTCTGGGATGATAATTTTAAGATGGGCAAACCAGTAAGTGATTGTGAGCTTGGAGATCTCATAAGAGGAACATGAGTACAGCATGCCTCAGCTCTTGGAGAAGCCGTGGTTTTGGAGACAGCATCCTGGATCCATTATTCCACAGGGGTCATGAAGTGGTTTGTGCTTAGCTGCTAACCAGAACATTGGTGGTTCAAGACGAAATGCCTGCAGTATGCTTTCTTAAAGATTAACCCAAAACTGACTGCTGTTGAATCGATTCTGACTCATAGCGACCCCATAGGGTTTCCAAGGCTGTAAATCTCTATGGAAGTAGACTGCCACATCTTTGTCCCGTGGAGCTGCTGGTGGATTCGAACCGCTGACCTTTCAGTTAGCAGTCGATCGCTTTAACCACTGTGCTACTGGTAAGAAAACCCTGCGGGACTCAGTTCTATTTTGTAACACAATGGGTCACCGTGAGTTGGAATGGACTTGACGGCAACAAATTGCCGTCAAGTCGATTCTGACTCATAGCGACCCTATAGGACAGAGTACAACTGCCCCACAGGGTTTCCAAGGAGCGGATGGTGGATTCAAACTGCCGACCTTTCGGTTAGCAGCCATAGCTCTTAACCACTGCGCCACCAGGGCTCCATTACAAGGCAGAGCGTCTGCTACATTCGTGTTAAAATCAGCCTTGCCTGTTGGTGGGAGCAGGGGAGTTATCAGCCCCGGCACACAGGGATTCAGCATAAATTCACGTAAAAGCATTTTGTCTTGAGCTGAAGTATTAGAACGTCCGTGGCCAGTGAGAGTACATTGGCGACCTGCCCCTTATTTGTAAAGATCAGAACGCGTAGTTCTGGGAGTTTAGCGGCCCCACGTACGTATGACAGAAGGACACGTTGTCTGGTCCTGGGTGCGTCTTCACCATCACTGCTCTGTCTGAGCCCCCGGGTCTCACGAGGACGGGACTCGCTGGCCTGTTGAGGCTGTTCGCCCGCATAGGCTCTGGGCTTCCTCTGTGTGTGGGTGCCTTTGCGTCAAGGAACTGGTTCAAGCGCCGACCACGTGGAGCGGGGCGTTTGTGTTACCCCTTGGTGCTGATGACACTGGTGTCCTTTTGTTGTTCACGGGGTCCCTGGGCTGGTGGCGGCTTCGTGTGCTTTAATGGAAGGAGCTATTGGCAGGCCCGCCTCCCTCTCTCCGCCTTCCTCCCTTCCATCCTTCCTGCATCCATCCGTCCATCCATCCTTCCCTTCCTTCCTCTCTCCCTCCTTCCTTCTTTCCTCTCCCTCCCTCTGTTCTTTCTCTTTTGTTCTTTATCTGTCTCCTTCTCCTGTCTTTATTTCTTTCTCTCGAGGTTTCCCTGTCTGTTTATCTCTCTCCCTCCCGTCCTTCTCTCCTCCTCCACTTCCGCTTCTTCTTCCTCGCTCTTCCCCCTCCCTCCCTCTCTCTCCTCTCCTCCTTCTCTCTCCCCTCCCTCCTCTCTTTCTTTCTCTCTCTCTCTCCCTTCTCTCTTGTTCTGTCCCCCTTCTCCCTTCCTCCCTCCCTCTCTCCCTTCCTTCTTTCCTTCCTGCCTTCATTTTGGTTTCCCCCCAGAACTTCTGGTTCTTGCTTCATGTTTCCCTGGGTCTCTAAGCCTCTGAGCCCAAGGAACGGCCTTCTAACAGCTGATGCCTCCTGGAGCCCTAGCCCCACCTAGAGCCAACCGACCCAGCGTTCACTTTTTTCTTTCCAACCTTCCGTTTCAGATGAGTCGAAGACCTAGACAGAAGGAGGAAATCCTGCCCAGGCTGCAAGACCAGTCTGACCTGATACATGTTTACCTCCAAGATGTGGAGTCCTTGCCCTTAAAGCAGACTTGGCAATTATTACTCTTCTCTCTTGTTCTAGAAAACCAGTGTAGTGGTGTGATTCCCAGAGAGCAAATTTCATACTTTGAATTCTGTATATTGCCTCCCTTCTTAATGTGAAGAAGTTTTTTGTTATATTACGTTACCTTACATTATGGAAAGTGATTACAATATATTATATTACATTGTGGAGGGTGATTACATTACATTATGGAGGATCATTACATTACATTGGATTACATTATGGAAGGCAATTACATTATATTATATTACATTATGGAGGGTCATTACATTACATATGGAAGGGCGTTACATTATGTTACATTATGGAAGGTCATTACATCACATCACATAACATGGAAGCTGATTACATTACACTATGGAGGGTGATTACATTACATCACATTATATAACAGTAGGGAAAGTGACTAGATTAGATTAGAGAAGTTCATTATGTTACATTATAGGAGAAGATTAGATAGCATTACATTATATTCATGCACAAGTAGCTTCAGAAAGTGAAGATAAATGCACTTTTTTAAAATTTAAATACAGCAGGAAGAAATGGAGTGGTTGGTTTCCATGTAATGTTGAGACTCGTCACCCCCAGTTCCATTTCTCCCAATGGATCAGTCAGCAGGGCAGGGAAGGGCCGCCATCTTTATTGCCCTAGCCCAAGTGAAGCTGATGAAGGCTTCCCGGTTCTATTTTGGTCTTGTAATACTGTTTTATTTCAAAGGGACTTTTTTATTAAACATAGTCAGAACCTATATCGTCGTCCTCGGCCCCGTTCAAATTGGTTTGCCTCTTAACCATGCAGAGTGCCTTTGTAGGAAGGAATTATTGTCCTATGAAATGAACGCAAGGTTAGAATTTGCCTGTGTTGACAGCCGACCAGCCTCCCCTGCCAGCAGAAAAGATACCCTCTGTGGTCACCTCCATGGATGCTTTCACCAATCTTTGAACTCTGCTCGTCAGTGGTTCGTTTATATCTGAGAACCATGGACTCTTTAGCATGTAACCATCATTTTGTGGTTGGAAGAAGGGATTACATCACTCAATCCATTTCATCCACATTTTAATTAAAAGTCGCGCTGACGGATGCTGTCCATGCATGTCCACTAAGGTATTTTAACCACGGACGGGCAGCGTCACACAGCTTAGTTTTATGAATGGAAAATGAACTGTTGTGGATTCATTCCGTGGTCCCTCTCTTGTTTGAAGCGTGTAGCTTATGTTTTCATTAGCAACAATGCAGCAAAGAAGTATTTTATCTGTTGATCTCTTACGCATTTTGAATTTACTGTCCAGTTCTGTAAGCTGTGGTTTTAATCCACAATGGATATGCGTGCATACGTCTGCAAACCCGTCGGGGAAGCTAGACGTTCCCCCTTTTGTAAGCTGTTAGTTTCCATTTTCTTAGAATGTGATTTTCTTAACTTTCGATTTCAAAGAGGTCTCCACCCTGTCGCTGCTCGGCTCTGGGAAATGAAAGGAACACAGTATATTCTGTGCTGTTTGCCGGAGGCGAAGCTAAACAGCGTGTTTCGGGAATGAGGGTCTTTGTGTTTATCTTCAGGGACTGCTGTGGATCGAATTTCTTCCCCTGATGACCAGGGCAGTTTGGGGCAGTCTGTGTCTACGCCCCCTCACTCAGCTTGCACCTGGGGGAGGTGGGTAGGAAGGCAAGGGGGCTGGATTCCCACCCCAGAGGATAGCAATCAGGTGGTAGGGGAATATGTCCCTTGTCCCAGATGCTGAAACGTACTGACCTGCAGAGATTCTCTTTGTTTCCTTTTGATGGCGACTGGGCACGGTTCCAAGTAAGGATTGTTTTTTCATAGAGAATACCACAAAAACCAAACCCCTTGTTGTCAGGGTGATTCTGAGTTCCTGGGTGGCACAAATTTTGTATAGCGAGAGCTCGGCTGCTAACCAAAAGGTCGCCAGTCTGAATCCACCAGCCACCCCTTGGAAGCCTTATGAGGCTATGAGTCGGAATCCACTTGATGGCAACTGGTTTTATTGTTTTGTTTGGTTTTTTGGTTTTATATGATCAGTTAGGTCCGTAGGTGACGCAAGCAGTTTGCAATTGGCTGCTGACCAAACAGATGGTGATTTGAACTGACCCAGTGGTGCTGCGGAAGAAAGGCCTGGCAATCTGCTTCTAGAAGGATTACAGTCAAGGAAACTCTATGGGGGCAGTTGTACTCTGTCACGCGGGGGTCACCGTTTTCGTAGATACATGTCCATTTTTGAATGTCGAGGGTTTCCTTATGCTTGTACTTTGGTATTCAGGGGAGAGAAAGCTACTATTAATGTAGTGAAAAACAAAACCATTTGGGTTCTGCTAATGAAGACCATTTATTCCTGCACCATATATGGAAAAATACCACCAAGGGCTCATACAGAGCATCAGAATAGGTGGTTGCTAAACACGGATGCAACACAACTCTTTGGTCTTAGGGTTTAGAATTGAGCTGTCTTTTCCAGAAATCCCTGGGTGGTGCAAGCAGTTACCATACCTGGCTGCTAACTGAAAGGTGGGAGGTTTGAGTCCACCCAGAGGCACCTCAGAAGAAAGGCCTGGCAATCCACTTCCGAAAAGTCAGCCTTTGAAAACCCTATGGAGCACAGTTCCACTCTGACACACACGGGGTTGCCGTGAATCGGAATCACTCCCCCCTGACAAGGAATGGTTTTTGTCTCTTCCAAAGAAACAGAATGTGACGTATATGCATTTTGCGGGCGAGTGTTCTGTGTTGTATTCAGATATGGGTGCTTTCTTCTTGTTTTCAGGGGAACAAGGGGACGTGAACATGGAGAACCATCAGGGCACCAACACGGAACCACCTGGTAAGGAGGGACATGGGAGGCCAGCTCCCCTCCTCAGGGCCGTGGTGTAACTTCCCCAATAGGACTGGATCCTGCTGTCCTGCCCACTTGTTCGACTCCATTTTATTGTTCGAAATGTGTTTGTTTATGTCTCATTGTTTTCAAAGGAATGCATTCGGGAGACAACATATATGGCATCTGGGGCTTTAGGGTTCAGAGACAAACGACCATGTTTTACGCAAATAACGCACACCTTCTACGTTTGTTTGTCAACCACTCCCTCCCCCTATGAGGTATTTTTGTAAGCCACTATGCCATTTTTTTTTACATGTTGCTGTGAAAAAAATTAGCATAGCACACTTATGAAAATACCTCAAAGGGGGAAGGAGCGATTGACAAACGTAGAAGGTGCGCGTTATCTGTGTAAAGCTACAGTAATTGTGTTGTTGTTAGCTGCCTGTGAGTTGGCCCTGACTCAAGGCGGTCCCATGCACAACAGAATGAAATGCCGCCCGGTCCTGCACCATCTTCATGATCTGTTACACATCACACCATTTTGATCCATAGGGTTTTCACTGACTAATTTTCAAAAGTAGATCACAGGCCTTTCTTCAGTTAATATGCCAGGCTGCTAACTGAAAGGTTGGAGGTTTGAGTCCACCCAGAGGCGGCTTGGAAGAAAGGCCTGGCGATCTGCCTCTGAAAACTCATCCACTGGAAACCCTATGGCACACAGTTCCACTCTGACACGTGCGGGTTGCCACATGTCTTGACGGCGACTTTTTTTTATACACATATAACATAAAATTTACCATTTTAGCCATTTTTCAGTGTACAATTCAGTGGGGTTCACTACATTCACCATGCTGTGCAGCCATCTTGTGTCTCGTTCCAAAACTTTCCCATTACCCCAAGCAGAAACCTGTACCCCTTAGGCAATAATCCCTCCCTCTGCCCAACCCTTTCTTGTTGTTGCTGTTAGTTGCCGTCAAGTTGGGCTCCTGGCGACCCCACATGTGCAGAGTAGAACTGTGCTCCACTGAGTTTTCAAGGCTATCACCTTTCAGAAGTTGATCACCAGGACTTTCTTCCAAGGCACCTCCGGGTGGTTTCAAACCCCCAACCTTTTGGCTAGTACTCAAGTGCTTAACCATTTGCAGCATGCAAGGAGTCCTCCCAACCCCTCAGCAACTACTACTCTACTTTGGACTTCAGAATGCATTTGCCTATTCTAGATATTTCATATATGTGCAGTCATACAGTATTTGTCCTGAGGGATTGAAAGGTTTTAAAATTTCCTCTTCTTGTCTATTTAAAGTCTTTCCTTGTCTCTTTGACCCCGCAGTTCAACGCACGCTTCTAGAGAAGGCTTAGAGACTCCCGGCAAAAAACAACCCAGGTGTTCACAGCTGGGTTAGAAGACGGACTTCTGCTGTTTGCCAAGGACACCATCTCTGACAGGCAGAGACACAGAGGCTGGGAGGAGCCCCATCCTGCCCCCCAGTTTGCTCGCATGGGGATTTGTTTGTTTGTTTTAATACTGTGATGCGCTCTGCCTGTTGCCCTGCCGGGTCTATGATGTTTACTAACAAGGAATTTTCCAGCCAAAGGGGACTCGGGCCCCTTCTCCAAGGCCCTCGGGGGTTTCCCGTGGGATGTGACAAGCAGACCGTTATAAAGTCCCAATCATTCAAATACCACGCTGACTCAGGGACCCCCGGTCCTGTACTCCTGGCCATTTACAGATTGCCTGGAAATTAAACACATCTGAAATTTCCACGCCATTGGTATTTTTTTTTTTATAAAGTGAGATGAGTCTTCCACTTACTGCCTCCATAATTGTTTTATTTGTTAAGAGTTTTGATAGATACCAGACTAATTTTTTAAAAAAAAGTAGAAACCAAGTATTGTTTACTTCGGTGTTTTGCTTTCTGACTACTTCCTAAAGAAGGCTGTAGAAATGAGCAGACAGATTCCATGCTCCCTTCCTGGAGGCTTAAAGATGGAGCATCAAGCTAGGGTTTCCTTTCTCTGCGCTTTTTCTTTCACCTGTTTTACCACATCAGGGACTGGTACTCCTGGCACGCATATGCTCCCCTGCACCCCTATACTTTCTGCATACAGATACTCCTCTATATCCAGATACTCCTCTATAGCCAGATACTCCTCTATAGCCAGATACTCCCTGCACCAGATACTCCTGGCATCCAAATACTCACCTGTATCCTGCACACAGATGCTCCCTGCACACAGATACTCACTTGTACCCAGGTACTCCTCTATATCCAGATACTCCCATGCGTGCAGCTACTCCTCTACATCTAGATACTGCCTGCACTCAGATATTTTCTGCATCCAAATACCTGTATCCAGATACTCAGCTTTACCCTGCATACAGATACTCACCTGCATCCAGATACTCCTTCACATCCAGATACTCCCCTCTATGCAGATATTAACCTGCATCCAGATACTCCTTCACATCCAGATACTCCCCTCTATGCAGATATTAACCTGTATCCAGATACTCCCTGCACCCAGATACTTCCTGCATCCAGTTCTCCCCTGCATCCCCATGGGTGCCCTGTGGGTGAATGTCAGATCCATGAGTCGTTTGTACAGTATACGAGATGCCAGCTGCTTCGATGTGGGAGCTTGGTTTCGCCACGGGGTCCACTTGCTTCACATACCTTCTAACAGCATGGACTTCACTGAATACATGCTGTCTTCCTTGCAGTAAAATTATAAGTTTTATGCTTTTAAAATTACGGCTTTTCTGCATTTCCTCATTTAGGGTCACATGTATACTGGAAGGCTGTTTTTTTTTTTTTTTTGTTAGTTTGTTTTTAAGTAATCTTTTGTTGAGAAGTGTTATGAGAAATGATTCATCAATAAATGCGAAATGTGTGGTAAACTTGACTGGAAATTATATGAAGATAAATATGTAGGTTGGAACGTTGCAGATTCTGGTTTCCTCAAAACATATGTTTAAAGTGAGGCAGTTTGATAGCTAATGACCAAAGTCCATCTTCTTATTATTTGCTCAGGCGTGACACATTTATAGTCATTTTTATTTACGCATTTTTCTTTAAACCACCGCAAGTTGTTTAAAATGTGTGTTTTACGTAAAAGCAAAGAAATGGCTTCACTTGGATTTCGTGTTAATTTCATAGACCATCAAAACCGGGGTATCCCTGATGAAATTGACCTCATCGATAAACTTTTCGTCACTGAAAAATTAAAACATTCTCAGTATGTTCCCACTGGCACAGACGAGCTGACGTAAGCTCCTGGAACTCTGTTATCCAAAGAATGACAATTTCATAAGAAACGTTGTTAACTGCCATTCTGTCGGCTCCAACTCGTGGCGACCCTGTGTATAACAGAATCAGACACTGCCCGTTCTTAGACCGTCTTCACCATTGTTCATATGCTTGAACCCATTGCTGCAGCCACTGTGTCAATCCATCTCACAGAGGGTCTCCCTCCTTTTCACTGACGTTTCCTTTACCAACTATGATGTCCTTTTCTAGCAATTGGTCTTTCCTGATGATGTGTTCAAAGTAAGCAAGTCGGAGTCTCGCTGTTACAGATTAAATTGTGTCCCCCAAAAAATATGTGTTGAGTGCAGCCCCTGGACACCCTTTTAGCTCAGTAATGAAGTCACTCCTGAGGTTCACCCTTCAGCCAAAGATTAGACAGCCCCATAAAACAAAACGAGACTCAAGGGGCACACCAGGCCAGGGACAAGGACGAGAAGGCAGGAGGGGACAGGAAAGCTGGTAACAGGGAACCCAAGGTCAAGAAGGGGGAGTGTTGACATGTCGTGGCGTTGTTAACCAATGTCGTAAAACAATATGTGTACTAACTGTTTAATGAGAAACTATTTGTTCTGTAAACCTTCATCTAAAGTACAATAAATTTAAAATATATATATATGTGTTGAAATCTTAACCCCCTATACCTGTGGGAATAGGGTTTTCTTTGTTATATGAAAGAGGCCAGGTCAGTGTACCGTGTGTCTTAAATCTACTCACTTTTGAGATACAAAAGGAGCAGATTAGACGCAGAAGAAAGCAAGCAGAAACGGGGTGAAGACAGATGCCACACGGAGATCACCAAGGAATGCCGAGGAGAACTCTAGGGAAGCTGAGACCAGGATTCAACCCCAAAGCCGACAGAGAGCCTTCCCTAGAGCTGGTGCCCTGAATCCAGGCTTCTAGCCTCCTGAACTGTGAAACAAAAAAAATGCCACCCACTCGTGGTATTTCTGTTAATGCAGCACTAGGTAATTCACCATCCTTGCTCCTATTCTAATATTAGTAATTAATGTTATCACCGATGGTGTACCGTCCAAGTGAAGATCTTTCCCCCATTCAAAGGCACGGTGTTAAAGTCAGACCCGAGTGGTCTTGGCAAATCTCCTGATTCTGGAAAGGAGTGGGTTCCTTGGGACAGAGGTGACTGCCTCCAATTCTGGGACTTTCCCACTTGCAATCTCAGGAACTGCCCCCGGGTTGGAGGTGAGCACATGAGCCATCCCCCGTCCTTGAGAATCAACCCTGCAGCCCCCACATGCATCCTTTCACTGACTCCTGGCTTCACTGTTGCCGTTGAGCCGACTTTGACTCATGGCGACCCCGTTGAGTTGAGTTGACTTCGACTCACGGCGACCCCGTTGAGTTGAGTTGACTTCGACTCA
>NW_004444070.1:5978342-5992933 GCF_000243295.1 Trichechus manatus latirostris | reverse complement strand
ACTTCGACTCACGGCGACCCCGTCGAGTTGACTTCGACTCACGGCGACCCTGTTGAGTTGAGTCGACTTCGACTCACGGCGACCCCGTTGAGTTGACTTCGACTCACGGCGACCCCGTTGAGTTGAGTTGACTTCGACTCATGGCGACCCGTCGAGTTGACTTTGACTCATGGCGACCTCGTAAACAACAGAACGAAATGTTGCCCAGTCCTGAGTCATCCTCACAATCGGCTGCGTGTTCCAGTCCAGTGTGGTGGCTGTTGTGACAATCCATCTCACCGAGGGTCTCCCCCGCCCTCGCTGGCCCTCTGCTTCACCAAACATGACGTCCTTCTCCAGCGACTGATCCCTCCTAAAGACATGTCCAACGCAAGTGAGTCAGACAATATTCTGTCGTGATCCATAGGATTTTCACTGGCTGATTTTTGGAAGTAGATCACCAGGCCTTTCTTCCTAGTCTGTCTTAGTCTGGAAGCTCTGCTGAAACCTGTCCACCATGGGTGACCCTGCTGGTATTTGAAATACTGCTGGCACAGTTTCCAGTATCCCAGCAACAGGCAAAACACCACAGTATGACAGACTGACAGACAAATTTTCTTAAAGCATTTCTCCTACGCACACACATATGCGCACCCCTTCGGAACTTGATCCACCTAAGTAACTTAGTTTATAAAGATGTTACCTGGAAAATAAATCCAAAAAACCAATCCACATAAATATACATTTTCCATGTGCCAACAACTGGATGCTGAAGAGACCAGGGTTTATTTCTCCTTGTGGGTCTGTTTGGCATGGACCCAGCTTCTCTGGGTGATTTAGAAACTGTTCTCTCGTGATCAGGATTTTTTTTTTCCTTCATTCTCATGTACTTATTCCATAACAGAGGAGATCAAAGCCTTTCGCAAAGGTCGCTTTTTATTCTACCCCAAGCTTGAAGGCAGGTAGAATTCCAGGTGCCCTCAATAGTGGTGTGGAATCATCAAGGAATTTTAGGAGAGAAGAAACTGGAAGAATCACATTCATTGTTTGACTCATATCAGATCACACTTCTCTCTCTCGGGAGATCTCAAATGAAAGAGAGAATTTGCTAGTTAAGTAAAATGACTCAGACTTAAATTATGGATGTTGTTTCTTTAAGGCAAGGAGTCCTGGTGGTGCAGTGATTAAGTGCTCGGCTGCTAACTGAAAGGTCGGAGGTTCAAACTCACCAGCCTCTCTGCAGGAGAAAGATGTGGCA
Source organism: Trichechus manatus latirostris (assembly GCF_000243295.1). Taxonomy (NCBI): domain Eukaryota; kingdom Metazoa; phylum Chordata; class Mammalia; order Sirenia; family Trichechidae; genus Trichechus; species Trichechus manatus. The sequence continues at coordinate 5,991,696 of NW_004444070.1, read as the reverse complement.
GTCTGCTCCTGTCTGAGTCCTCTAGTGCTGCTCTAACAGAAATACCACAAGTGGATGGCTTTTACAAACAGAAATTTATTCTCTCGCAGGATAGGAGGCTAGAAGTCCGAATTCAGGGTGCTAGCTCCAGGGGAAGGCTTTCTCTCTCTGTCAGCTCTGGGGGAAGGTCCTTGTCATCAATCCTCAGCTGGTCTAGGAGCTTCTCAGCGCAGGGACCCCAGGTCCAAAGGACACACTCCACTCCTGGCTCTTCTTTCTTGGTGGTAGTGAGATCCCTCATCTCTTATCACTTCTCTCTCCCTTTATCTCTTGTAAGATAAATGGTGACGCAGGCCACACCCCAGGGAAACTCCCCTTACATCAGATCAGGGCTGTGACCTGAGTAAGGGTGCTGTATCCCACCCTAATCCCCTTACAACTGATGGGCTGATCACATCAGATCACATCATGTAGGATGATTACATCATTACACATCTGCTAAACCACTTCGAATCATGGCCCAGCCAAGTTACCACATATTTTTGGGGACACAATTCAATCCATGACAGCTCCTGTAAAGATTACAGCCTTGGAAACCCTTTGGGGCAGTTCTATCGGGTCGCTATGCGTCGAAATCGACTCAACAGCGATGCGTTTTCTTTAAGGCATCCATTTTTTTTTTTCTTTCTTTTTCCCTTCTTTGTAGAAGGAAGTCAAAATGAAGTCACTGTGGATTTCCACCCTGCACTGTACAGCAAACCTTCAAAGGGGATGGGCAGTTCATTATTTCAAATTACACGGCAGACACTTTTAGCAGAGTTTAGAGGTTCGCCGGCGGTAATGAGATGCACTGATGACAGTATTCATCCTTCCTGATAGCCCGGCTTTTTGCCTCCAATCTTTATCAGTCTCCAGCTTCAGTGCCCGCTTGAAAGCCAGCCTTTATGTTGCCAGAACTGCTTTTAAAGAGGATGGTTGCATTCTTCGCACAGGTCAGCATGTCGGGGAGAGCGGGAGTGTGCTCGGCGGAGGAATTCGCTCAACTCCGGCCCTGCTCAAAAGTGTACAATTTTGTCCCAAGCGAAATCTTGCTTGAGAGAAAAAAATCATTAAAAAGAGATGCGTGTGTCCTTCGGTACAATTGTGTTGATTCCCACTATGTGTCCTTTGTAACCTAGCAATGATGATGTTCTGAGAATAACGAATACTTGGTGCCGTTTTTCTTTGTTGAGAAGAGAGGAAGCTGTATGAGTTGCCTGCAGCCGCTGAAACAAATTATCATAAACCTAGTGACTTAAAACAACAGGAATTTGTCCTCTCTCGGTTTTGGAGACCAGACGTCTGAATAAAAGCGTCGGCAGGGCTGCGCTCCCTCCGGAGGCTCTGGGTGAGGATTCTTCCTTGTCTCTTCCAGCTTCTGGTGGCCCCAGGCTTTCCTGGGCTTGTGGCTGCATCACCCCAATCTCTACCTCCTTCTTCACGTGGCTTCTCCCCTCTGGCTGTCTCTCTGTGTCTCCACCTATTGCCATCCAGTTGACTCTGACTCATGGTGACTCCATATGTGTCAGAGTAGAACTGTGTGCCGTAGGGTTTTCAGTGGCTGATTTTTCAGAAGTAGGTCACCAGGCCTTTCTTCCGAGGTGCCTCTGGGTGGACTCCAACCTCCAACTTTCCAGTTAGCAACCAAGTTCATTCATTGTTTGCACCACCTGGGGACTCCATAGATACATAGATATATGGACTATGTTGTTGTCGTTAGGTACCCTCAAGGCAGTTCCGACTCACAGCGACCCCATGTACAACAGAACAAAACACTGCCCCGTCCTGCGCCATCCTCATGATTGTTTTTATGCTTGAGCCCACTGTTGCAGCCACTGTGCCAATCCATTTCATTAAGGGTCTTCCTGTTTTTCGCTGACCCTCTACTTTACCAAGCATGATGTCCTTCTCCAGGGACTGGTCCCTCCTGATAACATGTCCCAAGTCTGTGAGACAAAGTCTCGCCATCCTCGCTTCCAAGGAGCACTCTGGCTGTACTTCTTCCAAAACAGATTTGTTCGTTCTTCTGGCAGTCCGTGATATATTCAGTATTCTTCATCAACACCAAAAATCAAAGGCATAATTTCTTCTTCAGTCTTCCTTATTTATTGTCCAGATTTTGCATGCATATGAGGTGATTGAAAATACCATGGCTTCGGTCAGGTGCACTTTAGTCCTCAGAGTGACGTCTTTGCTTTTCAACACTGTAAAGAGGTCTTTTGCCGCAGATTTGCCCAGTGCGATACTCCCGTTTACAGACTATGTTGTTGTTGTTAGGAGCCGTCGAGTCGGTTCCGACTCATAGCGACCCTGTAGGCTCTAGACTGTAGTTACCTAAATACGTAGACAAAAATAAAAATAAAAACAGTTGCTTTCAGGTCAATCCTGACTCCTGGCAACCCCGTGAGTGTCAGAGTAGAACTGTGCGCCATAGGGTTTTCAGTGGCTGATTTTTCAGAAGTAGGTCACCAGGCCTTTCTTCTGAGGTGCCTCTGGGTAGACTTGGACCTCCAGCCTTTCCGTGAGCAACTGACCGTTTAACCATTTCCACCGTCCAGGGAGCCAAGAGTTACAACCCAGGTCCCTGTGCTAACGTTGGCATTGCCCGGCACTTTGTCTTACCCTATGATGGCCGCCATGCCGTGGGGTGCAGCTGCGTCTGGGTTCAGGCAGCGCCCATGCCTTTGAACGGGAGCACCGCACACACCCCAGGGAGCAGAGGAGGGGGTGTGGCCGCTTTCAGATACCCAGGCTCCTCATCGGTGATTGGGGGACAGTCTCTGCCTCCCCATCATGCCTCCCCAACATGCCAATTGGAGGGTGCGGCTTCGATAGCCTCCTTCATAGGCATGCAAGCACTTGTCCCTCCCGTCTTTGGCTGTGGAGCCTGGGATCCGGGAGTCGGCCCATTTGGGGTTTGGCAAAGGGATGGTTGTTTGCTTAATACTTTCCACTTGAAGACACCCGTCCCCTCCCTTCCAAGCTGGGTGACCAGTAGTCCCCAGGAGCAGGGTGGGGCGCTGTGCTGGGGTATCTGCGCCCGTGTGTCATCCCCCATCAAAGCATGGCGAGCCTGCGGGGAGTCCCGTGGTTCCTGCTGCTGGGTGTTCTAATCCACACGGGACGAGGTAGGAGCCTGCTTGCTGAGGGAGACCTGGGGGCGTGGGTGTGGGCCTCCCTCTGGGGCTTCTACAGACACTTCCAGACGAGGTTCTGCTAAGTGAGGGTTACGATTTGCAGAGTGGGTCAGAAAGGAGATTGGAAACATTGGTTGGGGAAGGAGAAGAAGGGCCGGGGGCTGATTTTGCGCCTGGGAGTTGGAGCTGGCATTCAGAAATACGAACGGTGTTCTCCGGTTTTCACCTGAAACCACAGCATCTCACGTGTTGAAAAACTGGCCTGTTTCACTCGGACGCTTCGGCACCAGCGGCCACCTGAGAGATTTCAGTGACTTGCCACTGATTGAAAATATTTAGTTCGGCCCACTTTCGGAGGGCAAAAATACTGTTGACATGCAACTATTTCTTATCGGATGGCTTGTGGGCTCTTGGGGACAATGGGAGGGCAGCGTGTGTTGGGGTTTTTAAACCTTTGCATCAACATCGTCCTTTGGCTTTTGCAAATGAAAACCATCTGGGCTGTTTGCACGCCAAAGGCTTCAACATGTCCTTTAGGGAGCGCTGAGGTCTTGTGTTCGGCGGTGGAAAACTTGGTTCTGGGTGTTGGCGATCATGGCACAGCATTGTTGTAATTGTGAAAGGTGTTGAATGGGCAAGTGCTGTGTCCTCTGTATCTTTACACAATAAAAAGGGACACTCCTCCCCCCACCCCCCAAAAAAAGAGACTTTAATATGAGCTTGGAAGCTCTGTCTGGACTCCAGGATTGGATTATTATTATTGTACTTTAGATGAAGGTTTACAGAACAAACTAGCTTCTCATTAAGAAATTAGCACACATATTGTTTTGTAACATTGGTTACCAACCCCATGACATGTCAACACTCTCCCTTCTCCACTTTGGGTTCCCTATAACCAGCTTTGCTGTCCCCTCCTGCCTTCTCGTCCTTGCCCCTGGGCTGGTGTGCCCCTTTAGTCTCGTTTTGTTTCATGGGGCTGTCTAATCTTTTACTGAAGCATGAACCCTGAAAGTGATTGCATTACTGAGCTAAAAGGGTGTTGTGGGTCCATACTCTCGGGGTTTCTCCAGTCTCTCTGTCAGGCCAGTAAGTCTGGTCTTTTTTTTTGTGAGTTAGAATTTTGTTCTACATTTTTCTCCAGCTCTGTCCGGGACCCTCTGTTGTGATCCCTGTCAGAGCAGTCGGTGGTGGTAGCCGGGAACCATCTAGTTGTGTTGGACTCAGACAGGTGGAGGCTGGTAGTTGTGGTCCATTAGTTCTTTGGACTAATCTTTCAAGATTGGGGTTTTTGGACTGTTGGGGACACCTTGTTAAGGAGCTGTCATCACGAATCCCTGAAATGTAGGATTTGAACAGCTCCCGCGTCCTGCTTTGATTCCTGGGATTAAAATGTCCAAGTGAAGTTTAGGAAGGAACAGCACTGTGTTTTAGGAGTTGGAGATCTCACGCATTTCCTGTTTACCCTGTTTGGGGGCGTGGTGTCATTAAAGAAGCAGTTGGTTGCCTGGGGGCCGACGGGATGTCGCAAGAGATTGCTGTGCCCAGGACCCAGTTTCTTCCGCGACACCCTTTTATTAAGCCGGGTCGTCTTTATGTCTCTGTATCGTACTGTGCGGACTTTCCGTCTTTCGTAGACCATGCTGCGAGGCACGCTCGGTCGATTCTGTGTGTGGGAAGATGTTTGTCTTTTGGTTTACACAAGGGCTGAGTCGAGAACCAGATGGCAAGGCTGTGATTTCACGTGGGGACGCTCGGTGGCAACCACGGGGCCCCAGGAACACATTTCCAGTTCAGTGTTGCTGCCATTCGCGACCCTACCAAAACCAGTTGCCGTTGAGTCCGACTCACAGCGGCCTCACATGTGTCAGAGTAGAACTGTGCTCCGCAGGCTTTTCACTAGCTGATTTTTTGGAAGGAGATCGCCAGGCCTTTCTTCCCAGGTTCCTCTGGGTGGACTCAAACCTTCAACGTTTCTGTTAACAGCCGATTGTGTTCACCGTTTGCAGCACCCAGGGTCTTCTGAGTTAAGGTACCAAAAAACCAAACCAGTTGCCATCCAGCGGACCCTGCCTCATGGTGCCCCCATGTGTGACCGAGTAGAACTGTGCTCCGTAAGGTTTTCAAAGGCTGATTTTTCAGACGTAGATCGCCAGGTCTTTCTTCCAAGGCACCTCTGGGTAGACTTGAACCGCCAATTTTTCAGTTAGCAGCTGAGCACTTAATCGTTTGTATTTACCCAGGGACTTCCTAGGGAGTGTGTTAACCCTATTCTCTCCTTCAACCTAGTCTCTACTGTGTATAGCATATTCAGTCATTTATGGATAACCAAAGGTCTCTGTGGTGCAGTGCTTAAAGCGCTCGGCTGCTAACCGAAAGGTCAGCGGTTTGAAACCACCAGCCGCCCTGCTGGAGAAACAAGTGGCCCTCTGCTTCTGTAAAGATTTACGGCCTCGGGAACCCTATGAGGGCAATTCTACTCTGTCCTATGGGATCGCTATGAGTCAGAATCAGGGGCGGATTACCCAATAAGCAAGGTAAGCATGAGCTTACTTGTGCTTACTTGCTAATCTGTAGTGCACCATTTCACCTGTTTTTCACCACAAACCCATGTGAAATGGTGCGCTACAAATTGGTAAGCAAACACAGGTGAGCCCGTGAGTGCCTCGCCTACTGCGAACCCGCGCAGGCCTTGCCAACTGCGAACCTGCACGCCTTGCAGACTGTAAACCCCCACGTACCCTGCCGACTGTAAACCTGTACACCTTGCCGACTGGTTAATCTGCCCCCAGTTGGAACCGACTCCACGGCGGTGGGTTTGGCTTTCTGATATGGATAACTGGATGCCAAACCCTTTCAGCGAGCCATTCCATCCATTGTAAATCCCTAGGAAGCTTGCTGTTCACCTAACAACATCCCTCAGGAGAAAATCGCGGAGGAGCTGCAGTCGGCGGGTGTTCCTTACCTTCCTGCAGGTGCTGTTGTTAGCTGCGGCGGAGTCGGCTCTGACTCCGGGCGACCCCGCGTGTGTCAGAGTAGAACTGTGCTCCATAGGGTTTCCAATGGCTGGTTTATCTAAAGGAGATCACCAGGCCTTTCTTCCAAGGTGCGTCTGGGTGGACTTGACTCTGCAACCTTTCGGTTAGCAGCTGAGTATGTTCACTGTTTGTAAGCCCAGGGACTCCTAGGAGTAAATTCAAAAAACAACAACAAAACCCAGCTGTCCTGGAGCTGATTCTGACTCCTGACAACGCCACGCGTGTCACAGCAGGACTGTCCTCGGTAGGGTTTTCAATGCCGTGACCTTTTGGAAGCAGACTGCCAGGCCTTTCTTCCCAGGTGCCTCTGGGTGGGTTTGAACCACCAATCTTTATATTAGTAGTCAAGGAGCTCCCAGGAGCTCCTTGTCCATGCTGAGTTCTTTTGATAATAGTAATTTCCCACAAAAAAACAAAACCCGCTGCAGTCCAGTCAATTCTGACTCATAGCGACCCCATAGGCTTTCCAAGCCTATAAATCTGTACGGAAGCAGACTGCCACATCTCTCTCCCGAGGAGCTGCTGGTCCTTTGGAACCGCTGACCTTTTGGTTAGCAGCCGATGGCTTTAATTTAATAATAGCAGTACTTCCTAAAGGCAGAGCCCGTCTGTGTATTAACTTACTTAACATTTCCACTGCCTTATGGAGTGGATGCCACAGTTGAACCCATTTTGCAGACGGGCAAACTGAGGCTCCGAGAGGTTCGATCGTTTGCCCAGGGTCTCGGGGCCGGTAAAGCGCAGAGCAGGACTCAGACCCAGGTGGCGGGCTCCAGAAGTGTACCCCAGCCCACGCCCTGCAGCTGATCTGACGGCAGCCCCAGGCGGGGGCTTTAACTGCCCTGCACGGACAGGGATGTGAGTTCCCGAAGGTGGATGGCATTTGCGGGAAGTTGCGTAACTCACGCGGCTTTCATTCTCTGTGTAATGACCTCCGCGCGCCTCCTGCTGTGGACCAAGCGTGGCCCTGGGGACGTCAGAGGGGTCCCCTTTGGCAAGCAGCCCCTCCCTCACACCGGGGGGAGGGTTGGGAAAGGGCGTGGGGGAACCTGAAGCTGGCTCATTGGCCTCTGGGTCAACATGTGCAGAGAGGTGTGTAAATCACGTGCAAATAAATGTGCCAATAAATGGTCACATGTGTCCAAGTCCTGGCTAAGCAGCTAAAGGCACAGACAGCCCACTCCCCTACAGACAACCATCACCATCTGAGGGACTGCGCAAGGTCACAGGGTCCTGAAAACACTCAGCGAGGCCGACGCAACCGCTTGTTCAAGAGCCCCAGAGAAACAGCGTTGCTGCACCTAACGTCACCAAGCAATCTGTGTATAAATTTTTGTATGAGAAATTAACTTGAGCTGTAAACTTTCACCTAAAGCGCACTAAAAAAGAAAGAAAGAAAGAAAACAGATCGTTGTTATGATTCACAGAGTGTAAATGGTTATTATGGAGCCCCTGGGTGCTACAAACGGTGACCGTGCTCAGCTGCTAACCGAAAGGCTGGAGGTTCAAGTCCACCCAGCAGCACTTCGGAAGAAAGAGCTGGCGATCTACTTCCCAAAAGTCCCACAGAGCACAGCTCTGCTCTGACTCACATGGGTTGCTATGAGTCAGAATTGACCTGATGGCAATTTTTTTTTTTTAAGGCTGACTTCATGGTAACTACCCCAATGACACCATCCCTCCAAGCTCTAACAGGCTAGCCACGGCCTTATTCAAGAGCCTGTCTCAAACCCTGGGCTCATTCATTGAGCCAAAGAGGGCAGTGGGTTCAGGAGTCCCTGGATGGTGCAAACAGTTAATGCGCTCAGCTGCTAACTGAAAGGTAGTAGATTTGAGTCCACTCAGAGAGGTGCTTTGGAAGAAAGCCCTGGTGATCTACTTCTGAAAAATCAGACATTGAAAACCCTGCGGAGCACAGTTCTACTCTGACAGCCACTGGCTGGTTTAAATTATAATTATGAATTATTCATATAAAATAAGGTAATAATAATAATATGCTTATATTCTTAACAAATAAAAATATATCAAACCCGTTGCCCTAGAATCAATTCCATCACAAGGACCTCATGTGTTACACAGTACAACCGTGCCCCATGGGTTGTCTTTTTTTTTTTTTTCTTTAGCATTAATTTTATTTTTTATTGTGCTTTAGGTGAAAGTTTACAGAGCAAAGGAGTTTCTCATTCAACGATTAATACACACAGTGTTTTGTGACATTGGTTGCAAACCCCGACAAGTATCAACACTCTCCTCCTTTCCACCCCGGGTTCCCCGTGTCCATCCGTCCAGTTTTCCTGTCCCTTCCTGCCTTCTCGTCTTTGCTTTAGGGCAGATGTTGCCCATTGAGCCTCATATACATGATTAAACCACAAAGCACATTCTTTGTATGTGGTGTTGTTTGTTTCATAGGCCTGTCTAATCTTTGTCTGAAAGGTGGAGTTTGGGAGTGGCTTCAGTTCTGACTTAGCCTTGGGGTTCCTCCAGTCTCTGTCAGACCAGTAAGTCTGGTTTTTTTTTTTGTGAATTTGAATTTTGTTCTACATTTTTCTCCCGCTCCGTCCAGAACCCTCTATTGTGATCCCTGTCATAGTGGTCAGTGGTAGCTGGGCACCATCTAGTTCTTCCGGGCTCAGGCTGGTGGAGGCCGTGGTAGTTTCGGCCATTAGCCCTTTGGACTAATGTTTCCCTCATGTCTTTGATTTTCTTCATTCTCCTTTGCTCCAGATGGGATAGGACCAGTAGATATATCTTAGTCGGCTGCTAACAGGCTTTTAAGACCCCAAATACTACTCATGTATAGGGTTTTCTTTGCTGTAATCTTTAGGAAAGCAGATTGCCAGGCCTTTCTTCCACAGCACCACTGAGTGAGTTCAAACCACAAACCTTTAGACCATAGTCCAGGGAAGAACTCTTGCACCCACCGCGGGCATCTTCCTAACGGAAGGGGGTTTGCAGTTTAGCAGCTGTGATCTTCAGGTATTTAATTAGTATTCACTCTTAAACCTAAGTGGGATCGAGGGAGCTGGAGGCAGAATCAGGCCTTCGAGATGAAGAACCAGAAACGGAAATCCTTTCCCTTGTCTTGCTGGGTTCATTGAGAAAAAAAAAGAAAACAAGATTTATCCCCAATTTGAGGCACTGATGGCTCGGTGGTAAAATTCTCAGCTCCTGTGAGGGAGACCCGGGATTCGATCCCTGGCCAGTGCACCTCATGTACAGCCACCACCCGTCTGTCAGTGGAGGCTTGCGTGTTGCTGTGATGCTGAGCAGGTTTCAGTGGAGCTTCCAGACTAAGACAGACTAGGAAGAAAGGCCTGGCCATCTACTTCTGAATTAGCCAATGAAAACCCAATGGAGCCCAACAAAACGTTGTCTGATATAGTGCTAGAAGATGAGCCTCCTAGGGTGGAAGGCACTCAGAATACGCAGTGGCCTCAACAGCGGACTCTAACACATCGACGGTGGTGAAGATGGGCACAACTGGGCAAAGTTTTGTTCTGTTGTGCATCGTGTTGCCATGAGTTGGAGCTGATTCAACAGCAACTGCCAACAACCACAACTAAAACTAAACCGTATGTATGTATCTATCTGTCTATCTACCTAGATAGCTGCCTGTCTGTCTATGACGTTGAACAGGTTTCCGTGGAGCTTCCAGACTAAGACAGACTAGGAAGAAAGGCCTGGCGATCTACTTATGAAAATCAGCCCATGAAAACCCAATGGATCACAATGGTCCGGCCCACAACTGATCATGGGGATGGTGCAGGACCAGGCAGCATTTTGTTCTGTTGTGCACGGGGTCAGCGTGAGTCGGGGCCAGCTCCATGGCAGCCAATAACCACAGTCCCTCATTTAAACTGGCTTCTGCTCCCTCAGGAGCCCCGGTGATGCAACGGTTAAGCACTCGGCGGCTCACTAAAAGGTTGGTGGTTGGAATCTACCAGCCATCCTCAGGAGAAAGACCCGGCAATCTGTTCCTGGAAAGATGACAGCCTAGGAGACCCCATGGGGCAGTTCTCCGTCACACGGGGTGGGGGGACTGTGAGTCAGAGTCGACTTGAGGACAATGGGATTAGCTTTTTTTATTTGGCCCGCTCTCTCTTGCCTGTCTCCTGGGACATCACTCGACATTTGCGTGCATTTGTATAGAGCCGTGAGCTCTTTTTCCATGCACAGACCAGAAACAAGAAAAATTAAGTGAACAGTTTTAACAGGAGTACACAATATTCCTGAGCCCTTCCCCATGAATAAAATTGTCTCAGGTGCTCTGCCCCACCTTCTGCACAACTTCTTTGTTTCTCTCTCTGTATTTCTGTCTCCCGGGTGGTTTGTGGTTGACTGGTGAGCGATTGTGATAGGGATAATTGCTCACGGCACTGCGCAACTCCGCCCCATGCGGCCTCACCCATCCTCCCCGTGGAGCCTCCCTGGATTCCGCCTCATCACGTCCCTTCCAATCATCCTTTGATCTAACAAATTGACGGGTGTGGAAATGGAGCCACAAACGAGTCCTTTAACGTGTTTGCTGTCAACCCTCCGATCATTGGGGCAGCTGAACCCGTCTGGCAATTCCGGGGTGGTTTGCAGACCTGGGTGTGCAGGGAGCACCACCAGCCGGGAGCCTTCCAGAGCCTGGAAACCTGCGTTGTGAGAAGCATCTGGATCCTCCTAAACGTTTGCCCTGAGATCATCTTTAAACCTTCAACCCAAACTATCCCCTGAAGTCTTCTTCAAACCAAACTGTGGTTTAGTAAAGAGTGTCTGCCTTGAGCACTGTGCTTTTTTCAGATCTATGTGTATGGGAGTTTATGTTAGTGGGGGAGGAACAACTCAGGACAGGAGGGGGAGAAAGTTTCCACAACCGGAAGCATGTCATCCGTGTCCCTGAGTTGTAGGGATAGAAGTTGTTGAATTGCTGTGTGTGCCGTCGCTGTGTGTGTTCTCAACGACAAAACAAAACACAGAAGTGTCTGGGTGACGGCCCGGCAGTGCTGGGGCAGCGACGACCTTTGAGAAGGGTGCCCGAGCGTCCAGCCGTCTCATTGGCATGGGGGGCGATCGCCCCTGTTCAATGGTGTGTCGCCAGCATGTCCAGGCCAAACGCCACGGTCTTCCGCTCTGTTGTTAATAATTTATAGCAGTATTATTATCGTGGTTGCTAGCCGCCGTTGAGTGGGCTCCGACTCATGGCGACCCCACGCACGCCGTGCCGGGCCATCTCTGTGATCCGTCCCAGATCAGACTGTTGCAATCCATAGGGTTTTCATGGGCTGAGTTTTGGAAGTAGATCCCCAGGCCTTTCTTCCTAGTCCATCTTAGTCTGGAAGCCCCGCGGAAACCTGCTCAGCATCACAGCAACACGCAAGCCTCCATGACAGGCAGGAGGTGGCTGCGCATGAGGTGCACTCGCCGGGCATCGAACCCGGGTCTCCTAGCATGGAAGGCGAGGATTCTACCCCTGAGCCACCGCTGCCAATGTGCAATGAGAACATTAAAATGACGGGGACTTTCCTCACTTGCTGGTCGGGGTTGCACGGTCGCTCCTTAACTAGGTGCCCCCGACAACCCGAAAGCCCCAGACCTGGGGTCGAGACGGAGGCTCCAAGCTTGCAGCACTGTGCTTCTGTGCCTGGAAACTGAAGCAAAGGTGACCCTGGGATTTCAGGGCTGGTTCAGGTGTCCCTGGGCTTCGTCTTCTTGCCGGGAAGGTAGACTGTGGATGATTCCGAGGCGTGCCGTGACATCCCGCTGCCTCTCAGCATCACCCAGACCCGCACAGCAGCACGTGCAGAAATGGCTCTTCTTGTTTGTTGCGTTTGCGAATGCTGGTACCGTTACAACCTTTTTCTGCTCTGATTTTCTTACCGTCATCCATGGCACCCTTGAAGGGCTGCTTTGTGACAACGCAGCTGTTCTAGAAATTGTCAAATCAGAGGAGTTCCGGATGGTGTCAACGGTAGACACGTTCAGCTGTTAACAGGAAGGTTGGAGGTTCGAGTCCACCCAGAGGTGCCTCGGAAGAAAGGCCTGGAGACCTATTTCCGAAAAATCAGCTGTTGAAAACCCTATGGAGTGCAGTTTCACTCTGGCACACGTGGGGGCATCATGAGTCAGAACTGACTCAACAACAACTGGTGTTTTACTGACCAAGAGCAGAAGGTCACTGTGTAAATGATTTGGCTTCTTCTGCAAAGCAAACCCCACTAGAGAGTTCAGAAGGCTTTCACTAGTGGCCACTGAGCAAATGATCCTCACGATTTTAAAAAAAAATACAAAATGGTACTTTTACCCCCGAAGAAAGTGATCTTTAAAAATTAGATAAATACCTTTTTGGATTGTTTTTTTTTTTAAAAAAACTTTTCTTCTCATTTTGGTGCTTGTCGTTTGCTCTCTTTGTTATGATGCTGGAAGCTAAGCCACGGGTGTTTCAAAATACCGGCAGGGTTAGCCCTAGTGGACAAGTTTCAGCAGAGCTTCCAGACTAAGACAGACTAGGAAGAAAGGCCTGACAATCTACTTCTGAAAATCAGCCAATGAAGACTCGATGGAGCACAACAGAATAGCATCTGATGTGGAGCTGGAAGATGAGCCCCCCTGGGTTGGAAGGCGCTCACAATACGCAAGGCCACAACAATGGGCTCGAGCATAGCAACGATCGTGAAGATGGAGCAGGACCCGGCCATGTTTTACTGTGTTGGCATGATTTGGAGCCAACTTGAGTTGAGCAGCTAACGAGAACCACGGGGACTACTGTTTTTCAAAATCAGCAGGGTCACCCATGGTGGACAGGTTCCAGAGGAGCTTCCCGACTATGACGGACTAGGAAGAAAGGCCTGGCAAACTCCTTCTGAAAACATGATGGATCCTAACAGAATAGTGTCTGATAGAGTGGTGGACGATGAGCCCCTTGGGCTGGAAGGTGCTCAGAATGCACAGGAAAGAGCAGTTGCTACAAAAGGACGTCATGGTGCTCAGGTAGAGGGTCCGCGGGAAGGAAGGAGATCCTGCACGAGATGAACACGACAGCCACAGCTAGGGACGCACACACACCGACGATGTGCACACACACACCGACGATGCGCGCACACACACCGACGATGCGCGCACACACACCGACGATGCGCACACATACCCCGACGATGCGGACACACACCGACGATGCGC
>NW_004444070.1:5956840-5970464 GCF_000243295.1 Trichechus manatus latirostris | reverse complement strand
ACACACACACCGACGATGCGGACACACACCGACGATGCGGACACACACACCGACGATGCGCACACACACCGACGATGTGCACACACACACCGACGATGCGCACACACACCGACGATGTGCACACACACACCGACGATGTGAAGACGGTGCAGGACCAGCAGTGTTTCGTTCCGTTGTACATGGGGTCACCACCCGTCGGCACTGACTCGACGTCAGCTAACAACCACAATCCTTGCTATAGCAATGAAGCATAACCTAGACAGAGTACGGGCGCTCCACGGTGACAGTGGGCAAGCTCAGAAGCATCTGGATCCCCCTGAACGTTTACCCTGAGATAATCTTTAAACCTTAAACCAAAAGTATCCCTTGAAGTCTTCTTCAAACCAAACAGTGGTTTAGTTTGACTAGTAAAGAACATCTGCCTGGAGCACAGTGTTCTTTTAAGATCTATCGCTGTGGGATCAAGCATATGGGGCAAGCTTTGAGGCCTTTGGGGTCTCTGGGGAGGTGGAGGAAAACGCAGAATCCCTGGCCCCCCACTTGGCTTTCCTTGCACCTGGTTCTGGCAGGATTCCTGGCCTCCCAGGTGGTCCCTCTGAGCCTCAGCAAGCTGTATTGTAGGGTACTGAGCCACGTGTGTAGAAAGAACTTTGCCCCCGTGGGGTTCTCAATGGCTGGTTTTTCAGAAGTAGACTGCCAGGCCTTTCTTCTGAGGCACCTTTGGTGGGCTCGAAACTCCAACCTTTTAGGCAGTAGCCAAGCGTTAACCCTTTGCATCAACCCAGGGACTCCTTGAACATGGAGAGGGTCCAGGAATTCTTGGCGTCTGTCAATTACTTTCCCATTTATTGCTTCTCATATATGCCACCACTGTCATTCCACTAAGTATTGAGGAGGGGCATTGGGGGCAGACATAAGCAAACCCCAAACCAAACCAAACCACTTGCCTTCAAGTCAACTCTGACTCACGGCGCCCCCATGTGTGTCAGAGTAGAACTGGGCTCCGTAGGGTTTTCAACGGCTGATTTCTTAGAAGTAGATCGCCAGGGCTTTCTTCCGAGGCACTTCCGGATGGACTCAAATCTCTGACCTCTCTGTTACTAGCCGAGCACATTCACCGTTTCCCCTACCCAGCGACTCCCCTAGACACATGGTCACATCTATGTTATGGAGCATCGTTGACCCATTGAATCACTGCTATCAGACAGATCCACTGCCTTTTCTACTTCAGATGTTGCTGTTTGTAGACCCTCTTTTTCCTCTGAACATCCAAACTGTTCTGGGAAGATGATTAATATCAGACAAAAAAAAATTGTGGTCTAGCGGACTGTGACTCATGACACCCCCTGTGTGTCAGAGTAGAACGGTGCTCCACAGGGTTTTCAGTGGCTGATTTTTCAGAAGTAGATGGCCAGGCCTTTCTTCCAAGGCACCTCTGGGTGGACTCAAACACCCAACCTTTCAGTTAGTAGCTGAGTGTGTAAACTCTTTGTACCACCCAGGGACTCCTCTGTCCTTATAAGCCCCCCAATCTGAGGCATTTCGGTTACGGCAGAACCAGGTAACAAAGACAGGCAGCATTACTGTTGGCCTGGACGAAACCAGCAGCTGCTTCCCTGGGGTTCCTTCTCCTGGATGCAGGATCCCAGGGCCGTCTTTGCCCGAATCCCTCAAAGACCAGGAAGGGTCGTGGAGCTCCAAGACCGGCAGAGTGGCTTCCCCCCGCCCCCTGCCGGCCACAGGTGCTGTTGGGAGATGCCGTGGAGTCAGCTCTGACTTATGGCAGCCCCACGTTGTACAACAGAACGAAACACTGCCTGGCCGTTACTTTTGTTTGTTTGTTCATTGTTGTAGTTTAAGTGAAAGTTTACAATTCAGGTTAGTCTGTCACACAAACATTCATACACACATTGCTGTGTGACCCTGCTTGCTCTTCCCATACTGTGACAGCACACTCCTCCTTTCCACCCCTGATCTCCCATGTCCATTCAACCAGCTCCTGACCCTCTCTGCCTTCTCATCTCACCTCCGGACAGGAGCTGCTTATTTAGTCTTATGTATCTACTTGAACTAAGAAGCACACTTGCAAGATTCTGCAAAAGCTCAACAACAAAAAGACAAATGACCCAGTTACAAAATGGGCAAAGGATATGAACAGGCACTTCGCCAAAGAAGATATTCAGGCGGCTAACTGACACATGAAGAAATACTCACCATCATTTGCCATCAGAGAAATGCAGATCAAAAACCAGCCTTTGAAAACCCCGTGCAGCACAGTTCTACTCTGACGCACACGGGGGCGCCGTGAGTCCGGGGCTGACTCAGCGGCCACTGGTGGTAGGTAACGCAAAGACCTTCCACCTCCTCACCGTGGGTCTCTGTAAGCCCACCTTCCCCCTGCCCCCCAGCCCCAACAACAAAGAGAAAATATAAACATCACAGAACACACGAAGTTCCCTTCTTCTTGGGAGTTAGGGGATCCCAGCTCACAAGGATTTAATTAAAAGCCATCAGACTTGCTAAGCAAAGGAAAAAACAATGAGAAATGGATGTCATGTTTGCATTCTACTTTGTTATGGATTGAATTGTGTCCTCTCAAAAACGTGTGTTGTAAATCCTAACCCCCGTAACTGTGGATGGAGCCCTGGTGGCGCAGTGGTTAAGAGCTCGGCTGCTCACCAAAAGGTCGGCAGTTTGAATCCCCCAGGCGCTCCTTGGAAACCCTGTGGGGCAGTTCTGCTCTGTCCTATAGGGTCATTATGAATTGGAATCGACTTGATGGCAACAGGTTTTTTATCTACGCTGAAGGAGCCCTGGTGGCGCAGTGGTTAAGAGCTCAGCTGCAAACCAAAAGCTCGGCAGTTTGAATCCACCAGGCGCTCCTTGGAAACCCTGTGGGGCAGTTCTACTCTGTCCTGTAGGGTGGCTATGAACTAGATGGCAAGGGGTTTGGTTTGCTTGTGGTTAGACTTGTGGCTGTCATTCCGGTTTTCTTTGTTATGGTAATGAAGACATACCTGTGTAGGGCGTGTCTTAGGCCAATCACTTTTCAGATGTAAAAAGAGCAGATTAGGCCCAGAAGCTAGCAGAGATGGGGGAAGACAGATGCCACGTGGAGGTCAGCAAGGAACTGAGGAATGGAAGCTGAAAAGAGACACGGACCTTCTCCCAGAGCCGACAGAGAGAGCCTTCCCCTAGAGCCGGCGCCCTGAATTAGGACTTCTAGCCCTGAACTGTGAAAGAATAAATTTCTGTTCTTTCAAACCACCCCCTTGTGGTATTTCTGTCCTGGCAGCACTATGTGACTTAAGACACAGGCCTCAGGTTGTGAGTGGAAAATAGGTCTAAAATGAAGATTAAGGCCACAGTGGAGGTTCCAGAGCTACCGACGTCCACCAGGGTGACCCCCCACTTTGTCAGAGGAGACGGGCATGCTGGGCTAAGTCCTTCCTGGCACCAGGACTGGACTGTTCCCACGCCGGGCACCCCAGTGCTGGGAGGAGGTGCTGGTTCACATCCAAGGCCTGGGTAAGGCCGAGGCCGCCTCACCCGCCTGAGTCACATCCTCCCAACAGCTTCTCCTGCCTGAAGGGCAAAACCCAAATCCACCAAACTCAGCTTCCTCGACCCCCCATTACTGTTAGCCACCCCCTCCTCAGTGTCCTTGAAATGTCTGCCTTTCGCTGAAGGAAGCAGCTGGAAAGGGAAGGGGAAGAGAGGACTTGGAAGGGGCCTCCCATGCCGACTCATGGCACCCCCACGCGTGTCAGAGTAGAACTGTGCTCCACGGGGTTTTCAATGACTCATTTGTCAGAAGTAGGTCAACCAGAATGCTCCTTAGAAGCTAGGATGGCGAGACTTCATCTCATGTACTTTGGACATGTTATCAGGAGGGATCAGTCCCTGGAGAAGGACATCATGCTTGGTAAAGTAGAGGGTCAGCAAAAAAGAGGAAGATCCTCATCGAGATGGACTGACACAGTGGCTGTAATAATGGGCTCAAACACAGCAATGATTGTGAGGATGGCGCAGAACAGGGCAGCGTTTTGCTCTGTTGTACATGGGGTCACTACGAGTCAGAATCAACTAGACAATACCTAACAACAACAACAACAGATCACCAGGCCTTTCTTCTGAGGCGCCTCTGGGTGGACTCAAACCCTCAACCTTTTGGTTAGCAGCCGAGTGCTTAACCATTTGTGCCACCCAAAATAAAAACCAAACCAGTTGCCATCAAGTTGACTCTGACTCATGGCACCCCCATGTGTGGCAGAGTAGAGCTGTGCTCCACAGGGTTTTCAGTGGCTGATTTTTTGGCAGCAGATCTCCAGGCCTTTCTTCCGAGGTACCTCTGGGTGGACTGGAACCTCTGACTTTCGGTGAGAAGCCGAGCGCGTTCGCTGCACCACCCAGGGATTCCTGGCACGTGGAGAGGGTCCGGGAATCAATCCTTGGTGTTTGTCTATTATTGCCTCCCATTTGTGCTTCTGATACGTGCCATCACTGACATTCTACCTGTGACTAGGGAGAAGGATTGGGGTCTGGGGTAAGCAAACCCAGATCCAAACTAAACCAGTTGCCGTCGAATCGACCCCGACTCCTGGTGACTCCAAGTGTGTCAGAGTAGAACTGTGCTCCACAGGGTTTTCAATGACTGATTTTTTTGGAAGTAGAGCGCCAGACCTTCCTTCCAAGGCACCTCTGGGTGGTTTTAAACCGGCAATCTTTCAGTCAGCTGTCTGGCATGCTGAGCATTTGCACTCCTGGGATCTGGCAACCCTCTTTTATTTATTTATTTTTTAATTTTTTTAAATTGTATTTAAGATGAAGTTTTACAGAACAAACTAGCTTCTCATTCAACAGTTAGTACACATATTGTTTTGTGACATTGGTTGCCAACTCCATGACATGTCAATGCTCTTCCCTTCTCGACCTTGGGTTCCCTATTATCATCTTTCCTGTCCCCTCCTGCCTTCTCGTCCTTGCCCCTGGGCTGGTGTGCCCCATTAGTCTCATTTTGTTTTATGGGGCTGTCTGATCTTTGGCTGAAGGGTGAACCTCAGGAATGACTTCAGTATTGAGCTATAAGGGTGTCCGGGGAGGACATGCATTTTTTTGTTTCACAGCTCTGGAGACTAGAAGTCAGAATTTGGGGCATGGCTGTAGGGGAGGGTCCTTTCTGGTCGCTGGCCCCAGCATGCCTCAGCTCCTTGGCTTGTAGACGGTCCTCAGATGGCATCTGTTCCCCCCTCCGCGCGTGTCTCTGTATCTACTCTGCTCGTTTGATCACTGGGAAGGAACTGGATTTCGGACCCGCCCTGCACTCCCAGGACCTTCAGAACATCACAGAGGAAAACCCTGTTTACAAACAGTCTCCTTCATGGGCACGCACATCAGGGCTTCCAGACATGTTTTTTTCAATGGCAGGGGTGGGGTGGGGGGTGGGGGGACATAGTTCAACCCGTAACAGCAGGTCCACTGGAACTGAGCCCAGGGCACTGGCAGGGGATCTCCAAGGAACCCAGGAGGGGACCGAGGCCGCCCCTGCCCCGATAATGCAATGGTTGGTTTCCGGGTGTCTTGGTCACCTGGTATTGCTCTAACAGAAATCCCACAAGTGGCTGGCTTCAACAAACGGAGGTTTACTCTCTCACAGTCTAGGAGGCTACAAGTCCAAACTCAGGGTGTCAGCTCCAGGGGAAGGCTTTCTCCCTCTGTTGGTTCGGGGGAAGGTCCTTGTCATCAATCTTCCCCTGGTCTAGGAGCTTCTCAGCACAGGGACCCTGGATCCAAGGGACGTGCTCCACTCCTGGCACTGCTTTCTTGGTGGTGTGAGGTCCCCATGTCTCTCTGCGGGCTTCTCTCTTTTATATATCGAAAGAGATTGATTTAAAACACAATCTTATCTTGTAGATTGAGTCCCGCCTCATTAACAGAACTGTCTCTAATCCTGACTCATTAACATCATAGAGGTAGGATTTACAACACACAGGAAAATCACATCAGATGGCAGAATGGTGGACAATCACGCAATACTGGGAATCATGGCCGAGCCAAGTTAACACACATTATTTTTGGGGGACACAGTTCTTTCTGGGCTGGTGAGAACGTTCTGGTGAAGGCAATGTTGCCCAACATGCTGAGTCTGCTAAAGATCATCGGGTTTCGTACACTTTAAACGGGTTAATGTCGTGCTAGATGAGTTATAGCAACGAAGCTGTTAAGAACAAAAAAAACCATCACCAAAACATGGCATTTAAATGGGTCGGGATCTCAGAGGTTTTCTGATCTGGCTTTTCTTTTCCAATTTTAGAGACAGCAAGGAAAAAAAAAAAAGATAATAAGTGGAAAGTATGACTGGTTGGCAGGAAAAGGGAAATCGGTACAACCTGTCCCCACCCTCAGCCGGCCTTAATTTTTTTTTTTTTTTTTTAATTATTGTGATAAAATCCACATAACATAAAATGTTTCATTGTAACCTCTTTAAAGTATACAATTCAGTGGCATTGAGCACATCGGCCACCATCCCCTGAAGCTGGTTCCAGAACGTTTTCGTCACCCCGAAAGGAGACCCCGTACCCATTCGCAGTCACCCCCACCTTGTTTTTCAGCCGTTCCAGTTTCTTTGTGTTGTCTCAGTAAAAAGCAAAAACACAGTCTCAGGCTCTCTGCACACTTCCTCTTATGGTTTTTAGCAAGTCAGAAGCCCAGACAGAAATAGACTTTTCTAGCACTTGAGCTCTTACTTGAGGGCCTGGTTTGGAATACTTCGGACAAGACTGGTGGGGATTTCAGGGTGCGTGTGCGGACTGCAGCTGACCTTCTCACCTCCAAATGTCAGCCGGCTGCCCTGAGGCTCCTGATTTCACACAGCAGGTGCAGCAGGGTCGACTCTAACTCATGGCGCCCCAACGTGTGTCAGAATAGAACTGCGCTCCATTGGGATTTTCGGAAGCAGGTTGCCAGGCCTTTCTTCCGAGGTGCCTCTGGGTGAACTCCAACCTCCAACCTTTCAGTTCGCAGCCGAGCGCATTAACCATTTACTCTACCCAGGGACTCTTTTCACTAAGATTGGCTAGTATTAACACCCGTTTCTGTCCAGTCAGTTCCAACTTACGGTGACCCCATGTGTCAGAATAGAACCGAGCTCCATGGGGTTTCCAGTGGTTGATTTTTCAGAAGTAAAATGCCAGGCCTTTCTTCCAAGGCACCTCTGGCAGACTCAAACCTCCAACATTTTGGTTAGCAGCCAAGCGAGTTCAATGTTTGCACCACCCAGGGACTCCTGACCTTATAAGTAGCTCTTAATCTCCAAGCTAGAAGCAGAGGGTGGCTATGCCTCGGTTTAAGATATCCGCTATCTTTGTGATCAAGGGAAATCCCAGAATTTTAGCTACAAGGTCCTGATTGTACCAAACCGCATTCCCTACAATGGTTTATTACCTTTAAAACAGAGCTCAGGTTCTGATCAGGGCCAAAATTCATGGACCTTGATTAAAAAAACAAACAAACAAACCCATAGCCGTCGAGTCGATTCCGACTCATAGCGACCCTGTAGGACAGAATAGAACTGCCCCATAGGGTTTCCGAGCAGCAGCTGGTGGATTCGAACTGCTGACTTTTTGGTTAGCAGTCAAGCTCTTAACCACTGCACCACCGGGGCTCCTGGACCCTGATAGAATGGGAGAAAAATGTGGAATGGAACTCAAATTCTTAAAAAAAACACACAGAGCTCCTGGACCGGTTGAGACTGGAGGACTGCCCGAGACTATTACCCTGAGAGACTCTACCAACCTTGAACCAAAACTAGCCCCTGAGGTCACCGTGTAGCTAAATAACAGGTTGGCTCACAAAATAAAGTATATCACTCATGAGTACTGTGCTCCTTTCAAAATCACCTGTAGGAGATCGAACTGAGCCCTGGTGGTACAGTGGTTAAGTATTACATCTGCTGACCAAAAGGTCAGTGGTTCAAATCCACCAGCCACTCCTTGGAAACCCTATGGGGCAGTTCTACTCCGTCCTATAGGGTCGCTATGGTTGGAATCAACTGGACGGCAACAGGATTTTTTTATGAGGCCAAATGGTCAAGAATTACTTTAAAACAAAGATGAGAATGTAAGGGGGCAGGGAAACTAGATGAATGGAAACAGGACAACCAGAAGGGAAATAATGAGAAGGTTCAGACATTGTGAAGAAGGTAACCAATGTCTCTGAACAATTTGTGCAGAAAATGTTCAACATGAACCTAAACTGCTGTGTAAACCTTCACCGAAAACACAGTAAAATATTATTAAAAAAAAAAATGAAAAGGAATTTAGAACTTACCCTGTGAGTAAACCAGCCAGTGTAACGTCACCTCCTCCAGGAAGCGCCCACGGCTGCTCACACAACAGGTAGACTTGTCCTCTGCCTTTTGGCCCCCGTTGCACTTCATGCCTGCATTTAGGGGCTTTCGTGATCTCTCTCCCGTAACGGAGCTTAAGTACTAGCAGGCAGGTTCTGTGTCTTTTATTCCCTGCCCCACCCCGCAAGCACCCCACAGTGAATCTGACATCTGTTTTTGTTGGTTACTGTCGAGTCGGTTCTGACTCATAGCGACCCTATGAGCAGCAGAACGAAACACTGTCCAGTCCTGCGCCATCCTCACAATCGTTGCTACATTTGAGCCCATTGTTGCAGCCACTGTGTCAGTCCATCTCATGGAGAATTTCCCTTGTTTTTGCTGACCCTGTGCTTTACCAGCTGTCTTAGTTATCCAGTGCTGCTTTAACAGAAATACCACAAGTGCACGGCTTTCACAAGGAGAAGCTTATTTCCTCACAGTTAAAGTAGGCTAAAAGTCCAAATTCAGGGCGTCAGCTCCAGCGGAAGCCTTTTTCTCTCCGTCGGCCTTCTTTGCTCCGGTGCTCCCCCGGACTAGGAGCTTCTCTGCGCAGGGACCCCCGTCCAAAGGATGCTCTCTGCTCCCAGCACTGCTTTCTTGGTGGTATGAGGTCCCCAACTCTCTGCTTGCTTCCCTTTCCTTTTATCTCTTGAGAGATAAAAGGTGGTGCAGGCCGCACCCCAGGGAAACTCCCTTTACATTGGATCAGGGATGTGACCTGGGTAAGGGTGGTGTTACAATCCCACCCTAATCCTCTTTAACATAAAATTACAATCACAAAATGGAGGCCAACCACACAATTCTGGAAATCATGGCCCAGCCAAATTGATACACACATTTTTTGGGGGACATAATTCAATCCATGACACCAATATAATGTCTTTTTCTAGTGATTGGTCTTTCCTGATGAAGTATCCAAAGTCAGTGAGCCAAAGTCTCTCCATCCTCACTTCTAAGGGACAATATGGTTGTATTTCTTCTAAGACTGATTTGTTCGTTCTTCTTGCAGTCCACGGTATCTTCCATGGTCTCTGCCAACACCACTGTTCTTGTCTGGCTTGCTGTTGCTGTTGAGTTGACTTTGACTTCTGACGACCCCATGTGTGCAGAGTGGAACTGTTCCACAGGGTTTTTGTGGCTGTGACCTTTTGGAAGCAGATTGCCAGGCCTTTCTTCTGAGGCACCTCTGGGTGGACAGAAAGCCCCAACCTTTTGGAGAGCAGCCAAATGCCTTATCCATTTGTACCCCCAGGGACTCTGGCTGGCGCACAGTGGTAATTAATAAATGCTGACAGAATGAATTGATTTGTATGTTCTCCGAAGCATATCCGTGTTTGCTCAGTAGCTACAGGTGGCTGAGATTCTCTGTAAGAGATTGCCTTCCTTCTCTGTAAGAGTCAGCTCTGCAATCTTTCTGTAAATGTGTCTTTGGTGAGGTAAGGCCATACTGTAGGGTGTCTTGTGGTCTGAGGCCCAGGGAAGGAGGCTGGGGAGACCCTGAGTTGGGAGACTTTGTACCTCCAGATCAGCTTGCTGTGGGGCTAAGCTTTGCGCTGAGGTCTCAACCAGTAAACGGGGTCAAGGCAAGTCAGCGTGGCCTTCCTGTTGCAATGTGACTCATGACCTCTGTGTTTCCAACAGGTCAGAGAGACTTTGATTTGGCCGATGCTCTCGATGACGCCGGTAAGTGACAGTCCCGGGAAGAGGAGGCTTGGTTTGCAGCTTTGTGTCTAATGGAACACCCACCCGCTCATGGTTGCTTTGGGGTTAGGTCGTGCCAAAAAAAAAAAAACCCAAAAAAACCCATTGATTTGACTCTGACTCATGGCGACCCCATGTGTGTCAGAGTAGAACTGAGCTCCACAGGGTTTCCTTGGCTGTAATCTTTACAGAAGCAGATTTCCAGGCCTTTCTTCCGCAGCACCTCTGGCCTCCAACCTCCAACCTTTCGGTTATCGGCTGAGCACGCTGAACATTCTCACCACCCGGGACTCCAGAGTCACACTTATGGATGCATATATGGCATTAGACACTCCTGCAAGAAAGCAACCACTTTCTCAAAAAAACAAAAAGAAAAAGAAAAGGATCTGTGAAACAGAGCTTATTTCACAACAATCAACAAACGAAAAAACCAAACCCGTTGCCGTCGAGTCGATACCAACTCCTCGCGACCCTAGAGGACAGAGTAGAACTGCCCCACAGGGTTTCCAAGGAGCAGCTGGTGGATTCCAACTGCCGACCTTTTGGTTAGCAGCCGAGCTCTTAACCACTGCGCCACCAGGGCTCCAAAAGCTTCCTAAAATATCTAACATGCTCATCAACATTTTCTAGTATCTAGATACACCCAAACACGCGCACAAACATATATATACATACACACACATATATATACACATACGTTTGTTGTTGTTGTTGATTGCCTTCAAGTCGACCCTGACTCATGGCGACCCCATGTGTGTCAGAATAGAACTGAGCTCCATAGGGTTTTCTTGGCTGTAATCTTTACAGAAGCAGATAGCCAGGCCTTTCTTCTGCAGCATCTCTGGGTGGGTTAGAACCACCGACCTTTTTAGATTAGTCATTGAGAGCATACTGTTTGCATCACCCAGGGGCCTTAGGTCGGCCAGGCGTTCGGAATTCCTTGGGATCACCATCTCCAACCTTCACACACAAGATCGCAGGCACTTTAAGACCTTCCTCTACACGACGGATGTCTAAAAGCCTCTTTGTCAAGGTCCCCTTCAGGCATGGGTCAGACTCGTTTCTTGGAAGGTTTGTGCTGCCAAGCCTGTGAAGGGTTGTTGTGGTTGTTGACTGGGGTCAAGTCAGCCCCGAACCATGGCAACCCCGTACACGACAGGACAGAACACTGCCCGGTCCTGAGCCATCCCCGTGATCGGTTGCAGAATGGACTGTTGTGCTCCACAGAGTTTTCACTGGCTGATTTTCAGAAGCGGATCACCAGGACTTTCTTCCTGGTCTGTCTTAGTCCGGAAGCTCCACTGAAACATGTTCAGCATCATAGCAGTATGCAAGCCTCCACGGACAGATGGGTGATGGCTCCACATGAAGTGCATAGGTGGGGAATCGAACCCGGGTCTCCCACATGGAAGGCGAGGATTCTACCACTGAACCACCAATGTTCTCTTCAAATCTTGGCTCAACTACAGAGTCTTGGGCAAAAGATTTTTCTATCTGTAGTCTCCTTGCCTGTAAAATAGCAATAACAACAACAATAATAATAATACCTGCTTCATAGCGTTGTTTTCAGGGTTAAATAAGATAGTGCATGTCAAGCACATAATTTGATACTTGGCACATGTAAGTGCTCGATGGACATTAGCTTGCATCGTTATTGTTTGAGATACCCATGACTTCTCCTTCCATGTAAAACAGGAGAGTAGATTGTATTACCCAACCACTTGCCCTCGAGTCAGCTCTGACTCGTGGAGACCCTATGTGTGTCAGAGTAGAACTCTGCTCCATAGGGTTTCCATTGGCTGATTTTTCTGAAGTAGACCTCCAGGACTTTCTTCTTAGTCCGTCTTAGTCTGGAAGCTCCGCTGAAACCTGTTCAGCATCACAGCAACATGCAAGCCTCTGCTGACAGATGGGTGGTGGCTGCGTATGAGGTGCATTGGCCAGGAATCGAACCTGGGTCCCCCGCGTGGAAGGCAAGAATTCTTCCACTCAACCATCACTGCCCTTCAGGACAGACTAGAGGGCTCCAATTTTAAGGGCTGAGCCCTAATAGTGGGCACTTCCTTTTTTTTTTTTTTTTTTTTTTCTGGATACAAAGTGGAATTTGTGTTCCATTCATTTAATAGTTTGTGTGTTCATAGATTTTATTTTTCATTCCGGGGGTAGTTGCTATTTCTTTGGACTGCTGATCCATCCTCAATGCTCACTGCATGTATTTTCTCTGTTTGCAGAACCCACCAGGAAGCCAAGCTCAGGTAAGTGACTGCTTAGCTGGGCTGCGTCCAGCGGAGACAACGCTCTAGAATGGATGGTGTCAGAGGGCAGGAAGAGTACGTTTCACAGGTGGTGGGCTACATAAGAGAGGGGCAGTCATGAACAGTGAGCTGGTGTTAAACGCACACCCATCCTAGGAATCAGAGTGATACCACTCCATCCTCACTAGGGGGCTACGATCGGAAAAACAGACAATAACAAGTGTTGACGAGGACGTGGGGCAATCAGAAGCCTCATGAGCTGCTGGTGGGAATGCAAAATGGTAGAGTCGCTGTGGAAAACCAGCTGGCAATTCCTCAAAAAGTTAAACATACGATGGAATATTATTCAGCCGTAAAAGAGAAACAACCCAAGTGCCCATCAGCAGATGAATGGGTGAGCAAGATGTGGTCCATCCATGCAATGGAGCATTACTCAGCCATAAAAAAGAAACTACCGAAGTGTCCATCAGCAGATGAATGGGTGAGCAAGATGTGGTCCATCCATACAGTGGATCATTACTCGATCGTGTTGTTGTGTGCCGTCCAGTTGATTCTGACTCGTAGCGACCCCATGTGACAAGGTAGAACTGCTCCACAGTTTTTCCAAGGCTATAGTCTTGTGCCCGCTTCTGCAGCACAAATACTAACATTGGAACAATACAGAGTAGATTAGCATGGCCCCTGTGCAAGGATGATACACAAATTCATGAAGCGTTCCAAGGCTGTAATCTTTACGGGAGCAGATCACCAGGTCTTTTCTCCTGCGGCGCCGTTGGTGAGTTTGAGCCACTGACCTTTCAGTTAGCAGCCAAGTGCTTAACCACTATGCCACCAGGGCTCTTAGAATTACCATATGGCCCAGCAATTCTGCTCCTAGTATATACCCAGAAGACCTGAAAGCAGAGACTCAAACAGCTATTCATACACCAAGGTTCACAGCAGCACTATTCACAATAGCCAAGAGGCAGAAATAACCCAACTGTCCGTCAACATGGGTAAACAAAATATGTAGGAAAAGGGGGAGAGTGCTGACATACTAAGGGCATTGCAGCCCATGTCACAAAACAATCTGTGTATACATTTTTGAATGAAAAACTCATTTGTGCTGTAAACTTTCACCTAAAACACAATAAAACTAGGAAAAAAAAATAACAACAATAACAAAAAACACAATGTGGTCCATCCATACAATGGACTATTACTCAGCCACAAAAAAGAAACTACCCAAGCGCCCGTCAACAGATGAATGGGTGAGCAAGATGTGGTCCATCCATACGATGGA
>NW_004444070.1:5946221-5956407 GCF_000243295.1 Trichechus manatus latirostris | reverse complement strand
CGATGGAGTATTACTCAGCCACAGAAGAGAAACTACCCAAGTGCCCGTCAACAGATGAATGGATGAGCAAGATGTGGTCCATCCATACGATGGAGCATTACTCAGCCATCAAGAGAAATGAAGTCCCGATGCATGCCACAAGGTGGATGAACCTTGAAAACATCACTCTGAGAGAGATATCAGACGGCAAGGGCTGCATATAGGCTGATTCTGTTTCATGAGATGTCCAGACCAGGCAAATCCACAGCGACAGAAAGGGGGTTAGTGATGGCCACGACTGGGGGAGGGGGAGGGAGGGACCGCTCACGGGGGTGGGGTTTCCTTTTGGCGCAGTGAGAAGGTTCTGGAGCTGGACAGAGGTGGTGGCTGCAGAACACTGGGGATGCATTCGATGCACTGAGTTGCACACTTTCCAGTGGGGAAGACGGTGAATTTTACGTGAAGTGAATTTTGGGAGAGGTACTCCAGGGGTATGGCTGTTACTTTTCTGGAAAGAAAACATAATCGCAAATAGACTAAAATGCAATTTCTCATCTGGGCGTTTTCTCTACATTTTTTTTTTTTAATTGAAAGCTTTGACTTTATTAGTTAAAGCTGGTGGTGGTTAAAAACAACCAAAGCCAAACCCCCTTGCCGTCGAGTGGATTCATAGCGACCCTATAGGACAGAGTAGAACCGCCCCACAGGGTTTCCAAGGCTGTAAATCTTTACGGAAGCAGACTGTCTCATCTTTCTCCCACGGAGCAGCTTGGTAGGTTCAAACCACCAAAATTTCCGTTAGCAGTGGAGTGTTTAACCACTGGGCCACAAGGGCTCCTAGTGTTTAAAAGGATTGGTGTTTTCCCAACTTTTTTTTTTTTTTAATTGAAAGCTTGACTTTATTGATTTAAGCTGGAAGTGGTGAAAAGGGTCGAAAGTCAGTGCGTTTATAGATGGAAGGACTTTGAAAATGATAATGGCCTGTTGGGTATCATCATAACAAGAGTTATGCTAAGTTATCATGAACAGCTCATCGAGGATAATGAGAACAGATGCACAACTTGAACAAGGTAATCGATGTCACTGAATTGTACGTGTAGACTGTTAAATTGGCATATATTTCATTGTGTATATTTTCACCACAATTAAAAATAAAAAAGATTAAAAAAAAAAAACCTGTCTCCTTAGGATGACCTGTCATAATAATTGCAGGCAGGTGTACCCCATCTTCTTGTAACGAAGACGAGCTTCTAGGAACAAAAATGGAAGGGTTTTGTTGTGGTTGTTTTAATTTCCACGTTTTGAAACTTGACTTCTAGCAGGTAAGGGATTTTTAAGCGGATGATGGTCATCTGTTAACGCCTTGAGCAGCAAGGGTGAACAAAACTCCAAATCTCTAGTGGCTTTGAGGTTCTAGTCTTATAGGCTGATCATACCTGAAGGATGATTTTCTCTTCTAAAAACTCAGTGTGATCTTCCCCACAGATATCTACCCAAAGCCAAAGCCGCCTTATCAGCCGCAGCCTGGAAACCCGGACAACGGAGGAAGTAAGAATTCTGAGGGTTCCAACTCATCCCAAAACCGACTGGATGGAATTGTCTTTTATTTATATGGTACCAGTAGCCGTCAAGTCAGCCTCGACTTATGATGCTCCCATGTGTGGCAGAGTAGAGCTGTGCTTTGGAGGGTTTTCAGTGGCTAATTTTACCAAAGGAGATCTCCAGGCCTTTCTTCCGAGGTGCTTCTTAGCACCCCTTCGTTAACCATTTGCGCCACCCAGGAGCTCCGTAGATATGTAGATATATAGACTATAGATACATAAATACATTAAAAAAAAAAAACCATTGCTGTCGAGTCGATTCCGACTCATAATGATCCTATAGGACAGAGTAGAACTGCCCCATAGGGTTTCCAAGGAGCAGCTGGTGGATTCAAACTGCCAACCTTCTGGTTAGCAGCCGTAGCTGTTAACCACTGCACCACCAGGGCTCCGCATAAATACATAGACAAAAAAAAATCAGTTGTCTTTGAGTCGATTTTGACTCATGACAACTCCGTATGTGTCAGAGTAGAACTGTACTCCACAGAGTTTTCAATGGCTAATTTTTTAGATGGAGATCGCCAGGCCTTTCTTCCAAGGCACCTCTGGGTGGACTTGAACCTCCATCCTTACGGTTAGCAGCCAAGGGTGTGTTACCTGTTTGCAGCACCCAGGGACTCCAGCTTTTATTTACTAGGAATTTTAACTTGGTTGCTTTTGAAATAAGTCATAGCCCCCTGGCAGGAAACTGAGTTCCGATCCTAACTAGCATGGAGTGAGAAGATTAAATTGACGCCAAATAATTTTATTTTCACTTTGTTCTGACATCTGAAAAATACATGGCACTCACGGGACACATTTTCTGTTATTGTGACGGAAAACAAATTAGGCTGGAAACCAAGTTCTTTTTCTAACTTGTTTTTAGCATGCTAAATAACTTGGGTTCTCCCAGTCAAGCAAGTCCAACTATGTTGTATATTTTCTGTCATTTCATCTTCATTTCTCCATTTTTTTCCTCCTAAAAGTCGCCAGTGACTTTCTCCATGAATTTTTTACACTCACCATGTAAGAACTACAATTCAACACAAAAAAGGAATTAATACAAAAAAAAAAACCCAGCTGCCATCAAGTCGACTCTGACTCACAACACCCCTGTGTGTGTCAGAGTAGAACTGTGCTCCACAGGGTTTTCAGTGGCAGATTTTTCAGAAGTAGATTGCCAGGCCTTTCTTCCAAAGTGCCTCTGTTAAAGTCAGAAAAATCCTCTGCAATGCAACAACCCTAAAACCCTGACCAGGCCGAGCGGTGTGCAAGCAGCTAAGGTGAGGACCTCTCGGTCTTCCTGGAAACTTGTTCTGTTGTTTAAACGCCATCACAGCCAACAGCATGTCCATCACGTCCAGTCACCCCACCTCCACAGCAGAGGCCGCTGAGAGTAGTGACTCAAACCCAGTGCAGCAACACCTAAGACTAAGTGAGGTAGTAAACAGACAATTAAGTCACTGGTTAGTCTACCTTCTCCCCATGGGGTCGCTGTGAGTCAGGGCTGACTTCGGGGCAACTAACAACCCCGGCAAAATGAAACAAATTCAGATGGGCTTCTCTGCTGCAGGACTTCTCAGAACCTTTAAAATGCTAACCATCCTTGAGAATGAATCATCCAAGGTGTCCTCTCAGTCAGCATTTTCCAAACCGGGGTGACTTGTCAAGTGGAGGAGGAAGACAAGCTGCAGGCTCATGATCTCCTGAGTCGGGGTAACATGAGGATCCTGGTGACTTTCTGCCCTTTGTTGTCAGGCATCTCTTCAAGCCAGCATTGTTCAAAAACAAAAACAAACACCGCTGCCGCGGAGTGAACGAAGCCTCATGGCGCCCCCGTGTGCATCAGAGCAGAACTGTGCTCCACAGGGTTTTCAATGGCTGACTTTTCAGAAGCAGGTCGCCAGGCCTTTCTTCCAAGGCGCCTCTGGGTGGACTTGAACCCCCAAGCTCTCAGCTAGCAGCTGAGCACGTTAACCATCTGTGCCACTCGGGGGATCCTGGGGTCTGTACCTCTCTTTTATATTAGCTTAAAATTAAAACATAATAAACCAGTTGCCGTCAAGTCGAGTCGACCCCGGCTCATGGCGCCCCCGTGCGTGTCAGAGTAGAACGTGCTCCATGGGGTTTTCAGTGGCTGATTTTTCAGAATTAGATCACCAGGCCTTTCTTCCGAGGAGCCTCTGGGTGGACCTGAACTTCAGACCTTTCTGTTAGCAGCAGAGTGCATTAACCATTTGCACCACACAAGAACTAAAAGACATCACACGAGAGAGTATATTTCAAGAAATGAAAAACACTCATGCTCGGCACATATTTACAGTTTTCTGAGATGGGTTTCTGGAAGAAGAGCTTTAAGAATTAAGTCCCTTCATTCGTCCTGAATTAAAGTACAGTTGGAGGAGCCCTGGTGGTGCAGTGATTAAAGCGCTTGGCTGCTAACCGAAAGGTCAGTGATTTGAACACACCAGTGGTTCTTCAGGAGAAAGACCTGACAATCTGCTGCCATAAAGGTTACAGCCTGGGAAGCCCTATGGGGCAGTTCTACCCCGTCACATGGTTGCTATGAGTCAGAACCGACTCATCGGCATACAACAATAATCCAAAAGGAAATGAAAACTATAATTAATGTACAATTAATAGCATCTGTGGTGAAGAGCTACGGCTGCCAACCAAAAGGTCAGCAGTTTGAATCCGCCAGCCGCCCCTTGGAAACCCTATGGGGCAGTTCTATCCTGCCCTATAGGGTCACTATGAGCTGGAATTGACTTTGACGGCAACGAGGTTTTTTTGTTTTAAAGTACAGTCCATCTCATTATTCAGGGATTCCGTGTTTGCAAATTCGCCGACTCATAAAATTTACTTGTAACCCTAAAATCAATACTCGAGACGCTTTCATATTCATATTCATTCATGGACATGCTTCACCAAAAAAACCCAAACCCATTGCCATCGAGTCAATTCCGACTCATAGCTACCCTATAGGACAGAATAGAACTGCCCCACAGGGTTTCCAATGAGCGCCTGGAGGATTCAAACTGCCAACCTTACGGTTAGCAGCCGTAGCTCTTAACCACTGTGCCACCAGGGTTTCCATGGACATGCTTAGAGTGGCAAAAGAGACCTGGCCATCTGCTCCTGTAAAGACTTCAGCCTAGAAAACCCTGTGGGGCAGTTCTACTCTGTCACATGGGGTCACTATGAGTCAGGATTGACTGGATGGCCCCCAACAACAACAACCCAGTCACAGACAGGCAGTGGGAGGGAGACTGAGACAGAAAGTATGTACGTGCAAAGGCCCTGGGGCAGCGAGTGCGTGGTGAGCTTGAGAAACAGCCTTGTGGTAAAAGTTACGGAATTTGGATAAAACGATGTACAGAAGCGAGGTGGAAAGTATAACACAGTATCAAAACGGGAGACATCTTCATCACAATGTGGGTGACTAGCTTTTGTAAACAATTCTGTTATCTGTGACAGCCCTAAACACTGAGGGTTAGCAACAGAACACCTGCCGTATCAATTCCAAGGATCCATGAGGCGTGAGAACCAGACACGGAGCTGCTCGGCACAAAGATGAAAGTAGTTTCCAAATTGTAGGCTTAGGGTCTTTAATGTAAACGTTGGCTCCACGATTTTTAACTGGGCAATAAAGAAAAAAAGAAAGAAAGAAAAAAATAGTGGCCAGCAAGTCGACTCTGACTCATGGTGCCCCCGTGTGTGTCAGAGTAGAACTGGGCTCCACAGGGTTCTCAGTGGCTGATTTTTCGGAAGTGATCACCAGGCCTTTCTTTCGCGGCACCTCTGGGTGGACTCGACTTCCAAACTTTTGGTGAGCAGCCAAGCACATTAACCGTTTGCATCCCCCAGGGACTCCAGCTGGGCAATAAACCAGTAAAACCAAACCAAACCACTGCCATGGAGTCGATTCCAACTCATAGTGACCCTGTAGGACAGAGTAGAACTGCCCCATAGGGTTTCCAAGGAGCGGCTGGCGGATTCGAACTGCCGGCCTTTTGGTTACCAGCTGAGCTCTTAGCCACTGCTCTACCAGGGCTCAGCTATGGCCAGAAATTTCAGGTGACCTATAACATCCCTTTGCATTTCAGAGCTTCCGTTTTAGCGATGGCTCATATCTGGGAGCTGGCCTTGTTTGCCTAAAGTCGCTGTATCATTTTCCGACAGATATCTACCCGAGGCCGGAGCCGCAGCCTCCTCGTCCACAGCCCGGCAGTCACGGCAACAGTGGAGGTAAGAGCAGTGAGTGTTAGGATGCGTTTAAGAGCGTTTGGGTGCATCTTTCTGTTTTAATGCCTTGAGATTCTAACCTTGATTGTGAAATGCCTACCGATAAACCTGTTGCCCTGGAGTCAAGTCAGAGTCATGGCGCCCCCATGTGTGTCAGAGTACTGTACTCCACAGGGTTTTCATGGCTGATTTTGGGGAAGTAGATTGCCAGGTCTTTCTTCCGAGGCACCTTGGGGGGAACTCGAACCTCCACACTTTTGATTAGCAGCCCAATACATTAACCATTTGTACCACCCAGGGACACCATATTGAAACTACAGGCTGCCGTCAAGTCAACTCCGACTCATGGCAACCCTACGTGTGTCAGAGTAGAACAGTGCTCCAGAGGGTATTCATTGGCTGATTTTTCAGAAGATCTCCAGGACTTTCTTTTGAGATGCCCCTGGGTGGACTTGAACTTCCTACCTTTCAGTGAGCAGCTGAGTGTTTTAACCTTTGCACCACATATAATAGTATATATTTTATATGTACTGTATGTATGCATATATATATAAACCAGTTGCTTGGACTAAACCAAAGCTAAGAAGTTTCCTGAATACAATCAAACACTTTGAGGGACAGAGTAGCAGGGGCAAGGGTCTGGGGACCATGCTTTCAGGGGACATCTAGGTCAACTGGCATAACAAAGCTTATGAAGAAAATGTTCTGCATCCTACTTTGGTGAGAGGCATCTGGGGTCTTAAAAGCTAGCGAGCGGCCATCTAAGATGCATCAATTCGTCCCAACTCACCTGGAGGAAAGGAGAATGAACACCAAAGTCAAAAGGAAAGTATTAGCCCAAGAGACAGAAAGGGCCAAATAACCTAGAGACTTCATCAGCCCGAGGCCAGAAGAACTAGATGGTGCCCGGCTACCACCAATGACCGCTCTGACAGGGAACACAACAGAGAGTCCCTGATGGAGCAGGAGAAAAGTGGGGTGCAGAACTCAAATTCTAGTAAAAAGATCAGACTTAACGGTCTGACTGAGACTGGAGGAACCCTGGAAGACACAGCCCCTGGACTCTCTGTCAACCCAGAACTAAAACCGTTCCTGAGACCAACTCTTCAGACAAAGATTGGACTGGACTATGGGACATAAAATGATACTTGGGAAGAGTGTGCTTCTTAGGTCAAGTAGATACATCAGACTAAATGGGCAGCTTCTGTCCGGAGGTGAGATGAGAAGGCAGAGAGGGTCAGGAGCTGGTTGAATGGACATGGGCAATAGGAGGTAGAAAGGAGGAGTGTGCTGTCACAATACGGGGAAAGCAACTAGGGTCACATAACAATGTATGTATAAATTTTTGTGTGAGAGACTAACCTGAATTGTAAACTTTCACTTAAAGCACAGCAATAAAATAAAAATAAAAACAGTTGCTGTGGAGTTGACCCCAACTCACGGCGCCCCCACGTGTGTCATAATAGAACTGTGCTCCACAGGGTATTCAGTGGATGACTCTTCTGACGTAGATCGCCAGGCCTTTCTTCTGAGGCACCTCTGGGTGGACTGGAACTTCCAACCTTTCAGTTAGCAACTGAGCGCTTAACCATTTGCACTACCCAGGAACTCCAAACCAGTTGCCATTGAGACTTATGGTGCCCCCATGTGTGTCAGAGTAGAACTGTGGTCCATAGCGTTTTTGGTTGGGTGATTTTCAGGAAGTAGATCACCAAACCTTTCTTCCAAATGAATCTCCAACCTTCCGGTTAGCCCCTGAGTATGTTAACCGTTTACACCACAACCCCACGATGTGGAGAGTGCCTCCAGGGCCCTGCTGTTCACTCCACACCAGTCCCCATCTCTTTCCCGGGAATCCATGAAGTTTGTTTTCCCGCGCCCCGGGCGTCCTGAGAAGAGCTGGCCAGGGTTGGAACCCGTTCTTAATCAGTGTCCGTTTAACTTAGTGTGGACTCAGAGCAGGGTTTTAAGGAGGTCTTCCTGGGGGACGGTTTAGGGACTGCAGTCTGCTGTCACCCACAGGGTACTTCAATGACATAGACCACAATGACGGGGGCCACCCGCCCAGACCCCGGCCTCCTGCAGGTACGTCCAGGGTTGCTTCGGGCACGTTGATTTGCCTGGAAAGGGTCGTCTGAGACATGTGACTTCCGGGGGAAATGGACACAGGATGAGGCGGAAGTGCAAAGTCGGGCACGAATGGGGTTGTGACGATGTGGACGATGGAGCAGAAGGTCTGGAGGCTGCATCGGAGGGGTTTGCCATTTATGGGTCTCGTTTACACCGGGATGATGGTTGTGAAATTGAGAAAACTGATCGTGATACACACAGACCTTTAGATTCCATTTTAAAACTGGTGTTCATTTTGATGGATGGACAGACAGACAGATGATAGATTAGATAGACAGATAATAGGTGGGGAGACAGAGATAATAGGTAGGTAGGTAAAGACAGAAAGACAGATAGACAGATAGACAGACAGACAGATACATAGATAGATACACAGGTAGATAGATAATAGGTAGGTAGGTAAGTAGATAGGTAGGTGGTAGGTAGGTAGATAGGCAAAGAGAGATTATATAGAGAGAAAGATAGCTAGCTAGCTAGCTAGATAAACTTCTACACACACATATATATGTCCATATGTATACATACATTTTCCTCTATAACTGGAGTATGAACGCCTACAAAGAATATTTCACACATAAATACAAGCACAGACAATGTGAGAGAGATAAGCATGTAACGCTGTACGCAACCATGTCACCTTCAGGCTTTATTTTCAAGTATGTGACGTCTCTCCTTTCTGTAGTTCTTTTGGAAGAGCGAGTGGGCTTGACCAGGATACCTTAGAAGGGTTGGTATCTGACCTCTGAACAAGCAGGTGGCTTCCAGAAATCTTTTCTGTGATGCTTAAACGCAATAAATGTAAATAGCTTTGTTGTAAAGGCTAGTACGGTAATTATCAGGAAAAAAATGCTAAAGAGTCCTTAATAAATTAAAGAGGATCCTGGTGGCACAGTGGTTAAAACACTCAGCTGCTATCCAAAAGGTCAGTGGTTCAAACCCACCAGCAGCTCTGAGGGAGAAAGATGTGGCAGTCTGCTCCAGTAAAGATTTACAGCCCTGGAAACCCTATGGGGCAGTTCTACTCTGTCCTGTAGGGTCGCCGTGAGTCAGAAGGGACTCAACTGAGTGGGTTTGGGTTCTTTTTTATTTTTTTTAAATAAATTCAAAGAAACTAAGAACATCTATGATTGGGAACATCTAGTTGGTTATCCCTTTAAAAGGTGAGTCTGTATTTTGGTCCCTGGCCCCAGGTAGATTTCTCCGTACAAGGAGGTTGTTCCTGCCATGATTTCGAGCTAGCGAGGTGGTTATTAGTGGCCATTGAGTGGATTCCAACTCATGGCGACCCCATGTTGTCAGAGTAGAACTGGGCTCCATGGGGCTTTCACTGGCTCATTTCTAGAAAGTAGATCGCCAGGCCTTTCCTCCAAGGCACCAGTGGGGTTGGAAGTGCCTGAATATTCTTTTTCTCTCTTTGTTTTCACTTCCACTAACGTCCTTAAATCCAACCAAACCCGTTGCCGTCGAGTCAACTCTGACTCATGGCGACCCTATGTGTTACACAGTAGAACTGCTCCATACGGTTTCCTTGGCTGTAGTCTTTACAGAAGCAGGTTGCCAGGTCTCTCTTCCGTGGTACTGCTGGGTGGGTTCAAACTGCCAACCTTTAGGTTAGCAGGTGAGCGCAAACCGCTGGCACCACCCAAGGACCTTCTCAGGGTGTGGGGTGTGGGGGCTTTTGTTCCGCGAAGTCAAAGAGGAGACAGCTCTTTCTACAGAGTCCAGTCCTGGCGCGAGTTTTCCTACCAGGAAGACATGACTTTGTGCGGGGGGTGGGGGGTCCCCTTGGGCGTCTGTTCTTTACCTGTCTCTGGTACCCTCTTGGGGTGGCTCAGAGCATGGCCTCTGTGTTTGCGCTTTCACCAGCCGAGGCACACAGATGCTGGCTGGAACCCCACACCCAGCAACACGCGTGTCCTCATCTCTCCCTTTTCTGCCCCATAGGCGGCGGTGGCGGCCACGACCCCAACTATGACAGCTACGGAAACACACACGGTACGGTACATCCACCCTCTGGGCACGTGAAGGGTGGCGGGAGAGGGCAGTGTTTCTGGGACCGCTGGTTGTCAGAAAATGAGGGAGACGTTCCACGATAGATGGGTAGATGGATAAGTGGATGGCTGGCTGGATGGATGGCTGGCTGGCTGGCTGGCTGGATGGATGGATGGATGGATGGATGGAAGGATGGATGGATGGATGGATGGGTGGCTGGGTGGCTGGCTGGCTGGATGGATGGATGGATGGATGGATGG
>NW_004444070.1:5910144-5946121 GCF_000243295.1 Trichechus manatus latirostris | reverse complement strand
TGGATGGATGGATGGATGGATGGGTGGCTGGGTGGCTGGGTGGCTGGGTGGATGGGTCGATGGATGGATGGGTGGGTGGATGGATGGATGGATGGATGAGTGGATGGGTGGGTGGATGGATGGGCAGATGCATGGATGATTGTATGGATGGATAGATGGATAGATAGACAGATGGATATGTGGGTAAATGGATGAATATATGTATGTGTGTATGTATGTATGAATGGATGGATGGATGGATGAATAGATATAGACGGATGGATGGGTGACTAGATATAGACAGATGGATGGATGGGTGAATAGATATAGATGTATGGATAGATAGACAGATAAATGATACATAGAGATGGATGGTTGGATGGTTGGATGGATGGATGGATGGATGGGTGGATGGATGGGTGAATGGATGGATGGGTGGCTGGGTGGATGGGTGGGTGGCTGGGTGGCTGGATGGATGGGTGGCTGGGTGGATGGATGGATGGATGGATGGATGGATGGATGGATGGGTGAATAGATACAGATGAATGGATAGATAGATAAACGATACATAGAGATGGATGGATGGATGGATGGATATATAGAGAGAGACATAGAGAGAGAGATGACAGTTAGATGATGGATAGATAAATAGATGATAGCTTAGTTAACTAGATAGATAATAGGTAGGTAGATAAATAGATAAATTAGATAGATAAATGATAGATGATAGATAGATGATGTATCATCTTACCTGATAAGATGATATCATATATCTTATATCAACAACCCCAACTATGACAGCTATGGAAACACACACGGTATGGTACATCCACCATCTGGGCATGTGAAGGGTGGGCAGGAGAGGGCAGTGTTTCTGGGACTGCTGGTTGTCAGAAAAGGACGTCATGTTTGGTAAAGTAGAGGGTCAGCGAAAATGAGGGAGACGTTCCGCGATAGATGGATTGACACAATGGCTGCAGCAATGGACTCAAACATACCAACAATTGTGAAGATGGCACAGGACCGGGCCGTGTTTCCTTCTGTTGTACGTGGGGTCACCATGAGCTGGAGCCAGCTGGACGGCAGTCAACAACATGATACAGTACAAGCAGAATATATCGTAGACTTCCTGAAGAATGAACAAATCAGTCTTAGAAGAAATATAACCAGAATGCTCCTCAGAAGCGAAGATGGTGAGACTTCAGCTGGCTTACTTGGGACACGTCATCAGGAAAGACCAATAGCTAGAAAAGGAAGCATGGTTGGTAAAGTAGAGGGTCAGAGAGAAGAGAAAAACCCTCCGTGGGATGGACAGACACAGTGGCTGCAACAGTGGACTCAAACACAGCAAGGATCATGGAGATGGTGCAGGACGGGCAATGTTGCCTTCTGTTGTACATGAGGTCACCATGAGTTGGAGCCAACATGGCAACAACTCACAACAACAACAGCTTCAACCTGGGACGAGGCTTCGGTAAACGAAAGCTCTCTCTGCTTGAGTTGGTCTTCTGGGCTGACCCTTTGCTTTTCCTGTTTCTCTCCCTAACTCACCTTCTGTTATGGATTCAGTTGTGTCCCCCACAAAATGTGTGTCAACTTGGCTAGGCCACGATTCCCAGTATTGTGTGGTTGTC
This sequence comes from Trichechus manatus latirostris, assembly GCF_000243295.1. Taxonomy (NCBI): domain Eukaryota; kingdom Metazoa; phylum Chordata; class Mammalia; order Sirenia; family Trichechidae; genus Trichechus; species Trichechus manatus. Next base: position 5,944,508 of record NW_004444070.1, on the reverse strand, counting down.
CACCATTTTGCAATCTGATGTGATTACCCTATGTGTTGTAAACCCTAACCTCTATGATGTTAATGAGGCAGGATTAGAGGCAGTTAGGTTAATGAGGCCCCATGCACAACGGAACGAAACTCATAGAAATTGTTGAATTGGCGTATGTTCTGCTGTGTATATTCTCAACAATAACAACAAAATAAATTATTTTTAAAAAAGGAAGAAGCAGCGTCTGGGTGACGGCCCAGCAGTGCTGGGGCAGGGACGACCTTTGAGAGAGGTGCCTGAGCATCCAGCCACCTCATTGGCATGGGGGGTGATCGTCAGGGACCCCCGCCATGGGGTTGGTCCCCTGTTCAATGGTGTGTCACCAGCGTGTCCAGGCCAAACTCCACGGTCTCCCACTGTCTAGTTAATAATTTATGGTACTGATGCTGTTTTTAGCTGCCATCAACTCACGGAGACCCCACGCCACCACAGTGGAACACTGCCCAGTCCTGTACCATCTTCACCATCGTTGGTGTGTGTAAGTCCATCGTTGCGACCACCGTGTATTGTGAGCGCCTTCCAACCAGGGGGCTCAGCTTCCAGCACTGTATCAGACACTATTCTGTGGGGATCCATAGGGTTTTCATTGGCTGATTTTCAAAAGTAGATCTCCAGGCCTTTCTTTCTAGTCTGTCTTAGCCTAGAAGCTCCGCTGAAACCTGCTCAGCATCACAGCAACACACAAGCCTCCACTGACAGATGGGTGGTGGCTGTGCATGAGGTGCACTGGCTGGGAATCGAACCCGGGTCTCCCCCATGGAAGGCGAGGACTCTACCACTGAGCCACGCCTGCCGGAAAGCTATAGTAAAGCAGCTGCTGTGGAGTCCGCCACAACTCGTGGTGACCTCGTGCACAACAGAAGGAAATGCCGCCCGGTCCCGCGCGTCTCCATGATCAGTTGTGGATCAGACCTCTGTGATCCAGAGGGTTTCCATTGGCTGACTTTTGGAAGTAGATTGCCAGGCCTTTCTTCCTAGTCTGTCTTACTCCGGAGGCTCTGCTGAAACCTGTTCAGTGTCATGGCAACCCGCAAGCCTCCACAGACAGACGGGTGGTGGCTGTGCCTCAGGCGCTGGCTGGGAATTGAACCCTGGTCTTTCTCGTGGAAGGTGAGGATTCTACCAGTGAACGAGCACTACCCTCGTGATATCTCGTTTAGGGAGCCATTTTACCCCACGCACGGTTCTCTTAAAATTCTTCTCCTGCGAGGAGGCTCTCTGGAGCATGTTCCTATGCTGTTCGTCATGTTCAGAAGCTAGAAAGAAACGACTTATCCAGCAGCTCTCTCAGAATTGCTGGTCCTTTCCAGCATGATTTCCCAAGAAATTAGTCAGGGCTCTAATAAGGGCACGCCCCTCACAGGGACCATTGTCTGAGGCCCAGGGGGATAAATGCTCACTGTCTTAGTCATCTAGTGCTGTGGTAACAGAAATACCACCAAGTGGATGGTTTTAACAAACAGAAGTTTATTATCTCACGGTCTAGGAGGCTAGAAGTCTGAATTCAGGGCACCAGCTCCAGCGGAAGGCTTTCTCTCTCTCTTGGCTCTGGGGGAAGGTCCTCGTTATCAATCTTCCCCTGGTCTAGGAGCTTCTCAGCACAGGGACCCCGGATCCAAAGGACGCGCTCTGCTCCTGGCACTACTTTCTTGGTGGTATGAGGTTCCCCCGTCTCTCTGCTCGCTTCTCTCTTTTATGTCTCAAAAGAGATTGACTCAAGATACAACCTAATCCTGTACATTGAGTCCTGCCTCATTAACATAACCATCTCTAATCCCACCTCATTAACATTGTAGAGGCAGGATTTACAACACACAGGAAAATCACATCAGATGACAAAATGGTGGACAATCACACAATCCTGGGAGTCATGGTCTAGCCAAGTTGACACACATTTTGGGGAACACAGTTCAATCCCTGACACTCACCAAAAGGGCTGCCGTTTTATCCGTAGAGGGAAGCGGCTGCCACCATACCGCGCTCATCCATGAGGCCAACGCCAGGTGCAAACAGCAGGTGGTCAAGGTCCACTCATGCAGATGCGCTGCCACCCACTTTGGGGGGCGCCATATAGGAGGCCTGGTTGCACAGTGGTTAAGCACTCAGCTGCTAACCAAAAGGTCGGCAGTTGGAATCCACCAGCTGCTCCTTGGAAACCCTGTAGGGCAGTTCTACCCTGTCCTATATGGTCACTCTGAGTCGGAACCGACTCTAAGGCGCATAACAAAAGCAACAACGTGTTCATTTATACATCTGGCTCCTGAAAGGGCAGCCCCCCTCCTACCGCGTCCAGACCTCCACCCGGTGACCCTCAGCAGAGAGTTTGTGAATCGGCCTTGACGTTAGATCAGTGACCGTGGAGTCCACCCCGACCCCTGGTGACCCCATGTGTGTCAGAGCAGAACTGTGCGCCCTAGGGTTTTCAGCGGCTGGTTTTTTCAGAAGTAGATTGCCTGGCCTTTCTTCTGAGGAAACTCTGGGTAGACTCGAACCTCCAACCTTTCAGTTAGCAGCCGAGCATGTTCACCATTTGTACCGTCCAGAGACAACCAAAAACCAAACCCATTGCCATTAAGTCAATTCCAACTCATAGTGACCCTATAAGACAGAGTAGAACTGCCCCATAGGGTTTCCAAGGAGCGGCTGGTGGGTTCAAACTGCTGACCTTTTGGTGAGCAGCCGAGCTCTTCCCACTGTGCCGCCGGGGCTCAATGGCGGAGTCACATCTACTGGATTTCAAAATCACAAGGTCACGGCTTGCTGAGTGTGTTAGGATGAACAAGACCAGTTGCTGTCAAGTCGATTCAGACTCATGGTGCCCCCATGTGTGTCAGAGCAGAACTGTGTTCCTTAGGGTTTTCAACGGCTGATTTTTTTAGAAGTAGATTGCCAGGCCTTTCTTCTGAGGCACCTCTGGGTAGACCCAAACCTCCATCCTTTCAGTGAGCAGCGAAGTGGGTTAACCATTTGCGCCAGCCAGGGACTCCACCCTGAGTTTAGCCCAGAGGTATTAGCACGGATACTGGGGGGGGGGGGGCAGAATTTCCGCCCCAGGGACTCGGCATTTCCTGCGGGTGGTAGAACACATCTGGTGTGTTCCATGCTGACGCCCAGTGCCGACGGGCACGGCTGACCTTGACCAGCTGAGGAGGGCGTCCCTTCTGCCTGCTGACCCTTTTGAGGGTTACAAGCCCAAGCTGACAATGCAGACAAACCTTTTGTGTGTGCTTTAGGTGAAAGTTTACAGCTCAGGTTAATTTCTCATACAAAAATTTACACACAGATTGTTGTGTGACATTAGCTGCAATCCCCACAATGTGACAGCACACTCCCCCTTTCCACTCGGGGTTTCCTGTGTCCATTCAACCAGTTCCTGTCCCTTCCTGCCTTCTCATCCCGCCTCCGGACAGGAGCCGCCCATTTGGTCTCGTGTATCTGCTTGAACTAAGAAGCACGCTCCTCACAAGTATTATTTTTTGTATTATAGTCCTGTCTAATCTTTGCAGACAAAACTTTTTATCGATCGTCTTACACCAGGTCCCTGGGTGTGCCAACGGAAACGGGTGTGCCAACGACTAACGGAAAGGTTGGCAGTTTGGACCCACACAGAAGCTCTGTGGGAGAAAGGCCTGGCGATCTGCTTCCAAAAAGATTACACCCAAGAAAACCCTAAGGGGCAGTTCTATCCTGGAACCCATGGGGTCGCCGTGAGTCCGAAGCATCTTGACAGCAACAGTGTTGGGTTTTTGTTTGGGATCATCTTAAATGCTGGCTGTAAACGGCCAAGTTTCCCTACTGCCTACGGTTGCCTTGGAGAAGGCAGTTGATTCAATTATCCCTCAACCTATAAATAACATCTGCATAAACTGTTCAGCTTCAAAATTAGCACTTAAAAAAAAAATCTTGCCTCTTGCTTTAAAAATTGTTCTCAAGACATAGGACGGAACCCAGAGAATATGGCATCTGGGCTCGTTTTTAACTCAGTACTGAAGTCACTCCTGAGGTTCACCCTTCAGCCAAAGATTAGACAGCCCCATAAAACAAAACGAGACTGAAGGGGCACAGCAGCCCAGGGGCAAGGACGAAAAGGCAGGAGGGGACAGGAAAGCTGGTAACAGGGAATCCAAGGTCGAGAAGGGAGAGTGTTGACATGTCGTGGGGTTGTTAATCAATGAATGAGAAGCTAGTTTGCTCTGTAAACCTTCATCTAAAGTACAATAATAAAAAGAAAGAAAGGAAAAAGAAATGCATTCTGTCCCAGTTCTGGATGCCAGAAGTTCAATATCCCAGTGTCCCCAGGACCCACCGTATTCCAAGACGAGCACATGTTAACTGGCAACATCTGCAAAGATACAAGTCTGAAATCAAGGTGTGGGCAGGGCCACCGGCCCTCCTGAGGCTCTGGGGAGGGTCTTTCCGTGTCTCTCCCAGCTTCTGGTAGTCCCAGGTCCTTGTAGCCCTTCCTCTGTCTCTCTGTGTTTCTCCTCGTTGACAAGACACCACTCAGATAGGATCAGGACCCACTCTATTCCAGTAAGGAGCCCTGCTGGTGTAGTGGTTAAGAGCTGGGCTGCTAACCAAGAGGTCGGCAGTTCGAATCCACCAGCCTCTCCTTGGAAACCCTGTGGGACAGTTCTACTCTGTCCTGTAGGGTTAGTATGTTTTTGGTTTACTCTGGGATGGCCTCATGTTAACCTAACTGATAACATTTCAAAAGACGTTACCCAGAAAAGGTCACCTTCCCAGGTACCAGGCGTTAGGACTTCGACATTTCCTCTTTAAGGGACACGGTTCAACCCACGACACCATCTGAGGCCCCCTCCTCAGGGCCCGCGTTAGTTCACCACGTGTTCTCCCGCCGATCTACCAGGCCCCTCCTCTCCAGCGCCACCTGGGACGCCACTGGCTGCGTGCTCGGAAAAGCCCTTTCCTTGCCGCGGGGGGACACGTCCACACCTGGGCAGCTTTTCACCGCATGAGGCTTCAGGAGTCCAGCTTACGCGTTGGCCTGGATTTCAGTCCCTCGCCAAGACTTCCTGAGGGTTATCTTGTGACTCATGTGATCTTTTCTCCCTGCAGGAGGAGGGCGCTACAGACCCAGTTCTCCTTACGGAAATCCTTATGGTAAAGGAACGGTGCCTTCACACACGTGGCAGGAGAAAGTCTCCTTCCACGGGATACTAACCCCATGCCGCGGCGCCGGGGGACGGGGTGCCTATTGTCTCGTCCATGGGGACCTCCTAACCTGCCTCCCTGATGTGTGCGCCCGCCAGCCACCCATGCTATGGGGAGACAGCACGTATGTGACGCAGCCTTGATTTCTTGAAAGGAACTAAGGCCGCTTACAGGGGTGTATGTGTGCACGTGTGTGAATACCGGGGTATTGTCCTTGGCCAGTAACATTGAGCCCACGTCGCTCTTGATTTTCCCCAGTCTCTCCATCAGCAGTAGATGGGGAGGCTCTTGCGCTTACTCGTCACATGAGTTGTCTGTCTGCATGGTGAAGTGCCACCAGCTCCGTGGAGACGTGGAGTTTTGTCTGCCGTGTTCCTTGTCCCATCAGCCTCTCCAACCGTGCTTGTCTTCAGAAAGCATCAGTCAATTCTGAGGAATGAATGAATGAATATGTATGTTTCTCCCTTACAGGCGGAGATGGAGCTTCCACTTATGGCGACCCTCAAGGTAACTGTTTGATTCAGACGCCCCGAACTTGATCTAATAAGAGCACGCCCTTGTAAAGCACCCGCAGGAATGGCCAGGGTTGCTGGTGGATGCTGTCAAGTCGGTCCCAGATCATGTGACCCCAGGCACGACAGAACAAAACACTGCCTGGCCCTGCACCATCCCCATGATTGGCTGTTGGTGATCCAGAGGGTTTTCATGGGCTGATTTTTAGAAGTAGATCGCCAGGCCTTTCTTCCTAGTCTGGAAGCTCTGCTGAAACCTGCTCAGCATCACAGCAACACACAAGCCTCCACTGACAGACGGGTGATGGCTGCACAGGAAGTGCATTGGCCGGGAATTGAACCCAGGTCTCCTGCATGGAAGGCGAGGATTCTAGCACTGAGCCACCAGTGTCCTCATGGAGCCAGTGTCCTCTGTTATTATTTCAACCCAACAGACGTGGAGTCACCACTTCCTATTTGTATTCATTTCATATTTTTATTTTTCTAAAGAAGCTTTTGAACAAAAATGATTGCCCCTCAAAATACAACCAGGAGTCCCTGGGGGGAGCTAATAGTTAACACACTCAATTACTAACTGAAAGTTTGGTGGTTGGAGTCCACCCAGAGGTACCTTAGAAGAAAGGCCTGGCAATCTCCTTCCAAAAAAACTAAAACCAAGGGGGGAAAAAAACCATCGCCATCAAGTCAATTCTGACTTATAGTGACCGTATAGGACAGAGTAGAACTGCCCCATAGGGTTTCCAATGCTGTAAATCTTTATGGAAGCAGACTGCCACATCTTTCTCCCATGGCGCGGCTGGTAGGTTCAAACAACTGACCTTTTGGTTAGCAGCGGGCACTTTAAAATTTCTACAAACCCGTTGCCGTCGAGTCGATTCCAACTCATAGCGACCCTGTAGGACAGAGTAGAACTGCCCCACAGGCTTTCCAAGGAGCGGCTGGTGGATTCAAACTGCTGACCTTTTGGTTAACAGCCAAGCTCTTAACCACTGTGCCCCTAGGGCTCCCTCACTGAAAACCTATGGGGCCCGGATCCAGTCTGACACACACAGGAGCACTGTGAGTCTAGAATGAGTCCCCGGACGCCTCGTGTCACCTCTTGCCACACTTGGAGGAAATTGCTTCTTCGTTTGTCCTGCCCTTTACCATGGGGTCTCCATGAGTTGGGGTCAACTTGACGGCGATTGGTTAGTCCTAGGTTGGGAGAGGAGGACTGGTAAGGCTTCCTGCGGGGGGAACAATATCAAAGCCAAGGCCTAAAGGGTGGTGGGAAGTAGCCAGGGCAGCGAGCGAGGTGTTAGGGAAGAGAGTGTGCCGGGCAGGGCTGGGTGTATTCCTGAGCGTGGCCAGGGCATGGGGCGTGATGGGGAGAAGGACGAGACCCGAGGCTGGCCAGGTAGCCGGATGGAGGGGTCTGCACTGTGTCCCGAGGGGAAGCCATTATCAAGCTTAATAAGAAAAAAAACCAGCACGCCCGACCGCCCCGTCTTAGTCTAGAAGCTCCGCTGAAACCTGCCCACCACGGGTGACCCCGCTGGTATTTAAAATACCGGTGGCGTAACTTCCAGCATCACAGCAACAGGCAAGCCACCACAGTACAACAAATTAACAGACAGGTGGTGGGTACGTGTCTGAGTTTATCTACATGATTGTTTGTACCCATGAAAAACCAGTTGCTGTTGAGTGGACTTTGACTCATGGAGCCCTTGTGTGTGTCAGAGTAGAACTGTGCTCCACAGGGTTTTTCATGATTTGTTTTTCAGAAGTAGATCGCCAGGCCTTTCTTCTGAGGCGCCTCTGGGTGGACTTGAACCTCCCGCCTTTTGGTTAGCAGCCAAGTACTCAACCATTTGCACCAACCCAGGGGCTCCTAGCTTGTGATAATCCCGCCTCAAAGGCGTGGGGGACACCCTTGCCTCCTGTATGCCTGCATCCCGATTCCCAGGGGGTCTTTGACGGAAGGTTACCTGGGTTCTCTTGAGTCTAACATTCTTTGCATGAGAAAACTTTCTACATCTAAAAAGGTGAATATCAATCAAATTAAACAAACAAACACCACGTGCCCACTGTGTGCACAGCACTGTTCAGGGACAAATACAGGAACTGAGTTGTAAACAATTCAACAGAGATTTTCTGTGGGAGGAAATGGAATTGCTGCAGCAAGGAAGCTGGCCCTCAAGAGGACTGCGGCTTACCAGAGAACCCCGTTACCAACGAGTCGATTCCGACACGGAGTAGAACGGCCCTATAAGGTTTCCAAGGAGCAGCCGGTGGATTTGAACTGCCGACATTTTGGTAGCAGCCGTAGCTCACCACAGCTCTTAACCACTGTGCCACCGGGGCTCTGACAAACAGAACCGTCTCCTTTTATAAGAAGCTACAAGGAAGTTGAGGAGGCCCAGAGCGGTGTAAAGAGTTAAGCGCTCGACCATAAGCCAAAAGGTTGGTGGTTCGAACCCACCCAGAGGCATCTTGGAAGACGGGTATGGTAAGCTGCTTCCAAAAGTCCCCGCTTTGAAAACCGGTTGTACTCTGCGCACGTGGGGTCGCCGGGAGTCAGAAGCGACTCCACGCGGCTAACAATAACAACCGCGGGAGGAAGTCAGTTGGGGGAAATCAAAAGGGGCCGCTTCCGGAAAGGTCAAGCAAGGAGGGTCCTTTCGAAGGGGGCGCAAATCTGTCATTGGGCCTCTTGTCCTTTCTTGACTTTGCAACAGATACAAGGGGTCTGGGCTTCAGTGAGATGAAGTATCGAGAAAATGGGGGTTTCACAACAGTCCTGGGAGAAGGACTAGAAGGCAGGAGGGGACAGGAAAGCTGGTAATAGGGAACCCAAGGTTGAGAGGGGACAGTGTTGACATGCCGAGGGGTTGTTAACCAATGTCATAAAACAATATGTATACTGACTGTTTAATGAGAAACTATTTGTTCTGTAAACCTTCATCTAAAGTACAATTTAAAAAAAAGTACAATAAAAAAAAGAAAATACAGGTTTGGAGAATACAGACAGGTGAAGTAAGGTTTATAGGTGGAAGGCTGGTCCCTGGGTAGCACAAATGGTTTGTGCTCTACTACTAACCTAAACGTTGGTGATTCGAACCCACCCAGCGCTGCTGAGGAAGAAAGGCCTGGCGATCTGCTTCCATAAAGATCACAGTCCAGAAAGCCCTATGGGGCAGGTCTACTCTGTACCACGTGGGGTCTCAGCGAGTGGGAATCGACTCAAAGGCAGTGGGTATAAGTGGAAGCAGCTGGGGCCGGGCTAGACTGGTTCTGGTCCAGTCCGGTTCTCAGCCCTGTTTTGAATGCCGTGGACAGGTAAGACGTGGTTAACCACTTTGATGCTTGACGAAAGCAAAATCATTTCTGAGGCTTCATGTTTGATTTGTGTGCTTTCTGTGGGTTACAGGGTGGATGGGCCGAGGTCTGCGATTGTGGGGTGATTTAAAGGAATGACTTTTCTTGCTGGCTGTGCTTTTCTCAAAAGACGTCACTTTTCTCCGCTCCTGCAGGCAACACCATTGCAAGCATAGTGTCCCCCATAGTATCTGTCGTGGTGGTAACGCTGGTGGGGGCGGCCACCAGCTATTTCACCTACAATCGGAGGAAGAACTGTTTCAGGACTAACGGCAAGTTGCACAGAAAAAAAAAAGTGTTTATTTTTGTTTCTAAGGTCTGATAAAAATACTTTCTGGTGTCTTTCACGGGCCATGATGCTATTTCTGTTTATGTCCAATATAGACATCTGGGGCCCTGGTGGCGCAGCGGTTCAGAGCTCTGCTGCTAACCGAAAGGTCGGCAGTTCGAATCCACCAGGCGTTCCTTGGAAACCCTATGGGGCAGTTCTACTCTGTCCTATAGGGTAGCTATGAGTCAGAATCGACTTGACGACAACCGGTTTTTAGCATAAGGACATAATTTCTGTTTAAATTATATTCTGTTGTCTTTGCAGTGAAGGTTGACACAGCAGTGGAGGTTTTCATTCAAAAACTTCTACACAAGTTGTTCGGTGACATTGGTTACATTCTTCTCGATGTGTGAACATTCTCGTTATTTCTGTTCTGGTTGTTCTGTTTCCCTTCATCTAGTTTCCCTGCCCCCTTACTTTTTCATCTTTGTTTTAAAGTCATTGTTGACCGTTTGGTCTCATATAGGTGATTTTTTAAAGGAGCTCAGTACTGGGTGGGGGGGTGGTCTTCATTATTTTGTGAGCCAATTTGTTATTTAGCTACAAGGTGACCTCAGGGATTAGCTTAGGTTTAAGCTTTGAAGAGCATCCCAGGGCGATAGTCTCGGGGAGTCCTCCAGTCTCGATGGGTCCAGTAAGTGTGGATTCTTTAAGAATCTGAGGTTCTGTTCCACATTTTTCTCCCATTCTGTCAGGATATAATGACGTATTTTCAAGTTGGGGCTTCACCATGGACACGTGGGAGCTTGAGAGAAACCAAAACAGGAGTTTTAACCAAAGATGCTTTAAAAAAAAACACAAAAAAAACCTAAAACCCTTTTTGTGATCTGCAAGATTTGGTTTTACCACCCTGGATTTTAAATGATGAATTTACACTGGAAAGCCACAAGCAGGAGGTTTGCATTCAGCTAGTCAACCCCGTTTAAGGTTTTGCTTTTCTCAGTAGATTTTTCCTAGCAGTTGAGGCAGGAAAAACATGTGGGTGGAACCTGAAATATTTGCCCCTCTCCCCCCCAAAAAAACACAAAGTTGTAGAAACCCCACATTTTAAGCGTTTCCGTGGAATTCAGAGGCTGAGCTCAGAGTCTTGAAGAAGCAGAGGGCCACAGTGGCTTTCTGGTCAACCTGGGGTCCAGGCTACGGCTCTGATGAAGCTCCTGTCCACTTAGTCATCTTTGGGGGCAGAGGGTCTCACTGCTGATCAGCGCCCTAAACACGTCTTGTAAATGAGAGCCAGAGGAGAGAGTTAGAAAGAGTAACTCAAACTTTAACCCAAGGTCTCTCAAGTTTTGATGTTCAGACCACTCAAGTCAGAAGCTTCCTCCTTGCCCTAGGAAGCTATCCAAATTGTCTTGGCTTCAGAACTTGTCTAACGCCTGCCCGCGGGCTCCCTCTGGTGATGGTTGGGTGGTACTGATCAACATCCCGGCAAGGGCGAGCTTGGTTCTACCTAACACCCCACCCTGAAAGATTAGGGGGAACCTGGGCTTATAACAGACAATCTCTTTTTCCTGACAAAATGCGTTGTGCGTGAGCAGTATAGCTACACCTATGAATTGAGCGCACCCCAAAGTGTGGCCACCTTGTAGGAAGGGAGTTATAGGGACAGGGGCTACCTAAATGGTGACACCTGTCTGTCTCCTGAAGCAGACTGTTTGGAGACCATGCTTTGATCATCATTTTCAATTGTTATTTTTTTTTTTATAAAATGGAGATAACGCCCACTTCAGCAGTTGTGAAGACGGATGAGACCATATCCAAAGAAGGGCTGCATGCGTTGTAAAAGCTCCTTAAAACTCTTGATTTTGCATGTATATGAGACTCATTGGGCACACCAGTCCAGGAGCAAGGATGAGAAGGCAGGAGGGGCCAGGAACCAGACAAACAGAAATGGGGAGCCCAAGGTCGAGAAGGGGAGAGTGTTGACAAGTTGCAGGGCTGGCAAACAATGTTGCCAAACAATATGTGTATTAATAATTTAAGGAGAAATTAATTGCTTTGTAAACCTTCATCGAAATCACCCACACACACACACACACACACACAATATTGGTTTTATGTTTTGATCAAAGATTCTATAGCAAAACCCTGATCGAAAGGGGGAAACACAAAACAGAATTTGGTGAGTAGCGTCTGGGGTCTTAAAAGCCTGTGAGCAGCCATCTAAGATACTCCACTGGTCCCACCCCATCTGGAGCAAGGGAGAATGAAGAAAACCAAAGACACAAGGGAAAGATTAGTCCAAAGGGCTAATGGACCACAACTACCACAGCCTCCACCGGACTGAGTCCAGCACAACTAGATGGCGCCCAGCTACCACCACTGACTGCTCTGACAGGGATCACAATAGAGGGTACCGGACAGAGCTGGAGAAAAATGTAGAACAAACTTCTAACTCACAAAAAGAGGCCAGACTGGAGAAACCCCGAGAGTATGGCCCCCGGACACCCTTTTAGCTCAATAATGAAGTCACTCCTGAAGTTCACCCTTCAGCCAAAGATCAGACAGGCCCATAAAACAAAAAAATGAGACAAAAGGGGCACACCGGCCCAGGGGCAAGGACTAGAAGGCAGGAGGGGACAGGAAAGCTGGTAACAGGGAACCCAAGGTCAAGAAGGGAGAGTGTTGACATGTTGTGGGGTTGGCAACCAATGTTACAAAAGAATATGTGTGCTAACTGCTTAACGAAGAAGCTAGTTCGTTCTGTAAACCTTCATCTGAAATACAATCACTCTATATATGTGTAGATATATATGTAGATATATATATATATCCCCTGAAGTCTTCTTTACACCTAACAATAGTTCAGCCTACTTAGTAAAGAATGTCTGCCTTGAGCTTTGTGCTCTTTTAAGAACGATCTGTATGGCATCATACTGACAACAGCACCTTGAAAGATCAGATAGGAAGCTCAGGGGCAGTGAGTTTATGTTCATGGGGGAGGAACAATTTGGAAAAGGAGCGTGAGAACGTTGCACAACTTGAAGACAGTAATCCATGTCCCTGAACTGTACCTGTAGAAACTGTTAAACTGGTGTGTGTTCTGCTGCGTATATTCTCGACAACAACAGAAAATAAACAGAACTGTAAAGAACATAGGTTTAATAAAAAAGATACACAGTTATCAATTCACTTAAGATGTTCCAAACCCTTGAGGAATGGCAAAGAGTACAAAATAACGCTGTAAATCAATCCATAACTTCTTTTCCCCAGATATGACACTTTGCTGCCCATTTTTCCTTTCAGAACCCGAGAATGTCTGAGGACTTTGAAAAAAACCCAGTCGAGCAAGACAAGAGCCCCGTCGATCCCTTCAGCAGAAAGTTTATTTTTTCTTGGCAGAATCCGCCGCGCTCAAGTGTTTTCTCTTGTTAGAAAGCGTGAGCTACCTGACAATCCCAAATTCACTGGGCGCATGTGTGTGTAAAGATAAGGCAGACAGGGTGTAACCTCGCCTGGTGAAAAGATTGCTTGATTTATTGGTTTGATCATTAATTCGGACAGAGGAACTCGACTCTGTTTGGAGTTCTTAAACTACCTCATTGTTCAATAACATGCAAACATTTAGCCCTGTTTTGTTTGCCACAAACACAAAGGCAGTGGATGGGCACAGTGCCTGGAGGGATGTTACCAGCTTCTGAGAGGTGACGGATATTTTTGAGGTCTCAAAGGTACTGTGGTCAGAAGGCTAACCTCTGCTAAATGTTTAGGTAGATCGGTAATGCTCTAGCTTTCATCACAGACAATGAAGCTGGATGCGGACCATTATTTCAGCCTCTACTTGTCTGCACAGAAAATCGTTATTGCTTGCAGAAAATAAAGCTGGGCTTTGAAATTTTAAGTGCAAAATTGCTGATGTTAAAAACCATCTAGGGGGTTGGTTTTGGGATACTTTTTCCTGAGAAATCTTATAGCTTCCATATTCTTGGAAAATAGGGAACAGAAATAGTGATTTTTTTTTTGCTTCAGATTTGGAGCCTTTTCATATCATTTTTAGTCCTGGTGCTACGGAAGTATCGGCTCTTAAGTCAACAGCATTGCTTTCCTTGGCTTATCCTTTTTTTTTTTTTTAATTGGTGATCCTTGGATGGCACAAATGGTTTGCACTCAACTACTAATCTAAAGGTTGGGGGTTCAAACCCATCCAGTGGCACTGCAGAAGAAAGGCCTGGTGATCTGCTTCCATAAAGATTACAGCCAAGAAAACCCTATGGAGCAGTTCTATCCTGTAACACATGGGGACGTCATGAGTTGGAGTCAACTCAGGACAATGGTTTGTTTTTTTTTTTTTTTGAGTAGGTGATCTTAAGTCCTTAAACAACTAGAAGGTATACTGGCTATTTGCTTCTACTGTAGTAATCCTTGTGGGAAGAGGAAGAGGGACCGTTTGGGCAGAGTTTACAGTTTGATTGTTCTAAGGTTCATGTTTATACAACTTCAAGGCTTTGCCCTAAATATAGGAAACAACTGGAACTCATATAGAGAGCCCATAAAAATCCCAAATATGCAGGCTTTGTGCTTATCATGATGGGCTGGAAGGTCTCCAAAGGGAGGGAGCTGAAAGCAGAAAGTGCTTGAAGGCTCGAGCGCTTACCTACCCAGATGACGTGACTCAGAATGCATGCCTTACAACGAGGATAAGGAGCCCTGGTGGCGCAGTGATTAAGCGCTCGGCTGCTAACTGAAAAGTTGGTGGTTCAAACCCACACAGCGGCTCCACGGGAGAAAGACCTGGTGATCTGCTCCCATGAAGATCGCAGCGAAGAAAACCCTACAGGGCAGTTCTACTCTGTCACATGGGGTCGCTAGGAGTTGGGATCAGCTCGACAGCACCCAACCACACCATCGTGGATTTATGCTTAATTTAAGCAATTTGAAGACAGTCTGGGCTTCCCATTTCAACATGCATGTCCAACAACTCTTCGAAATCCTTGTAGATGTGACAAAACCTGATACCCATTTAACCTTCTCTCTATATGAGTTTTGGTGTGAGTTTCATGTAATTCTCGTTAAAAGCTGTGTGTGTGCGTATGTACACACACACACACATATACATGCATACGTACATACATGGATGGCAGGTAAACATTTTTAAAGGTAAATACATCCTTTCTCTGTAACTGTCATAGCACCTTTTAGTCATTTACAATAAATGTAAACTAAAAAAAAAAAAAATCTTGTTTGTGCCATTCTTTCTCTATCTTGCGCATAAAACTTTATGAAACAGCATTTGAAGGGCCTGAAAATCGTGAAGTTACTTGTCTTTGAATATATTTTAGAAATGCCTTTCTGAGTTCAATCGTGTGTTATTCGGGCAGGTCAGTGCGCATGGCTGTCAGAGTGTTTTATAAGGTCCTTGGATGGTGCAAACAGTTAAGCACTTGTATGGTAAATAAGAGGTTGGAGGTTCGAGTCCACCCGGAGGCGCCTCGGAAGAAAGGCCTGGTGATCTGCTTCTAAAAAATCAGCCAGCGCAAATCCTGCGGAGCACAGTTCTTCTCTGACACACTTGGGGGCGCCATGAGTCGGGAGCCAACTGAACAGCAACTAACAACAAGGATATGTAACCAATACATGTTACATTTGTTGCATTTGCCACGGTAACCACTTTTTGAGAGCACCCAGTTCAGCGGCATTAATCACATTCACTCTGTTGTGCCGCCATCACCGCCATCCATTCCCAAAAGTCTTCCACCAGCTCAAACAGAACTCAGTCCCCCTTCAGCTGTACCGCCCATTCTCCTCTCCCCCAAGTCCCTGGACACCACCAACGTACTTTCCTCTCTGTGCATGTCTCTATTCTAGGTATTTCAGATAAGTGAGATCATACAGCTTTTGTCCTTTGGTGTCTGACTTAGTCCACTCAGCCTGAGGATTCAAGGTCCATCCACATGGTAGCGTGTATCAGAACTTCATTTCTCTGTACGGCTGAGTAAT
The DNA here is from genome assembly GCF_000243295.1 of Trichechus manatus latirostris. Lineage (NCBI taxonomy): Eukaryota > Metazoa > Chordata > Mammalia > Sirenia > Trichechidae > Trichechus > Trichechus manatus. Next base: position 5,929,166 of record NW_004444070.1, on the reverse strand, counting down.
ATTCCATTGTGTGGATGGACTCCATTGTGTTTGTTTATCCATTCACCTGTTGATGGACGCGTGGGTTCTTTCTACTTCCTGGCTCTTGTGAATAGTGCTTCTGTGAGCATTTGCTTCTTGACCACTGAGCATATTTCATTCCCTGCCGGTGGGTTTCTGCTCAGAGATTCTGATGAGGGGCAGACAGTATCATTGCTGGAGGTGCCTCAATCTGCACGGAAGCCCTTCGGTGCCAATCTTGTCTCTATGGCACCTGGTGTGTGTGTCTCAAATGCATCTATTTAATTTTTAAACTGTCCTTAAACCAAAAGTGTCCCCTGAAGTCTTCCTAAAACCAAACAATGGTTTAGCTTACTCAGTAAAGACTGTCTTGAGCATTGTGCTCTTTAAGAGCTCTCTCTGTGGGATCAAATTGACAACAGCAACCAGAAAGGTTAAATAGGACGCTCAGGGCGCAGTGAGTTTGTGTTAACGAGGGAGGAACAACTCAGAAAAGGAGGGTGAGAATGGCTGCACAACTTGAAGAACGCCGCAATCAATGTGACCAAATTTTCCTGCAGAAACTGATGAATTGGTGCACCTTTGCTGTGCGCATTCTCAATCACAACAACAAATAAATTATAAAATATGATGCGCCCACTAAGCACGGCCTGCAGAAGTGGCATCTTTTCCATTCCCCATTGGTCCAAAACTCCATGCTGACGGTCTCCCAAGGGTTGGTGAGGTGGGAGTTTCTCCAGCTGGGTGAGGCATTTGGGTCTAGGGTGATAATTACTTCTCGAGCCAGCCCCGCCTCCATGAGGGCGTTTCAGCCTGCGTCCTGCCCTGGCTGCTGAGGCTACAGCCTTTGGTGACTTTGGCTTCTGCCCCAACCCCATCTTCCTAACGGAGGCATGCCTTCCGCGGTCCCAAATACATGCTCTCCACGTTCTCCGGGCTCCGTCCAACTCTCGACATATCTGCTCTTCCCGGTCCCTTCTGTCTGTCCCTTGCTGAGCACGTGTCAGTCGGACACAACTCCTCGCCCTTCCCCGCCCCACCCCGAGGTGCATGAACTGAACATGGGAGGTCTGTGTCCCTCCCAGTTTTCCCTCACCCTGGAGACTGAACAGTTCCTGCACCTGGCAGGCTTAGGGCATTTCTTCCTGGGGCGGCTAACCAGGGCTGGTAATGGGGAAAGGGGCAGATTCTGTAGATGTGGGAAGGCTTTGACAGGAAGGAGGGGTGCCGTTCAATTGCAATCCGTTACCCCACCGTGGGCACCCCACACCCATGTCGCCTGCACGAATGTTTTTGTATATTACACATCAACTTCCGACATACTATCGAGAGCATTATTTTTACTTTATTGTTGTCTGTCTTCTCCCCAGCCCCAGTAGAAGTGTGTCAGGGAATTTTTAAATTTGAGGTAACGGAGAAGATGTGAAGTGTCTGACTTGAGATTTGAGTGCAGCTCTGCTGTGGCTGGTTCTCTTCGCTCCCGAACAACAGCCATTTTCTGTGCAGATATAGGCACGAAACGAAGACATTTGCATTGGGCAAGTCTGCTGCAAAAGACCTCTTGAAAGTGTCGAAAAGCAATGATGTCACTTTGAGGACTAAGGTGCGCCTGACCCAAGCCATGGTGTTTTCAATTGCCTCATATGTGTGTGAAAGCTGGACAACGGATAAAGAAGACCGAAGAGGAATTGATGCCTTTGAATTGTGGTGTTGGCGAAGAATATTGACTGTACCATGGACTGCCAGAAGAACGAATAAATCTGTCTTGGAAGAAGTCCAACCAGAATGCTCCTTAGAAGCAAGGATGGCGAGACTATGTCTTACATACTTGGACATGTTGTCAGAAGGGATCAATCCCGGGAGAAGGACATCATGCTTGGTAAAGCAGAGGGTTGGCAAAAACGAGGAACACCCTCAACGAGATGGATTGACACAGTGGCTGCAACAATGGGCTCAAACATAACAACAGTTATGAGGATGATGCAGGATCGGGCAGTGTTTCGTTCTGTTGTACATGGGGTCGCTATGAGTCAGAACGGGCTTGACAGCACCTAACAACAATAAGAACAAGAAATGTCCGGCAATGATGATGTAACTACACTGTGACTCCTCTGAGAGAGGAAGGTCCCGTAATGATGATGGAACTACCCTGCAATTCCCCACCCCACATACCCTTATGATTACATTGTAACCAGTCTAAGACAGACACTATATCCTTTTAAGCCAATCGCCTTAGGAGCTCCTGCTACAGGAAGTCCTGCCTTACGAGTTCCTGTCACAAGAAATCCCACCTTAAAATGATCTACTACCAATTGAGTAATGTCTTTCGATGACCTAAGCCTGTAATTACGAATCAAGTGATGTCTTTCAAGGACCTAAGTTTGTAAATACCAGTCAAGTACTGTGCTTCATGTCCGTTGTTTCCCCCTTATAAAATGTCACCGCTGAGTCACCATATTGGAGTACTGGATTCTACCACATGGAATTCAGTCTATCCTCAGCTGGAGCTGTCCCTTTACTTTCAATAGATCTCTCGATTTTACATTAATCAGAGTACAGATAGTTACTCTATAACAAATGTGAGCTCTACAAAGACAAGACGTGAACCAACTCCTAGAATAGAAAGTGGACTTCTGTGCTTTCTATCTATCTATCTATCCACCTGTCTACCATCTATCTTGTCTATAATCTCTATTATCTATCTATCTGTTTAATTAATGAAAAAAATGAATGAATGAATTCTTATTCAGGGCACAAACAGAATATTGAAGAGGAGACGCTTCTTCTTGGTTGGTAATGATGTCAACAAAGGTGATTTTTTTATGTTATTTTGTAAAATGAGTCAACATTTGGAAGACCACTATAACTCAAGGAATTCATATTTGAACCCATATTTTCCAAATGACCCACGTAAAACAATGCCATACTCCCCCCCCCCTCCAATTTTTTGGGAAATACATTCTTTTTTAATAAAAGATATGAAATTTATGTAAAAATGTAATGGACTTATTATTATCCTTTAATATATTATTGTTGTTAGTTGCTGTCGAGTTGATTCTGACTCATAGTGACCCTATGTGTGCGGAGTAGAACTGCTCCATAGGGTTTTCAAGGCTGGGACCTTTCAGAAGCAGACTGCCAGGCCTGTCTCTGAAGGTGCCTCCGGGTGGGTTCAAACTGCCAAACTTTCAGCTAGTAGTTGAGCACTTAACCACTGGCACCACCCAGAGATTCCTTTAACGTATTAAATGGTACATATTTTAAATATTTTCCATTTTAATATCTAATACAGAAAATACAAATATTTATAACCCACACAAAGAAAAGCTCTTTAGGGTTCTAATAGTTTTTAGAGTGTAAAGGGGTTCTAGGACCAAAATGTTTTTATTTATTTATTTATCGCACTTTAGATGAAGGTTTACAGAACAAACAGTTTCTCATTAAATAGTACACATACTGTTTTATGACATTAGTTAACAAACCCACGACATGTCAACACTCTCCCCTTCTTGATCTTGGGTTCTCTATTATCAGCTTTCCTGTCCCCTCTTGCCTTCTCGACCTTGCCCCTGGGCTGGTGTGCCCCTTTAGTCTCGTTTTGTTTTATGGGCTTGTCTAATCTTTAGCTGAAGGGTGAACATCAGGAGTAACTTCAGTACTGAGCTAAAAGGGTGTCTGGGGGCCATACTCTCAGGGTTTCTCCAGTCTGTGTCAGGCCAGTAAGTCTGGTAGGACCAAAACGTTTGAGGATCTCTAGTATAAATAGGGGTGCTTTCAGGCTGTTCTGTAACAGAAAGTCAGACTCAAAATGGTTAAAACAAAGATGGCATCATGTTTACAGAAATTCTAGGCTCAGGACCTCTGAGGTGTGCTTAATGGTGTCTTCTGGAGACAGGTTCTCTGAGTCTTGTGGCCCTGCCTTTCACAGAGTATCTTCCAGTTTCCCTCCTGGTGCACTATGGCTGCTGTAGCTCCAGACATCACAACAATATCTGGAGGAGCAATTAAGACAATTTCTCCTAGGTTTCCTCTTCTAAGAGTAAATAACTCTTTCTGAAACTCCCTGTTTACACTCCTCCCAGCCCTTAACATCTCATTTCTTATTACCATGCAGTGGGGTCACATAGCTGTCACTGGAAAGAATAATGGATACTTTGACTGGCTTCCAAACAAATAAAATTGATCAGGTGAGGAAGGGTGAACCCTGGAGGATAATCTGAGCCCCATCAGCAATGAGGATGTTGGAAACAGTGATTGAATGAGTAACCAATAGCATGCGCTATAAATCCTTTGCTCATTTTTTAATGGAGTTGTTTGTAATTCTTTATATATTATCGTATTAATATTAACACATTGCTGTTGAGTGCTGTTGAGTCAAGTCGATTCAGATTCATTGTGATCCCGTGTGACAGAATAAAACTGCCCCCTAGGGTTTCCCAGGCTGTAATCTTTACGGGGGAGCCCTGGTGGTGCAGTGGTTAGGAGCTCATCTGCTAAACAACAGGTCAGCAGTTCAAATCCACCAGCCTCTCCTTGAAAACCCTAGGGGGCAGTTCTACTCTGTCTGTAGGGTTGCTGTGAGTTGGAATCAACTCAACGGCAATGGGTTTGGTTTTGATTTGGGTTTTGGTTTACTCTTTATGGGAGCAGAGCTTCAGGCTTTTCTTCCGTGGAGCTGCTGGGTGGGTTCCAACCACCAACCTTTCAGTTAGTAGCTGAGTGAGTAACCATCGTGCCATCAAAAAAAAAACCCACTGCTGTCGAGTCGATTCCAACTCATAGCAACCCTCCAGCACAAGGTAAAACTGCCCCCCAGGGTTTCCAAAACTATCATCTTTAAGGAAGCAGACTGCCACATCTTTCTTCTGCTGTTATGCCACCGGCACTCCTTAATTAACACGTTGCTGGGTGCCGTCGAGTCGATTCCGACTCATAGTGACCCCATGTAACAGAGTAGAACTGTCCCATAGGGTTTTCTAGACTGCAATTTTTACTGGAGCAGATCACCAGGTCTTTCTCCCACGGAGCCTCTGGGTGGGTTTGATCAGCCGACTCTTCGGTTAGCAGCCAAGTGCTTAACTGTTGAGCCACCAGAGCTCCCTCATGAACACATTAGGAATCCATGAATACATACTCGCAACTGTGACGCACACTGCAAGTATTTTCTGTCATTATTTTGCTTGTCTTTCAATTTAGCTCATAGTCCCTTTGTCACAAGAACGTGTTACGGAATCAGATTTGTTGGTCTCTTTTTGTGGCCTCTGGGTTTGAAATCCTTGTTTTCCCAATACACGATTATTATAAAAAGGTTCTATATTTTCCAGTACAATGATCTCTTCTGTAATGAACATCCTTACGTTTCCCCCAAGGGACTCCTTGGGCAAATGTCTACCCACTTATGTAATTAAACCAGTTACCGTGGAGTCAATCCCGATGCACGTCAGAGTAGAACTGTGCTCCACAGGGTTTTCAATGGCTGATTTTTTGGAAGTAGATTGCCAGGTCTTTCTTCCAAGGCACCTCTGGGTGGACTCAAACTTCCAAACTTTCAGTTAGCAGCTGAGCATGTTGACCATTTGCACCCCCTAAAGACTGAATTTTGCAACCAGTGAGCTCCTGTTCAGGGTCACAGACAGGAGAGAACGCCCTGTGTTGAATTCTCACCGCAGAGATCACCAGCGCCCACCTCTCCACGGCTTCCTGGAGACCAACCCACGACAGGAACAAGAGCTCAGCAACACCCACGGCGAGAGGCAGCTTCTGTGTTTAAAAATGGACCCAGAACTGAAGCCATTCCTGAAGCCCACTCTTCAGACAAAGATTAGACAGGACTACAGAACAAAAAATAATACTTGTGAGGAGCGTCTTCTCACTTCAATCAGATACATGAGACCCAATGGGCTGCTCCTGTCCGGAGGCAGGATGAGAAGGCAGGAAGGGACAGGAGCTGGTCGAATGGACACAGGGAACCCGGGGTGGAGAGGGGGAGAGTGCTGTCACATTGTGGGGATTGCAACCAATGTCACAAAACACTATGTGTATAAATTTTTGTATGAGAAATTAACTTGAGCTGTAAACTTTCACCGAAAACGCAAAGTGGACCTGCCCTTTGGCCAGGCCTCAGAGAATTGTCTTGTAACTGACTGCCACAGCCCTGCTTTCTGAGAATAAATTCCGAGTGGAAATGGGGCCGTGGAAGGGATGGGGGCAGTGGAGGGTGAACATTACAGACGTGTATGGGAGATGTACAGGGCCCTCTACACAATGCGAGTCTTAAACACTCTTCTGAAACGTCTCTGGGATTTCTCCAGGGGCCTCCGGGTGGTGGAAATGGTGAGTGTGCTCCAGTGCTGACCGAAAGGTTGGAGGTTGGAGTCCACCCAGAGGCTCCTCGGAAGAAAGGCCTGGCGATCTGCTTCCAAAAAAACAGTCATTGAAAGCCCTATGGAGCAGGGTGCTACTCTGACACACAGGGGGGCGCCATGAGCCACAGTTGACCTAAGGCAACCGTTTAGGCATCCCTGCGTGGCACAAACAGTTAACGCACTTGGCTGCTAACAGAAAGGTTGGAGTGCACCTCAGAAGACAGGCCTGGAGCACAGTTCTACTCTGACACACACGGGGTCACTGCGAGTCGGAGGCGACTGAAAGCAACTGGTTGCCGGCCCCAACTGAGTGGGGGCGCTACTGGCATCTAGTGGGTGGAGACCAGGGATGCTGCTCAACACCCTACAGCGCACAGGACGGCCCCACCACAGAGAATGACTAGTGGGTGGAGACCAGGGATGCTGCTCAACACCCTACAGCGCACAGGATGGTCCTCAACACAGAGAATGACTAGTGGGCGGAGGCCAGGGATGCTGCTGGACACCCTACAGTGCACAGGATGGCCCCACCACAGAGAATGACTACCGGGTGGAGACCAGGGATGCTGCTCGACACCCTACAGTGCACAGGATAGCCGCACCCCAGAAATGTAGCCCTCAAGAACTGAGACCCAAGGTTGGAGCCCTTCCTGACCTGACTTTTGCTGCTGGTCAGCACGTCCAGGGGCAGATGGTGAGCAGCAAGCACCCAGAGGCGGTTGCGCTGCTTGGAGAAAGAAATGTGGTTTCTTTCCCTGCCAGCGGGGTGGGGGACGTGGGGGTGGGGGGAGGGAGCTCTGTCTCGGAGCCAGACCTAGAGGCAGGCTCTGTGTTTCTAACCTGGCTAGTTAATGCCAGGACCGGTAGAATCCATTGTGAGAGCAGCACCTCCAACTGTGTTAACTGGATATCGGCTTTGATTGTCGCAAGCAGCGACCCCTGGAGCAAATGTCAAAGGAGCTGCAGGGCCCTTGCAGATGTTAGAACAGTCCCCTCACTTGTCTTATAGCTGGCGGGCAGTCTGCTTGGTGAAGCCCCAAATGGCCTTCTACCCAGAAATTTCTCTCATGCTAGACAGCAGTGTTTCTCAATCTGGAGTGATTTCACCCCCAGGGACATTTGGCAATGTCTGCAGACACTTTAGGTTGCCATAAGTATGGGAGGGGGTGATGCTGCTGGCATCTAGTGGGTGGAGAGCAGGGATGCTGCTCAACACCCTACAGTGCACAGGGTGGTCCTCATCACAGAGAATGACTAGTGGGTGGAGACCAGGGATGCTGCTCAACACCCTACAGCGCACAGGACGGCCCCACCACAGAGAATGACTAGTGGGTGGGGACCAGGGATGCTGCTAGACACCCTACAGTGCACAGGACGGCCCCACCACAGGGAATGACTAGTGGGTGGAGACCAGGGATGCTGCTAGACACCCTACAGTGCACAGGACGGCCCCACCACAGGGAATGACTAGTGGGTGGAGACCAGGGATGCTGCTCAACACCCTACAGTGCACAGGATGGCCCCCACCACAGAGAATGATCCAGCATCAAATAGAGTCCCTGAGTGATGCAAACAGTGAAAATGCTCAGCTGCTAACTGAAAGGTTGGAGGTTGGAGTTCACCCAGAGGTACCTCAAAGAAAGGCCTGGCGATCTACTTCTGAAAAATCAGCCATTGGGAATAATAGTTTAGCTTAATTAGTAATAAAAAAAAATATTCTGTCTTGAGTATTTTGCTCTTTTAAAGATTTATCTATATGGGATCAAATAGACAACAGCAACTCAAAAGGTTAGATAAGAACCTTAGGGGGCAGTGAGTTTATGTTAATGGGTGTAAAAACGGCTCAAGGGCAGCGACTGGCCTCCTCCAACTTCACAAGAGGGAAGGAGAATCAAGATCAACAGCCCACAAGAATTATCTTAGGTGAAGCGGAGGGCAGCACACACTACAGGGCAAGTCAGCACAACTGGACTAAACCAAAGCTAAGAAGTTTCCTGAATACAATCAAACACTTTGAGGGACAGAGTAGCAGGGGCAGGGGTCTGGGGACCATGCTTTCAGGGGACATCTAGGTCAATTGGCATAACGAAGCTTGTCAAGAAAATGTTCTGCATCCTACTTTGGTGAGTGGCGTCTGGGGTCTTAAAAGCTAGCGAGTGGCCATCTAAGATGCATCAGTTGGTCCCAGCTCACCTGGAGTAAAGGAGAATGAAGAACACTAAAGACACAAGGAAAGTATTAGCCCAAGAGACAGAAAGAGCCACATAAACCAAAGACTTCATCAGCCTGAGACCAGAAGAACTAGATGGTGCCCGGCTACCACCAATGACTTGCCCTGACAGGGAACAAAACGGAGAGTCCTTGATGGAGCAGGGGAAGGGTGGGATGCAGAATTCGAATTCTAGCAAAAAGATCAGACTTAATGGTCTGACTGAGACTGGAGGAACCCCGGAAAGCATGGCCCCCGGACTCTCTGTCAACCCAGAAATGAAACCATTCCCGAGGCCAACCCTTCAGGCAAAGATTGGACTGGACTGTGGGACATAAAATGATACTCATGAAGAGTGTGCTTCTCAGCTCAAGTAGGTACATAAGACTAAATGGGCAGCTCCTGTCCAGAGGTGAGATGAGAAGGCAGAGAGGATCAAGAGCTGGTTGAATGGAAACAGGAAATCCGGGGTAGAAAGGAAGAGTGTGCTGTCACAGTATAGGGAGAGCAATTGGGGTCACAGAACAATGTATGTATAAATTCTTGTATGAGATACTAACTTGAAATGTAAACTTTCACTTAAACTACAACAATAAACAAAAAGAAAAAAAAGAAAGATCAACAGCCCAAGGCTGATTCCTGTGAGGTGGAGGTCAGACATGCCTCCTCTCCACCATCTTTACCGATTCTGACACCAGCCGTCCCTCCCACGGCACTCTTTGCTTCTCTGCTGGGGTCGATGATTCGCTGCAATGGCCGCACAGAACTCACAGACCATACTCAGGATTATGGGGTTTATTAGGGAAGTAACAGTTACAATTCAGGCTCAGGAACACTCAGGATACAGTTCTTCCATCAGGACAGCCTCTTCCCAGCCATGCACGCCTCTCCCTGGCCCTCGGCCCCTCCCCAAAGGCACTCAGCTTTCTCTCTCCGTGGGCCAGGAAGCCTACCACGTCGTCTCCTGCTGCCGGGTCTCTGCTGCCTTCTGGGTTACAGCTCACTCTCTGTCTCCTGGGTCCAGGAACTTCTCAGCGCAGGGATCCCAGGCACAAAGGACGTGCTGGCTCCTGTCTGTTCTTCCTTGGTGATGGTGGGATCTTCTGTTTCCTGCCTCTGAGGTGGCTCATTTCAAGCCAAGCGGGATGGCAAAACTGACCAGTCCCTTTGGTGGGCCACAGTTACCACATCTGCACAGTCCTGCCCAATCCTTTGGGTAGGAGTTACAAGACTATGGCTAGAAAGGCCGCACAAAAACCATCAGTCGCACTGCAATCGGGGAGGAACAATTCGGAAAACGAGGATGAGAATGGTTGCACAACTCGAAGAATGTAACCAATGTCGCTGAATTGTACACGTAGAAATTGTTGTATGTTCTGCCGTGTATATTCTTGAGACTAACAACAACAAAATAAATCAAATTAAAAAAAGAATACTAAGACATCATTTATCTTTTTAATTACGACGGCATTTTCGCTGATGGTGGAAAAGCACCTCTACGTAGGGGTGCTGGCGCCGTTAGCACGGTTTATTGGGGAGGGACCTTCTCGGCTGTCCCCCTCTCAGCCCAGGTGACACTCAAGGAATATTTGCGGGCAGGGGAGACACTCCTACACAGCAGGAATGTTGCCTTCCTCTGGAGACCGTGTCCCTGGAGACTTGAGCCCTCAGGGCAAAGAAGCTGCTGGAGTTTTCCAAAGGGTGGCCACTGAGGACTATGCCCGAGCCACACACGTCTTTGGCCCACCCCTGCTGGGTTGTTGATTTTATTTACTCAAACTCTTATTAGGTGCCTTCCGTCCAGCTCTGACTCATAGCGACCCCATGTACAACAGAACAAAACACTGCCCGGTCCTGCACCATCCTCACAATCTATGTTGCTATGTTTGAGCCCATTGTTGCAGCCACTGTGTCAATCCATCTCGTTGACGGTCTTCCTCTTTTTCTCTGTCTCTCTACTTTACCAAGCATGGTGTCCTTCTCCAGGGACTGGTCCCTCCTGACAACATGTCCAAAGTATGTAAGACATAGTCTCGCCATCCTTTTGGCAGTCCATGGTATATTCGGTGTTCTTCGCCAACACCACAATTCAAAGGTATCAATTGTTCAGTTTTCCTTATTCGTTGTCCAGCTTTCACATGCATGTGTGGCCATGAAAACACCGTGGCCTGGGCCAAGTGCCTGTTTTTAGTTGATGCCATTGAGTCAGTTCCGACTCACAGTGAGCCTACGTACAACAGAATGAAACACTGCACGCTTCCGCACCATCCTCACAACCATTGTTATGTTTGAGCCCATTGCTGCAGCCACTGTGTCAATCCATCTCGTTGAGGGTCTTCCTCTTTTTTGCTGACCCTCTACTTTACCAAGCACGATGACCTTCTCCAGGGACTGGTCACTATACATGTATACATGTTGCTATTAGTTGCCATGAAGTCGAGCCTGACTCATGATGACCTTACGTACAGCCAAACAAAACGTTGCCCGGTCCTGCACTATCTTCATGATCGTTGGTACGTTTGGGTCATTGTGGCTATCGTGCCAATACATCTCATGGAGGGTTTCCCTCATTTTTGCTGACCCTCTCCTTTAGCAAACATGATGTCCTTTACTAGCGATTGGTCACTCTACACATATACACATTGTTAGGTGCCCTTGGGTCAGCTCTGACTCATGGCGACCCAATGTATGACAGAAGGTAACGTTGCCCGGTCCTGTGCCATCTTTATGAGCTTCAGTATGTTTGAGCCCACTGTTGAGGCCGTTGTGTCAATCCATCTCGTGGAGGGTTTCCCTCATTTTCGCTGACCCTCTCCTTTAGCAAACATGATGTCCTTTTCTACCGATTGGTCACTCTACACGTATACGTTGTTAGGTGCCCTTGGGTCAGCTCCGACTCATGGTGACCCCACGTATAACAGAAGGTAACGTTGCCTGGTCCTGCGCCATCTTTAAGAGCTTCAATATGTTTGAGCCCACTGTTGAGGCCATTGTGTCAATCCATCTCATGGACAGTTTCCCTCATTTTTGCTGACCCTCTACTCTACCAAACATGATGTCCTTCTCCAGCGACTGGTCTTTCCTGATGACATGTCCAAAGTCAGGGACAAGTCTGGTCATCCTCACTTCTAAAGAGCTTCCCTACTCGCCACCATTTGACAACCATACAAAAACTTGGGATGTCTCTGAGCATATCATAAGGATTGCACAACCCTGGCCAGCATCATTCCCCTTACACACACACATCTGGCTGCAGGTGAAGGCCAGGCAGAAGCCTGCTATCCCGCTTCCCCCAGTGCTGGCTGGGACAATGGCCTTACCGGAAGGGTCCCTGTCCACTTGGTCTTACAAGCCCTGATGTAGAACAGAGGAGGAGACGGGAAGCTGGGGATCCAGTCTCCTGCCTCCAGAGCTGGCATTTCAGACACACACCTGAACTCCCTCCCTGGTTATTTCTCTTCCCTCCATGGAATGATGAAGGGGCCTTGGCATGGTCGGACACACAAGCTCAGGGGTGACTGATTCCCATCAGAAGCCATTCACACATGTCTTCATGCAGTCACTCATTCACTCATCCACTCATACATGCATTCACATTCCTCCATGCAGTCACTCATTCATTTATTCATTTATGTATATGTCCTTTCATTCAGTCCTTCATATAGCCATTCATTCATCAGTGCACACATACATCCATGCATGCATTCATGCCTTCATTCACTCATTCACTCACTTATCCATGCATGTCTTCACTCATTCATTCTCATCTTCACTCATTTATTCACTTGTGCATGCATCCTTTCATTCATTCACTCACTCATGCATTCAGTCACTCGCCCACGAATTCATTCCTGCAGTCATGCATATATTCATCAGCCGAGGCGCTGGTCACACATCGGTCCATTCATTCATTCTCCCCTGCGCTCAGCTCACACACTCGTTCATGCAAGCACGCGCGCACCCACGCGCTCACTCTTTTCTCCCCTTGCTCATCATCCAGTGAGACCACGTACCGAGGCGCTGCCGCCCGGGCCGGCTGGGCGGTTTGAAGCGTGGCCTTTACCCGGGCAGCGCGCTGGCCTTAGGCCCAGGCCCTTACGCCACTGCAAACATTTACTCTGCAGACTGCCAATTAAAGGTTAAACGTCCCAACCCAGGCGCCGCGAGCTACTGGACCGGGCGGGGGGCGGGGCGCTGGATGATGGGCAGCCCCTCCCCTCCCCCTGTTGGGGCGGCTCTGCTCCGGGCGGCCGGGAGTAGGCTGCAGCCGCGGAGGCGGGGGACCTGGGCCTGGCCGAGCAGACGGGGCGCGCTTCCGGGGGCTGCCAATTGCGGGGCGTGGCCGCTGGTCTCCCAGCGCCGGCGCGGCAAGGCTGCCGAGCTCGAGGAGGTGCGGGGGGCACCGGGGTCGCTGGGTCCGAGGGTAGCCGGGGGCGTCGGGGAGCTCGGAAGTGGTCGGGCCGCGGTGAAGCCACGGTGACATTTGACAAGCTTGGGGGGCAGGGTTGGTGCTGGGCGAAGGGGCCCAGGCGCGCGGGACCAGGCAGAGGTGTCCCCGGGCTGGGTAGGTTGAGGGGTTGGCCGGGCGTGGCGAGGCCGCAGGTGATACAGGAGTGGGCAGGGTGTCCGGGAGCCGGGCGCGGGGGAGGCAGAGGTAGCCCCAGGGCGTGGGAGTGGCCAGGGCGCGGTGGGGGGTCTCCGGGTCGGAGGACCTAGGCTGTCTTCCGGAGCAGGGGGGCGCTGGTGTCTCGGTGTGGGCAGGGGGCCGGGGTCTCTAGGCCGGGCGACAGACTTTCTTGGGGGCGCGTGGGGGGAATCTTTGGGATGCCGGACTCAGGTGACATGGGGGCGGGCAGGGACAAGGGCATGCCGGGCAGGAAGGCAGTGCTGCCCCGGGATGTGGGGTGGCCGGGGCGAGGCGGGGCGCAGGTAACACAGGGAGAGCCGGAGGCTGGGGAGGTGGCTGCGGGGAGGGGGTCGCACGTGCGGGTCTCGAAAGCAGCGCTGTCTCCCCCCAGGCCGGGAACCTGCGCGTCCAGAGCGCTGCCTCCACTGGCCCAGCTCGTCCGCGCCCGGCACCCCGCGCCCGGACCATGTCGGGTGAGTCTCAGACGCCCCTCGGGTCCAGCCCCTGCTCCTGCTGGCTCCTGAGAGATGGGGCTTAGCCGGTGAGACCCTGCTGTGCCTCAGTCTCCCCAAACCCCGAGGTCCCCGTTCTCTGCCTTCCCCCGGTCTCCCTGGCTCCATTCCTTGGTCTATGGGGACTGGAGGGGCTGCCCTGTGCTGGCGCTGGACACAAGGGTGAGTCCCAGCCGCTGGAGGGGGCAGGGGAGATTTATAGCATGGTAAGGGGGCATAGAATTTTCCTAATTGTCCCTCCGTAAAAGTATCCCTGGAGGTTTCAATGGGTAAGTTTCTTGGGAATATCCTTAAACTGTCTGAGATTCTCCTGGCCTACAAGACAGACGGAAGGATGTCCCTGTCCCTAAAACTGTCAAGGAGATGGTGTCCGAGACACCCAACCAAGACCTGTGATTTCGCGACCCTATAGGACAGAGCAGAACCGCCCCGATAGGGTTTCCAATCCTGTGATCTTTATGGGAGCAGACTCCTACATCTTTCTTCCCCCGATTGACTGGTGGGTTCCAACCGCCGACCTTTCTGTTAGCAGCCAAGCTCTTAACCACCGTGCCACCAGGGCTCCTGCGGTGCTTGAGAGTTCTCCTGAATTCAGGCCGTGGGCAAAACTTATTGGAATAAAGACCCTTCGGTGAAGCCCCTGCGGGGAAACCCAGGTGGCTAAGACCTCAGGCAAGGTTGGGGGCCCCCGGCGGTCTGCCAGGAGTTTCGTGGACATCAGATTTGCAGAGCTGACTTTAGAGGCCGAGAAAATACAAGGATGAAGAAAGATTAGAGGTCCCTTTTATCGTTAAGACATATGCCTCTTGCACTAGGCCTGTGCCGCCAATTGCTGGCAAGTTGACTCATGGTGACCCTGTGTGTGTCAGAGTAGAACTGTGCTCCATGGGGTTTTCAGTGCTGATTTTTCAGAAGTAGATCACCAGGCCTTTCTTCCGAGGCACCTCTGGGTGGACTCGAACCTCCAACCTCTCGGTTAGTTAGCAGCGGAGCATCTTCGCTGTTTGTACCACCCAGGGACTCCTTGAACTAGGCCACCTGAGAATTCATGCATGAGCGCCTTTTTGTTTTTTAAACACATTACTTTTTACTCTTAGGAGGGATTTGGCAAATCGCCGCACTGCTTCTGCGATTTTTCTTCTTCCCTCTGGGGGGCGCAAGCGGTTTGTACTGGGCTGCTAACCTAAAGGTCGGCGGTTCGAACTCACGAAGCAGAGTAACGGAAGAAGTCCTGGTAATCTGTTTACATAAAGATTACAGCCAAGGAATCCTTATGGAGAATTCCTAGCCTGACGCACATGGGGTCTGCGTGAGTCGGAGTCGACTCGATGGCGGCTGGTTTTCTACGACCAGCAGTGACAGTACTGGTTCAGCGGTAGACGCCTCACCGTCCATGCAGGAGACCCGGGTTCGATTCCCGGCCGTGCACATAATGCGCAGCCACCACTCGTCTGTCCATGGAGGTTTTCGTGTTGCTGTGATGCTCAACAGGTTTCAGCAGAGCTTCCAGACTAAGACAGACCAGGAAGAAAGGGCTGGCGATCTACTTCCATCAAGATTACAGCCAAGAAAACCCTATGGAGCACAGGTCTACTCTGACACACACACGCGATGACCGTGACTTGGAGCCGGCTGGATGGCAACAGGTTTGCTGGTCTGTAGTCTTAGAAAGAGGAGCCCCGGTAGCTCAGTCGGTAAGTGCTCAGCTGCTAACTGAAATGTCAGCAGTTTGAACCCACCAGCTGCTCTGCAGGAGAAAGAGGTGGCAGTCTGCTTCTGTAACCATTACTAGCCTTCACTCCTAAAGCCCACTTTTCAAAGATGACCAAACCCAAAAGCAAAGCTGTTGCTGTCCAGTGGAGTCCGACTCACAGCGACCCTCTAGCCTAGAGGAGAACTGCCCCATAGGGTTTCCAAGCAGCAGCTGGTGGATTCCAACTGCTGACCTTTTGGTGAGCAGCTGAGCTCTTCACTACTGTGCCACTAGGACTTCTTTCAAAGATTAGACAGGTAGGAATCAACTCAAGGGCAATAGGCTTTGTTCTGTTTTTTTCTAAAACAAACAATAACACATGTGAGGAACGTGCTTCTTGTAGTTCAATCAAACATACGAGACCCCGCGGGCAACACCCACCCAAAAGCAAGATGAAAAGGCAGGAAGGGACAGGAAGACTGGATGAATGGCCACAGGGAACCTGGGGTGGAAAGGGGGAGCGTGGGGTCACATTGTGCGGATTGCAACCACTGTCACGAAAGAAATTGTGTATACATTTTTGAAGGAGAAACTAACTTGAGCTGTAAATTTTCACCTGAAGCACAATAAAATGAAGGGAAAAAAAAACAGATTACAGCCTTGGAAACCCTGTGGGGCAGTTCTGTTCTCTCCAGTAGGGTCGCTATGAGTCGGAATTGACTCGACGGCAATGGGTTTCTTGTCTTGGTTTCCTGGCCGTAGAAAGGAACGTTGTGGGTTAGGGGTAGAAAGGGCAGTTTTGAGGAGAAGGTGCTGTAAGATTCCACTTGGAGGAGCAGCGGAAAAGACGCTCTGTTGCTGGAGAGCGGTCAGGAACCCTCTGGAGTGAAAACCACACAGCTTCCCAAACTGCTGGAGCTGTATAATGGCGACATTCACAGACAGACGTTCGAACACACCTTCATCCGTCTTGGAATGCACCCAGAAGACCCCTTGTGGGTGTCAGCTCTGCGCAGGAAACAAAGCCATCTTTGAGTGAGGGGCAGGACAGAGAGCATGCCACCTGTGTTATTTCGGGATGTGGTGGGGAGATGGGTTGAGGGGAGGACAGGCAAGGGATAGAAATAAACAGCTTTCACAGGAAAACACAAAAAAATCAAACCAGTTGCCGTCAAGTCGACTCCGACTCATGGCGACCCCATGTGTGTCACAGGAGAACTGTGCTCCCTGAGGTTTTCAACGGCTGATTTTTTGGAAGTCGATTGCGAGGCCTTTCTTCCGAGGCACCTCTGGGTGGACTCGAACCTGCAACCTTTCGGTGAGCAACCGAGCGTGTGAACCATTTGCACAACCCAGGGGCTCTGTTTCATGGACCCGTTATGAAACTCCCAGGCACCATCCTCCCCAGGCTGATCTGATTTCCCTAGAAAATCTGCTGTTTGACCTGAGTGTAGAATACCTGGGGGCAGCGGTGGCTCAGTGGCAGAATCCTCGCCTTCCATGTGGGAGACCCAGACTCGACTCCCGGCCAGTCCACCTCATGCGCAGCCACCACCCATCTGTCCGTGGAGGCTTGTGTGTGGCTGTGATGCTGAACAGGTTTCAGCGGAGCTTCCAGACTAAGGATGGACTAGGAAGAAAGGCCTGGCAATCTATTTTTGAAAATCAGCCAATGAAAACCCTATGGAAGACACAGAACATTGTGTTCTATATATATATATATTTAAATCTCTCTCCATATTTAGGCAATATATACAAATGTATCTATATGAGAATGGAGCCCTGGTGGTGCAGTAGTTAAGAGCCTGGGTGTTAACCAAAAGGTCGGCAGATTGAATCCACCAGCCTCTCCTTGGAAACCTTTGGGGCAGTTCTACTCTGTCCTATAGGGTCGCTAGGAGTCGGAATCAACTAGACAGCAAAGAGTTTGTTTGTTTCTGACTTAGCTATAAATAGACATGAAGAGATAGATATGAAGGAGGCGTCAGCAGATTTGTGTTCTAATGTCTCGTATCTGTCATACTCAACTTACAAACATGCCAAAAATGTGTGGACAAGCTCCTGTTGGAGCAGGCACATTTCAGAGTTTATGCCTTTGGAATGTGGAGGTCGGGGCTTCAGCCTGGGGAAGGGGGAGTCCGGGAGCTGAAGGTCAGTGGTTATATTTAGCATGAATGTATTTCTGCCCTGTGGCTCTCAGGGAGGGAACGCTGGGCCTCGGGGAGGAGGACACGGTGTCTTTGAGCAGCACAGGTCCATGTGTTCCGGCCCCGCCTCTGTGCTGGGAATCCTCCTTTTTTAGCTAGCTCAGGAGCCTGGAAAAGTCCTCGTTTCTCAGCCTGGCTGTTTTTTGCATGCCACCAGGGAGGGATTACCCTATAAGCAATGTACGCGCAGGCTCACTTGTGCTTTCTTACTAATATGGAGTGCACAACTTCACCTGTTTTTCACCACAAACCCATGTGCAACTGTGCGCTACCGATTAGTAAGAGAAAGCACAAGTAAGCCAGTGCGTACCTTGCTTACTGATTAACCTGCCCCTGCTACTGTCTTTATCCTGGCAACAAGGTCTTGGGGGCCCAGGGTAGAGTGGTTTAAAGGTTCATGTCACGAACAGGAATTCAGGCTTCATTAGGTCTCAGTTTCTGGCTCTCTTATCAAGGCATTCTGAAACTGAGGTACTTTGGGTTCATGAAACAATATATTTTCCCTTCTCCTATCTCCGTGGCCTCGGATATATTCTTGAGTTGAAGTGTTCATCCCACGGACTTGTGAGCAATGTCATGAACGTATTTGGCATAGTTCTTCTGAACTGGGCAGGCAACTTCATTTTAATTAAGCCACTGGATCATTGCTTCCACTCTTAGCTTTTCTTGCATCGAAGGTCCAAGTACTTTGGGTGAGTTTGCAAGACTCTGTGGCCGTTATTGTTGTTGTCAGTTGCCATGGAATCGCCCCGACTCGTGGCGACCCCGTGCACAGTGGAACGAAACACTGCCCGGCCCTGTGCCGTCTTCACAAGATCGCTTGTGGATCGGACAATGTTCTGTTGTGGTCCACAGGGTTGAGAGGCTGATGCAAAATAAAACAAAGCGTTCTGTCTATGCACGGAGACCCTGGGTGATGAAAACGGTTAACGTGGTCGGTTGCTAACCAAAAAGCTGACGGTTCGAGTTCGCCCAGAGGCACCTCGGAAGAAAGGCCTGGCAACCTACCTCTGAAAAAGCAGCACCACTGAAAACCTATGGAGCACAGTTCTAACTCTGACACACATAGAGTCACCAGGAGTTGGAGCTGACTTAATGGCAACTGCTATTGGTATACCTAGGCATATTGCATTGTGTTGCAGTGTTGTGTTGCAGTGTTGTATTGTAGTGTTGTATTATAGTATTGTAGTGTTGTGTTGTAGTGTTGTATTGCAGTATTGTATTGTAGTGTTGTATTGTAGTGTAGTGTTGTGTTGTGCTGTAGTGTTGTATCATATTGCAGTGTTGTGTTGCAGTGTTGTAGTATTGTATTGTGTTGTAGTGTTGTGTTGTAGTGTTGTATTCCAGTATTGTATTGTAGTGTTTATTGTACTGCAGTATTATAGTATTGTATGGTATTGTAGTGTTGT
>NW_004444070.1:5892576-5909126 GCF_000243295.1 Trichechus manatus latirostris | reverse complement strand
GTATTGCAGTATTGTATGGTATTGTAGTGTTGTGTTGCAGTGTTGTATTGTAGTATTGTATGGTATTGTAGTGTTGTGTTGTAGTGTTGTATCGTATTGAAGGAGCCCTGGTGGCAGACTGGTTAAGTACTGGGCTGCTAACTGAAAGGTCGGCAGTTTGAACCCACCCAGCGGTTCTGTGGGAGAAAGACCTGTCAATCTACTCCCTTAAACATTAAAAAACCAAAAACCCGTTGCCACTGAGTCGACTCTGACTCATAGTGACCCTTTAGCACAGAGTAGAACTGCCCCATAGGGTTTCCAAGGAGTAGTTGGTGGATTCCAACTGTTGACCTTTTGGTTAGCAGCTGAGCTCTTAACCGCTGCGCCACCAGGGCCTAGAAAACCCTATGGGGCAATTCTACTCTGTCACATGGATTGCTATGAGTCTACTCCACGGCAATGGGTTTTGGGTTATTGTCTTATTGTACTGTAGTGTTGGGTTGTAGTGTTGGCTTATATTTTAATATTGTGGTATTGTATTGTATTGTAGTATTGTGTTGTACTGTTGTGTTGTGTTTTAGTCTTGCATCATACTGTAGTATTATAGCGTATTGTAGTGCTGTGTTGTATTAAAGTACTGTCGTGTAGTATTGTACCTTATTGTAGTGTTGTGTTGTATACAACCTTCAGTATGGATTACACCTCAACATAAAGAACAGAAATCCTCACAACTGGACCAATAAGCAACATCATGATAACGGAGAAAAGATTGAAGCTGTCAAGGATTTCATTTTTCTTGGATCCACAGTCAACACCCATGGAAGCAGCAGTCAAGAAATCAAAGGACGCATTGCATTGGGTAAATCTGCTGCAAAATACCTCTTTAAAGTGTTGAAAAGCAAAGATGTCACCTTGAAGACTAAGGTGCGCCTGACCCAAGCCATGGTGTTTTCAATCGCCTCATAGGCATGTGAAAGTGCGACAATGAATAAGGAAGACCAGAGAAGAATCGATGCATTTGAATTGTGGTGTTGGTGAAGAATATTGAACATACCATGGACTGGCAGAAGAACGAACAAGTCTGTCTTGGAAGAAGTACAGCCAGAGTGCTCCTTAGAAGCAAAGGTGGCGAGACTATGTCTCACATACTTTGGACACGTCATCAGGAGGGAAAAGTCCCTGGAGAAGGACATCATGCTTGGTAAAGTAGAGGGTCAGTGAAAAAGAGGAAGAACCTCAATGAAATGGACTGACACAGTGGCTGCAACAATGGGCTCAAGCATAACAATGATTGGGAGCATGACGCAGGACTGGACAGTGTTTTGTTCTGTTGTGCGTAGGGTCGCTATGAGTTGGAACTGACTCAACGACACCTAACAAGAAGAACAACATTGTATTGTATTGCAGTGTTGTATTGTAGTACTGTATTGTGTCGTAGTGTATTGTAGTATTATAGTATTGGAGCCCTGGTGGTGCAGTAGTAAGAGCTACGGCTGCTAACCGAAAGGTCAGCAGTTTGAATCCACGGGGCGCTCCTTGGAAACCCTATGGGGCAGTTCTATTCTGTCCTATGGGGTCACTATGAGTCGGAATCGACTCCATGGCAATGGGCTTTTTGATTGTTTTATTATACTATTGTGTTGTAGTCTTGTATAGTATTGTAGTCTAGTGTTGTAGTCTTGTGTTGTACTGTAGTATTGTAGTGTTGTAGTACTGTAGTGTTGCGTTGTAGTGTGGCATTGTATTGTCCTGTAGTGTTGTGTTGTGGTATTGTACTGTATTCTAGTGTTGTAGTATTACAGTGTAGCATGGTACTGTAGTGTTACAGTGTAGCCTTGGACTGTAGTGTTACAGTGCACCATTGGACTGTAGTATTACAGTGTGGAATTGGACCGTGGCATTACACTGTAGCATTGTGCTGTAGTATTACAGTGTAGCATTGGACCGTAGCATTACAGTGTAGCACTGGACTGTAGTATCACAATGTAGCATTGGACTGTAGCAATAAATTATAGCATTGTGCTGTAGTATTACAGTGTACCATTGGACTGTGGTGTTACTGTGTAGCATTGGACCGTAGTATTACAGTGTAGCATTGTGCTGGACCGTAGTATTACAGTGTAGCATTGTGCTGGACCGCAGTATTACAGTGTAGCATTGTGCTGTAGTATTACAGTGTAGCATTGGACTGTGGTATTACTGTGTAGCATTGGACTATAGTATTACAGTGTAGCGTTAGACTGTGGTATCACTGTGTAGCATTGGACTGTCATACTAGGAAACATCAGTAAGACTGTAGCTGACTCCGCCTCCTATTTATGCTTCTCCTTACACGCTCCCTGTGTTTTAAGAAAACAAGATGGTGGGTGTCAAGTGTCGCCCGCCAGCAAACATCTGTAGAATGCAGAGCACTTACTCGGTCGAGTGGTCATGAAGTATGAGGGTGGAGGGAGAGTGAGTGCCACCCCCTCCACCCCACGAGCCCCCTCAGGAGCGTGACCTTGGTGTCTTGTCCACCCCACAGTGGCCGATCAGGCCTTCGTCACACTGGCCACCAATGATGTCTACTGCCAGGGAGCGCTGGTCCTGGGACAGTCACTGAGGAACCACAGGGCGACCAGGAGGCTGGTGGTGCTAATTACACCTCAGGTGTCCCACCTGCTCAGGTAAGATGCCGGATGTCCTCAGCTGGCTCCTCCCCTGCTGGAAGTTCCCCTAACATTCTAGGAAGTGCCAGGGATTGTCCTGAATGTCTGGACTGGCCACCTTAAAAAAAAAAAAAATCAGTATGTCTATCTTTCTAAAACTCACTGATGGTTATAGATTGCTTATATTGACTCTGACTAAAAGAAGGTAAGTAGATGGATCAACAAATATCCACTAATTGTATTTTCCTGATTCTGTATAAATGTAAAGAATAAGTAAGTAGGAAAAAAAAATCAGTACATCACTCCTGTTTATTGCCAAATAATATTCGATCGTATGAATGGAGCACAGTTTGTTTATCCATTCATCCGTGGACAGGCGTTTGGGTGGTTTGCACGTTTTGGCTGTTACAAATGGCGCTGTTGTGAATCTTCTTGTACATGTTTTTGTGGACATGTTTTATGCTCCGGAGTACATGCTCTGAAATGGAGTGGCTGGGTCATACAGTAACTCAGTGGGCTCAAGCATAACGATTGTGAGGATGGCGCAGGACCAGGTAGTGTTTCGTTCTGTTATACATCAGGTCACTATGAGTCAGAACAGACTCGACACCACCTCATAAAAACAACAAGGGTAACTCAATGCTTCACATTGATAGGGAGTGCCAGGCTGTTTTCTGAGAGACTTTTCTCAAAGGCCTGAGTGGCCTGCAATCATGGTAGATGTCAGACATTTGCACAGTGCCCTAAAATCATTCCTAAAGTACAGGGATTTATCACAGAATGCATAAAAATGATATTTTTGTACAGTTACTGTTCATTTTCTTAACTACAGAGATTGAAAAGCCAGTGTTTTGACGGTCGCCGAAGGACAAATATTATATGATCTTACTTACATGAAATAAGCAAATATATAGAGACCAAAGCTTATTGTTGGTTACCAACGGTGGGAGGGAGGGGGAAGGGGGGTTTGTGCTCAGTGGGCACAGAGTCTGTGTTCATGGTGGTGGAATGACTTGGAGAAGAAGAGCGAGCCTGGGCGCACACCTTGACCGCTGTGAGCCACGTCACTGAATCGTACACGTGGACACTGTTAAATCGCTGTATGTTTGGTTGTGAGTATTTTCACCTGAATTAAAAAAAAAAAAAAAAAAAGCCAATGTTTTGAGAACAAAACAACTTTGAGAGGCAGTTACTGTAAACAAAGTGAAAGACTTCAGGAAGCCTGGAAGTCCTGTAACTTCACAGCTGGCTCTGTGGGCTCTCTCGGGGTTTGAAGGTCCCTGCTTCCTCCATGTATACGGCAACTGACTGGGCTTTTCGCTATAAAGCTGTGTGTTTGTGTCCGTATTTCATGAGTTACCAGGAGCTCTGCTGGCGCAGTGGGTAAGCGCTCGGCTGCTAACCGGAAAGGTCCGCAGTTCAAACCCACCAGCTGCTCCTCGGGAGAAAGATGTGGCAGTCTGCTTCCACTTTGTCCTATAGAGTCATTATGAGTTGGAATCCGACTCCATGGCAATGGGTTTTATACAAGATAAATAGGAGCCCTGGTGGCCATGAAGTGAAAGCTGATAAGGCTTCCTTCCCTCTCTCTCCTCCTGCAGCTCTTCCTTCTCCTCCTTAGCCACTGTGCCCCCAGGGCTTCTCCCGTAAAGATCACAGCCAAAGAGACCTTGCGGGCCGGTTCCACCCTGTCCCCTAGGGTCGCTATGAGCCGGAATCGACCCGATGGCAATGGGTTTGGTTTTGTTTGTTTGTTCTTTGGTGTTATATGTAAAAATAAAAGGCAAACAGTAAACTGGGGAACATATTCATAATGTGGTTGTTAGTCCCCGTGGAGTCGATTCAGACTCATGGCATCCCCACGAGTGTCAGAGTAGAGCTGCGTCCCATAGGGTTCTCAGTGGCTGATTTTTTGCAAGTAGATCACTGGGCCTTTCTTCTGAGGTACGTCTGGGTGGACTCAGATCTCCAACCTTTTCTTAGCAGCCAAGCACATGTGTAACTGTGCCCCCAGGGACTCCGTTGTTCGCATACAAGTTAGCAATATATTGAATATGGTAAATATACGGTGTATGTGTATATATATATATGAGGAGCCTTGGTGGCACAGTGGTTAAGCGCTCGGTTGCGAACTCCAAGGTCGGCAATTCGAACGTACTAGCCACTCCACAGGAGGAAAATGCGGCGGTCGGCTTTACAGATTACAGCCTAGGAAACCCTATGGGGCAGTTCTCCTCTGTCCTATAGTGTCACTGTGAGTTGGAATTGACTCCACGGCAATGGGTCATAGGCGTGACTGAATATACACGAATACTTCCTCCAATAGCACAACCGAGTAGATGCTGCTGAGATTATAGGTACCAAAATACAAGTCCAGGAGAGGAAAGGTTTTCTGTCCTCAATAAACCCAAGCAAATGAGTGCATGAGTACCAGTAACCAGTTGTCAGTGAAGTCGACTCTGACTCATGGCGACCCCACGTGCGTCAGAGTAGAACTGTGCTCCATAGGGTTTTCAATGGCTGGTTTTTTTGAAAATAGATTGCCAGGCCTGTCTTCCAAGGCGCCTCTGGGGGGATTCAAACTGATAACCTTTCAGTTAGTAGTCAGGAGCTTAACCATTCACGCCACCCAGGGACTCCTAAATATATGGTGGGCAGGGGGGTGCTTACTGTCCATAATCTACAGAGAACGGTTACAAACACCAGGAAAAGACGGGCGAACGAAGACAGCAAGGGGTAGAGGGCATGAATCATCATCAATCCTAGCTCAGCGTCAGCAGCAACTGAACTCACCAATCACACAGTATCTCAGGAATGTTTTCCACCAGTCAGTCTGGCAAATATTTCTTTAAATGTTGTGTCTTGGAGCCAGGCTTCTACGTAGACACCAAGTGATGTGGTTAGACTTGAACTATGTTGGCTCCCAAACCCATTTTCTCATAAACTATTCCAGTAAATGGATCTTTAATTGTGTTTCCTCTTGCCCGAGATGAACCCTTCGGGCCCCAAAGAGAAAGAAAAGAGAAGAGAATTCATCTAGCCGCAGTGAACACCCTCGTGGGCCTCCAAATTCAGACCAGAGACTCCAGGGGCCCGGGGTAGGGAAAGGTGCCCTGCCAGAGGGTGCTTGTCTTGGGGGCTCTACTGGGGTCTGCCTTCTGTCCATCCGGCCATCCCACGTCTTAATTTCCTAGGACCACTGTGACAGAAACACCACAAGTGGGTGGCTTTCAAGAACAGGAATTTATTTATTTATTTATTTTTTCACAGTTGTGGAGGCTAAAAGTCCAAATCGGGGCTCCGGCCATGTGGATTCCTTCTGTGAGTCTCTCTCCTTGTGACTGGCGTCTGCCCACAATCCTTGGCGTTCCTTTGCTCCTAGACGGGTCCTCACGTGGCATCTGTCTTCCCACTCTGTGTGTGTCTCTGTGTCTACTCTGCTCTTTTAATGAGACACCACGCAGAAGGGATCAGGTTTAGCCCCCAGCCTGCTCTGCTAGTCCCTGGGTGGAGCAAATGATTAAGCTCGGGGCTAATAACTGACAGGTTGGTGGTTCAAACGCACCCAGAGGTATCTCGGAAGCAAGGCCTGGCGATCTGATTCTGAAAGATCACAGTTTTGAAAACCCTGGGGAGCACAGTTCTACTCTGCACACATGGGGTCACCATGAGTCAGAGTCAACCCGGTGGCGACTAACGACCACACCAGTCCGGTGTGACCTCATCAACATAACAGTTCTGTTGTTAGTTGCCCCGGGGTCCGTTCAGACGCACGGCGCCCCGTGTGTTACAGAGTAGAACTGTGCTCCATAGGATTTTCTTGGCTGTAATCTTTACGGAAGCAGATCACCAGGCCTTTCTTTCAAGGCACCACTGGGTGGATTTGAACCACCAACTTTTAGGTTAGCAGTAGAGCACAAAACCTTTGCAGTACACAGGAACCTAACATAGTCATTGTTGCTGTCGTTAGGTGCCGTCAAGTTGGTTCCAATTCATAGCAACCTGTGTACAACACAGAACAAAACACTGCCCGGTCCTGGGCCGTCCTCACCATCGTTGTTATGCTCAAGCCCATTATTGCAGCCACTGTGTCAGTCCATCTCATTGAGGGTCTTCCTCTTTTTTTTTCGCTGACCCTCTGCTTTACCAGGCATGATGTCCTTCTCCAAAGTATGTGAGGTGAAGTCTTGTCATCCTCACTTCTAAGGAGCACTCTGGCTGTACTTCTTCCAAGACGGGTTTGTTCCTTCTTCTGTCAATCCATGGTAACAAGATGCATCACAGTGCATTTCCTTGTAAAACAATGGAAATACTGCCCTTTCTACCGGAGAGAGCTTCCGACTCACAGCAGCCTCGTGTACAACAGAACAAAACACTAGCCCGGTCCTGCACCTTCCTCACAATCATTGTTATGCTCGAGCCCATTGTTGCAGCCACTGTGTCAATCCATCTCGTTGAAGGTCTTCCTCGTTTTTGCTGACCCTCTGCTTTACCAGGCATGATGTCCTTCTCCAGGGACTGGTCCCTCCTGATAACATGTCCAAAGTATGTAAGATGTAGTCTCGCTATCCTTGCTTCTAAGCAGCATTCTGGCTGGACTTCTTCCAAGACAGATTTGTTCGTTCTTCTGGCAGTCCACGGTATATTCAATATTCTTCGCCAGCGCCACAATTCAAAGGCATCAGTTCTTCTTTGGTCTTTCTTATTTATTGATCAGCTTTCACATGCATGTGAGGCAATTGAAAATATCATGGCTTGAGTCAGGCCCACCTTAGTCCTCAGAGATAATAATAATAATAGAAACCCCCTGCTTCCACACAGGATTACATCCATAGGTACAGAGGCCAGGACTTGAGTACATATTTTTGAGGGACAGGACATAATTCAATTCACAACAGTGGAGTAATTATGTTCTCTTATAGAACTGTCAGGATTAAGCCAAAACAACCCAGAAAAACATATCTGATTCTCTCTCGGGTTCTTGTCTCCTTAGGGTGTCGATGTTTGTTTTTTTAAGCCTTGAGGTCTACACGAGGAACCAATTTTTCAGTGCTCAGCTGCTAACTGAAAGGTTAATGGTTGAACCCACCCAGCGGCTCCACAGGAGAAAGACCTGGTGATCTGCTCTGGTAAAGATTACCCAACCGGGCAGTTCTCCTCTGTCACATGGGGTCACTAGGAGTTGCAGTCAACCTGACGGCACCCAACAACAAAAATAGTAACTTGGTCTACTCAAGACATAGGCCCTCACAGAGGAACTGTAAAATATTTAAAAACAATGTGTTATGGAAATACTGGGAAGAGTGAAATGTGGCGACACTGGTTTAACCTTTATATGACCTATTCTGTATGTGACGGGGCAGTGGTGGTTCAGTGGTGGGATTCTCGCCTTCCGTGCAGGAGGCCCCGGTTCAATTCCCGGCCAATCCACCTCATGCGCAGCCACCACCTGTCTGTCAGTGGAGGCTTCCGTATTGCTTTGATGCTGAACAGATTTCAGCGGAGCTTCCAGAGTAAGACAAGGAAGAAAGTCCTGGCGATCTACTTCTGAAAATCAGCCAGTGAAAACCCTACAGATCACAACATTCAGATCTGCACTGATTATGGTGATGATGCAGGATGGGCATCGTTTTGTTCCATTGTGTATAGGGTCACTGTAAGTCGGGGGGCTGACTTGACCATAGCCAACAACAACAAGATATACTCACTGATCCCCGGACACCCTGCTAACTCAGAACTGAAGCCACTCCCAGAGTCCACCTTTCAGCCAAGGATCAGACAGGCCTGTAAAACAAACAATAACACACGTGAGGAGCGTGCTTCTTAGATCAACCAAGTATGTGAGATCAAATGGGCAACACCTGCCCAAAAGCAAGACAAGAAGGCAGGAAGGGACAGGAAAACTGGACAAATGGACACGGGGAACCCTGGGTAGAAAGAGTGCTGACACATTGTGGGGATTGCAACCTATGTCACAAAACAATGTGTATATACATTTTTGAATGAGAAGGTAATTTGCACTGTGAACTTTCACCTAAAGCACAGTAAAATTTTTTTTAAAAAAGAGGTAGATCCTCAAAGAGAACATTAAAATATTCAGAAATAACTCCACAGAAATGCTGGAGGAGTTAAAACTTGCAGGTCTGGTTTAGCCTTTGAATGACCTTAATTACGTATGTGACATACTGGTTGGGAGGGTTGACTGAAGGTGGCCTCTGATACTCACTCATGCCCGTAGACAACACGCAGTGGCTGCTGACCAGAAATGACCAGGGATGTGGGTCGCAAAGACTACCACTCTCCCAGGCTCTGGAACAAGTGTGGGGCGGGGTATCCTTTCTGCCGTGAAGCAAACCCACATACTCCATGTGCCAGACGCTTTGAGCAAATTGCATTCATGAAACTTAATTCTACTTCCAGGGATTTAAGCAGAGCTGACCAGCAGGATTGTAGAACATCGATCACAGTGTTATTTGTACTGAAGCAGGATGCTGTTTCACTCGGCCTCCCTGGATCTTTATACAACCGTGGAGATGCCACAAATTCCAGGAATGACTGAGCAGGAAGCAGGGGGCATTGGTGGTGGGATACATGGAATACTTTCTTAGAGATAGGGTGAACTTGGAAACCATGCCTTTGAAAACAACACAGAAGTGTGAAGCACAAGAGCAAAGCTAAGGGATATTACAAAAAATAGACCCAGGAGCTCCAGCATCTGTCTAATGGAAGCTTCAGGAAGAAAGAGAAGCAGAGGGAACGGAGTAGAGAAGAGATCTCATGTAGTATATCGGCTCTGAGAAAGGATTTGAGGCCGAGTGTTCCTGATGGTTGAGCAGAATGAACAAAGAAAGCCCAAACTTGGTTAGAAAGTGGTGACGTTTCAGAGCCCCAAGGATAAAGAAAATGTCCCAGATGCCATTCAGGATCAGTCTGGGTTGACAAAGTTGATGTCTCAAAGTTCTGGCGCAACATAAGTTTGAAAAGAGGCTTCTGTATTCAGCCAAATTCGCATGTTTTGAAAGCAAAATGAAGAAATTTTAAATATGCAAAAATAAAAAAAAAATTTACTCCCCGTTGACCTTTGAGAGAAAATTACTTTAGGATATACTCAAGCAAAATGAAATACTAATCAAGAAAGGAAGAAACAGTGCTAAATAAATGAGTAAAACTTTGAGTTAGGTCTAAATGCTGATTTATCTTATCAGTCTGTTGTTGTGTGCCGTCGAGTCGATTCCAACTCATAGCAACCCTATAAGACAGAGAAGAACTGCCCCATAGGGTTTCCAAGGCTGTAAATCTTTACGCAGCAGGTCACCAGGTCTTTCTCCCTCAGAGCGGCTGGTGCGTTCAAACTGCCAACCTTTCAGTGAGCAGCTGAGTACTTAACCACTGCGCCACCAGGATTCCTTTCTAATCAGCCTAAACAGAAATCGCAGTGGAAGTCTGTTAGTTTCTACCTCCTCAGCGCTCATGCCTCTCTACCCACCTGTTTTTCAGAGGGAATGTACCCTCTGCATTAACCCTCTGCATCATCCAAGAACTTCTATCGCCATTGAGTCAACTCTGACTCATGGTGACCCCATGTGTGGACACTGGGTGGTGCAAATGGTGAACACACTCGGCTGCTAACCAAAAGGTTGGAAGTTTGATTCTACCCAGAGACAACTTGGAAGAAAGGCTTGACAATCTCCTTCTGAAAAATCAGCCACTGAGAACCCTATTGTCATGGACTGAATTGTGTTCCGCCAGAATGTTTATCAGTTTGGCTAGGCCATGATTCCTGGTATTGTGTAATTGTCCACCATTTTGTCATCTGATGTGATTATCGTATGTGTTGTAAATCCTAATCTCTATGATATCAATGAGGCAGGATTAGTGGCAGTTATGTTAATGAGGCAGAACTCAATCTTTAAGATTAGATTGTGTCTTAAGCCAATCTCTTTTGAGATATAAAAGAGAGAAGGGAGCAGAGAGACATGGGGACCTCATACCACCAAGAAAGCAGTGCCGTGAGCAGAGTGCATCCTTTGGACCTGAGGTTCCCTGTGCTGAGAAGCTGCTAGACCAGAGGAAGACTGATGATGAGGACCTTCTCCCAGAGCCAACAGAGAGAGAGAGACTTCCCCTGGCGTGGCACCCTGAGTTTGGACTTGCAGCCTCCTAGACTGTGAGAGAATAAATTTCTCTTTGTCAAAGCCATCCACTTGTGGTATTTCTGTTAGAGCATCGCTAGGTAACTAAGACCCACATGGAGCACAGCTGTACTCTGACACACATGGGGGCGCCATGAGTCAGAATCTCAACACAGTTCTGTTGAGTTTGTCTTGTTTTTCAAGTTTTCGTAAGCGCTGAGCATGAGTGAAAAGTTCTAAGACAACCGTGTGTGGAAAACAAACCCCGAACATGGCAACCATGTTGAGTGTTATGGTGTCTTAATCCCTAGAGCTGCTATAACAGACATACCACAAGGGGGTAGTTTTAACAAACAGAAATTTATTTTCTCACAGTTCAGGAGGCTGGAAGTCCTAATTCAGGGCCCCAGCTCTAGGGGAAGGCTCTCTGTCGGCTCTGGGGGAAGGTCCTTGTCTCTTTTCAGCTTCTGGTCCTCCGTTCCTTGCTGACCTCCACGTGGCATCTGTCTTCCCCCATCTCTGCTAGCTTCCGTGCCTAATCTGGTCTTTTCACATCTCAAAACTGATTGGCTTAACGCACACCCTACATTGATATGGCCTCATTCACATAACGAAGAAAACCCGATTCCCAAATGGCATTACATTCACCCATAAAAACCAAACCCACTGCTGTTGAGTCAATTATGACTCATGGAGACCCTATAGGACAGAGTAGAACTGCCCCATAGGGTTTCCAAGGAGCAGCTGGTGGATCCCAACTGCCAATCTTTTGGTTAACAGCCAAGCTCTTAACCACTGTACCGCCAGGTCTCCAATTAAAACCGTTTGAGTTGTTAAGTCAATTCCGACTCATAGTGACCCGACAGGACCGGGTAGAACTGCCCTGCAGGGTTTCCAAGGAGCGGCTGGTGGATTCCAACTGCTGACCTTTTGTTTAGCAGCCAAGGTCTTAACCACTGTGCCACCAAGGCTACCCACAGGTATAGGGGTTAGAATTTCTGACACATACTTTGGAGGGGACACTATTCAATCCGTAACAGGTGTGGGATTAAATCTGTGCTCCGTGTCTGTTGGCAGTGTCCCCCTGAAGAGGTGGGGTTGCCCCATGCACACTGTTCCCTAGCTCTGCCAGGATCTGCTGCATGTCTTCCCAGGGTCATCCTCTCAAAGGTGTTCGATGACGTCATCGAGGTGAACCTGATACACAGCGCAGACTACATCCACCTGGCCTTTCTGAAGAGACCTGAGCTCGGGGTCACTCTCACCAAGCTCCACTGCTGGACCCTCACCCATTACAGCAAGTGCGTCTTCCTGGACGCAGACACGCTGGTGAGTTCAGGGGGGATGGTGAGGACCAGAGGCTCCCCTTGCTAATGAACCTCTCTGTCTGAGTCATCTAGTGCTGCTGTAACAGAAAGACCACAAGTGGATGGTTTTAACAAACAGAAGTTTATTCTCTCACAGTCTAGGAGGCTACAAGTCCGAATTCGGGGCATCAGCTCCAGGGGAAGGCTTTCTCTCTCTGTCAGCTCTGGAGGAAGGTCCTTGTCATTAATCTTCCCCTGGTCTAGGAGCTTTTCAGCACAAGGACCCCGGGTCCAAATGACATGCTCCACTCCCGGCTCTTCTTTCTTAGTGGCAGAGGTCTCTCTTCTCTGCTCGCTTCTCTCTTTTATATCTCAAAAGAGACTGACTCAAGAGACAACCTAATCCTGTAGATTGAGTCCCACCTCATTAACATAGCTGCCTCGATGGCAGTGGGTTTCTAATCTTTATGGGAGCAGAGCGCCAGGTCTTTCTCCCTCAGAGCTGCTGGGTGGGTTTGAACCACCGACGTTTACGCTAACAGCCTAGCACTTAACTGTTGTGCCATCAAGGCTCCTTTCTGGATCTATGCTGCAGATAACTCAGAGTGATTTTTAGAAGGAGGGGCGGGGCTTTTCCAAGTGAACCGGATTGCCAAATTCAGAAGCACAGAAAGCAGAGACGGGAGCTGTGGCGTTTTGGTGATGGCGGCTAAGGACAGCGAGGCCAGTTGGGGACAGAAATGAACTCCACGGGTGTCTTAGCTGTGTGTGTTGTTTGTGGCCCAGTTAATTCTGACTCATAACGCCCCTACATGACAGAGGAGAACTGCCCTGTAGGGTTTCCCAGGAGCAGCTGGGGGATTCGAATTGCCAACCTTTTGGTTAGCAGCCTGAGCTCTTAACCACTGCGCCACCAGGGCTCTGACAGCTGTATAGTTGTACTGACTCGCTTCCTCTCTGTGGACGGCATTTACCTTTTCGTTGGTCACGTTGGCTGGATGGAGGATGGCATACTATTAAGAGAATTCCATGGAGGACCTTAAAAGCCTCAAGAAAGTAATTTAGTTTTGGAGACCGCGCTACTTCAATTGCTGAGTAAGCTGGAAACACTCTTACCCGCAAAGTTTTCTCCTTTGAGTCTAAACCCAAAAGTGTCACTCAAAAAATTGGGCACCTCCATGAACAACTGCCTCCTTTGCCATGAGACCAGAGGAACTGGATGGTGCCCGGCTACATTACTGAACCATTTTTTTAAAACATTTTATTCTGCTATAGGTGAATGTTTACAAAGCAAGTTAATTTCCCAATCAATAATTTTTAAAACTTTTATTGTATTTTAGTTGAAAGCTTACAGCGCAGATTAGTTTCTCATCCAAAAATGTATACACAAATTGTTTTGTGACATTGGTTGCAATCCCCGCAATGTGTCAGCACTCTCCCCCTTTCCTTTTCCACCCCGAGTTCCCCACATCCATTTGTCCAGGTTTCCTGTCCCTTCCTGCCTTCTTGTCTTTGCTTTTGGGCAGGTGTTGCCCACTGGGTCTCCTATACTTGACTGAACTAAGAAGCACATTCCTCCTTGTTTGTTTTATACGCCTGTCTAATCTTTGTCTGAAAGGTGGACTTCAGGAGTGGCTTCAGTTCTGAGTTAGCAGGGTGGCATTACTGAACATTTTGATCAAAGATTCTATAGGAGAATCCTGACCAAAAGGGGGCAGAGGGAATATAGCATAGAATTTCAAATTTTCATGGAATCCAGACTTTCTGGAGCCATTGAACCTGGTGACCCCCCCAAAACTATGACCCTGAGGAAATCTTTAAAGCTTGAACCAAAACTATCCCCTAGAGTCATCTTTGAACCAAGGAAGAATTTAGTCAAATTATAAAAGAGTGTCTGCTTTAATTAAGCATTATACTCTTTTAAAGAATTATGTATATGGGATCAAATTGACAATAGCAACTCAAAAGGCTAGATGAGAAGTTTAGGGGGCAGTGAGTTTAGGTTAACGGAGGTGGAATGACTTGGAACAGGGTAGTGAGAATGGTTGCACAACTTAAAGAACAGAATCAATGTCACTGAATGGTGCATGCAGAAACTGTTGAACTGGTGTGTTTTGCTGTGTCTATTTTCACTCAGTTAAAAAAAAAAATCCCCAAAATATTGATACTGGGTGACGAAAAAAAAAAAAAGAACTGGGCACGAGTTCCCACCCACCAGAACACTTGTCTGGCCCGCCGTAACCTCCCGTCTCATTTCTCACTTGTGTACCCGAGGTGGAGACATGTTGGGACAGGTTTCCTACATCTTTCTTCGCCAGGTGCTGTCCAATATCGACGAGCTGTTTGACAGGGGGGAGCTGTCCGCAGCCCCGGATCCCGGCTGGCCCGATTGCTTCAACAGTGGCGTATTTGTCTTCCAGCCTTCCCTCGAGACGCATAGCCGCCTGCTGCGACATGCCGCCGACCACGGCAGCTTCGATGGTAAACGAGGGACTCGGGGATTTGCAGCAGAGAATGGGCTGTTTGTCAGTCAGTACCCACCCCCTGCCGGCCCCCGTTTCCCCATGTCTTGTTTATCTAATGCTGCTGTAACAAAAAAATGCCACAGGTGGGTGGTTGTTACGAACAGCCATTTATTTCTCATAGCTCTGGAAGCGGAAAGTCCGAATTCAGGGCGTGGTTCCAGGCGGTTCTTGTTTATCTGTTCCAGCTTCTAGTGGCTACCGGCCATTCTTGGAGTGCCCAGGCGTGTAGGGGCATCCACTGTGTGTGTCTGTCTACGCACGGCGTCTTCTGCCCCCTGTGTGTGTCCCTGTGTCTAGTACACTCCTTTTATAACTCAGAAGTGATCAAGCTTGTGAAGAACCCTGCACTGTTATGACCTTGTTCACATAACAAAGAAAACTCTGTCTCCAAACAGAAGGCAGTGGTAGTTCAGTGGTAGAATTCTTGGCTTCTGTGTGGGAGACCCAGGTTCGATTCCCAGCTAATGTACCTCGTGCACGGCCACCACCCGTCTGTCAGTGGAGGCTTGCGTGTGGCTGTGATGCTGAACAGGTTTCAGTGGAGCTTCCAGACTGAGGCAGACTAGGAAGAAAGGCCTGGAGATCTATTTCTGAAAATCAGCCAGTGAAAACCCTATGGATCATAATGGTGCAATCTACAATCAGTTGTGGGAATGCTGCAGGACGGGGCTGTGTTTCATTCTGTTGTACATGGGGTTGCCACGAGTTGGGGCTGACTCAAAGGCAGCAACAACAACAGCAGCATATGAAATCATGGATGAATGTGTACAATCCCACCCTTAATTGCTACTAATAATGCAGGTTTGTTGCTGTTGGTTGATGTTGAGTCAGCTCTGACTCATGCTGACCCCGTATACAACAGAATGAAACGCTGCCCGGTCCTGGGCCGTCTTCCCCATCACTGGTATGTTCAAGTCCATTGCTGTGACCACTGTGTGTTTTGAGTGCCTTCCAACCTAGGGAATTCATCTTCCAGCACTGTTTCGGCCTATGCTTTGTTGTGATCCCTAGGGTTTTCATTGGCTGGTTTTTGGATGTAGATTGCCAGGCCTTTCTTCCGAGTCTTAGTCTGGAAGCTCTGCCGAAACTTGCCCACCGTGGGTGACCCTGCTGGTGTTTGAAATACTGGCGGCATAGCTGCCAGCATCCCAGCAGCGTGCAGGCCACCACAGTAGGACAGACTGACAGACGGGGGTGGTTCCCATCCTGTACTGGACTGTCTTAACCTATTATTGGTGTTCGTGAATGGTCCAGGTGCAGATCAAGGCTTACTGAACAGCTTCTTCAGTAGCTGGCCGACGGCAGACATCCACAAGCATCTGCCCTTTATTTACAACTTGAGCAGCAACGTGGCTTACACCTACGGCCCCGCCTTCAGACAGTGAGTCCTTGTGCCAAGCCCTCCCAGCCCTGCGCTGCCACTCAGCGCCCTTCCTCTCTCAGAGGACGCCAGCCTTCGCCACGTCCAGGGAATTTAGGTCGTCCTCCTGCGTTGCCCTTGTGGAGCATATTTGCTGGCGTTAGTTGCTGTCGAGTCGATTCCGAGTCACGGCTACTTTGTGTGTGCAGAGTAGAACTGCGCTCCACGGGGTTTCCAAGGCTATGACCTTTCGGAAGCAGATCGCCAGGCCTTTATTCTGAGGCGCCTCTGGGCGGACTCGAACCTCCAACCTTTCTGTTAGCAGTTGAGTGCTGAACCATTTGTACCACCCAGGACGACCTTAACAACAGTTTTGGCTATATTATCAAAAGGAGCCCTGGTGGTGCAGTGGTCAAAGCGCTCGGCTGCTACCCAGAAAGTCAGCATGTTGAACCCACTAGCCACTCTGAGGGAGAAAGATGTGGCACTCTGCTTCCCTAAAGATTACAGCCTTGGAAACCCTATGGGGCAGTTCCATCCTGTCCTGCAGGGTTGCTGTGAGTTAGAATCGACTTCACAGCCATGGTTTTATTTGT
>NW_004444070.1:5891362-5892449 GCF_000243295.1 Trichechus manatus latirostris | reverse complement strand
TGTGGCAGTCTGCTTCCATAAAGATTACAGCTTCAGAAACCCTATGGGGCAGTTCTACTCTGTAGGGTCCCTATGAGTTGGAATCAACTCTATGGCAACAGGTTCATTTTTTTATTTTTTGGTCTGTTATATATATACATAGATGTAGGTAGATATATAATACATGTATTATATATATATAGTCACTATATATATATTGTATATATATGAAGTAGATGCATACATAAATGGAGCCCTGGTGGCGCAGTAGTTAAAGTGCTCGGCTGCACACCAAAAAGTCGACAGCTCGAATCCTCCAGCTGCCCCTTGGAAACCCTCCGGGGCAGTTCTCCCCTGTCCTGCGGGGTCGCTGTGAGTTGGAATCGCCTGAGCGGCAATGGGTTATGATCAGTAAGGAAACTCGTTCCTGACGAGTTTCCCAGGTGGACGGTTTCTGTGCATAGGAAGTGGAATCCTCTCTTCTTCCTTCTCAGGTTTGGCTCTGATGCAAAGGTGGTGCACTTTTTGGGGTCCACCAAGCCTTGGAGCTGCAAGTATAACCCCCAGACTGGCTCGGTTGTGCAGGACGGCTCAGGCGCGGACAACGCACAGCAAGTGGAGTTTCTGAATCTCTGGTGGGACATCTATCACGGCAGCGTCCTGCCTCTTTTTGAAGAGCTCCGAGACCTGGGCCAGCACGCATCCCCCGGACACGAAGTAAGCTGGGGGTTCCTCTGAACACCGGTTACCTGTCCTTGGTCAATCAGTTGCCATCCAGTCAACTCTGACTCATGGCGCCCCCATGTGTAACAATCAGACTAAAACTTGGCTCCGTAGGTTTTCAGTGGCTGAGTTTTCAGAAGCGGATTGCCAGGTCTTTTCTTCCGAGGTGACTCTGGGTGGACTCGAACCTCTCACCTTTCGGTGAGCAGCCGAGCACATCAACCATTTGCACCAACTGGGGACCTCAGAACCAAACCATTTGCCAGCGAGTCGACTCCGACTCCTGGTGACCCCATGCGTGTCAGAGGAGAGCTGTGCCCCACAGGGTTCTCAGTGGCCGTGTCAGAGGAGAGCTGTGCCCCACAGGGTTCTCAGTGGCCGTGTC
>NW_004444070.1:5868319-5891262 GCF_000243295.1 Trichechus manatus latirostris | reverse complement strand
AGGAGAGCTGTGCCCCACAGGGTTCTCAGTGGCCGTGTCGGAGGAGAGCTGTGCCCCACAGGGTTCTCGGTGGCCGTGTCAGAGGAGAGCTGTGCTCCACAGGGTTCTCAGTGGCCGTGTCAGAGGACAGCTGTGCCCCACAGGGTTCTCGGTGGCTGATTTTGTCTGGTGTAGACCGCCAGGCCTTTCTTCTGACGTGCCTCTCGGTGAACGTCCACCTTTGTGTCAGAAGCTGAGCACGTTAACTCTTCGCAACACCCAGGGACTCTCATGTAAATTAAATTCCTTGGAAAGATGTATTACTTAGGTCAGCTGCAGGGTTACGAGACTTTACCTAGTTTTGTATCTTGAGTCAAGCTGAACGAAGAAAAATCTACGTTCCTTGGACCAGCGTGTGTTGGCCACTACTGACAAGAACTAGTTGTTATCAAGTCAACCCCAACTCATGGGGACCCCACGGGTGTCAGAGGAGAACCACTTCCATACGGTTTTCAGTGGTTGATTTTTGGACATAGATTGCCAGTCCTTTCTTCCAAGGCACCTCTGAGTGGACTCAACTCTCCAACCTTTCAGTTGGCAGCCGAGCACATTAACCCTGTGCATCACCTGGGACTCCCCTTCATCAACACCTAAGGCGTTTTCTTCAGCTACAACCCTTTTGTTTTCAAATACTGTATTTCAAGAAGATGGATGGTGAATAGATAGGCAACCTTTTTTTTTTGGGCTCGAAATAGTGAAGTTTAATGAGCAAAAGTGCCCCTGAGATTTGCAGAACTGATGGGTAAACAGGTTATTTAAATCAGCCATCCTCATCAGAGAAGGACCTACTTGTGGCTAAATTGCTGATTACAATTTAGTTTGAGAAGATGTTTCCACTTAAATCATTTGAGGCAACGGTCGAAGGAAGTTTCTGAAGTGGATTTTTAAATCTTTGATTGACATCGACTTGATTTTGTTAGCTCTTATGTCATGATAAGCAAGAAGGCACTCAACAGTGAAGTTCCTGCCGCCCTTAAATGTGGATGCCCCCGCCTTGCAGAAGACTCCCTTAAATTAAGTCTCAGGAAATTTTTGATTCTTGGTCCGTTTTTACCAGAAGATTTATTATTGCCACGTGGTCAAGGGTCAGCAAATTTATTGCTGGGGACATTGAGTCGAGTTCACGTTTTAAATGGTACAGTAAAACCTGTGAAAGCCGGGACCTGTGCAAGGCAGAAACCTGTCAGAGAAGGAAAACACACGTTTCCCACTAACAGAGAGGATGGAGCCCTGGTGGCGCAGTGGTTAAGAGCTCAGCTGCTAACGAAAAGGTCACCAGTCTGAATCCACCAGGCGCTCCTTGGAAACTCTATGGGGCAGTTCTACTCTGTCCTCTAGGGTCGCTATGAGTCGGAATCAATTCGACAGCAATAGGTTTGATTTCCTTTTCTTTTTTTTTTGGTTTATGTATGAACTGGAACCCTAGCAGCAATACTGTCTCTTTATCTGGAGCCCTGGTGGCACAGTGGTTAAGAACTACAGCTGCTAACTAAAAGGCTGGCAGTTGGAATCCACCAGCTGCTCCTTGGAAACAAGATAGGGTAGTTCTACTCTCTCCTGTACCGTCACTATGCTTCAGAATTGACTCAACAGCAACAGCAAGGTTTGGTTTGGTTTTATCTATTTATGTATGTATCTATCATCTAGCTCATCTGTCTATCTATCATCTGTCTATCTATCTATCTACTATCTATCTACCTACCTATGTCTCTATTTCTCTGTCTATATATATATACATATATATGTGTGTGTGTGTATATATATACATGGAAACCCTGGTGGTGCAGTGGTTAAGAGCTCAGCTGCTAACCAAGAGGTCAGCAGTTTGAATCCACCAGCTGCTCCTCGGAAACCCTATGGGGCACTTCTACTCTGTCTATAGGGTCACTGTGAGTCGGAATCGACTCAACAACAATGGGTTTCTAATCAACCAGCCACAGAACTCCTTAAACCAACACATATAAGACATTAATTTTGTTACAAAACACAGATATAGGAGCCCTGGTGGCTCAGTGGTTAAGAGCTCGGCTGCTAACCAAAAGGTTGGCAGTTTGAATCCAGCAGCCGCTCCTTGGAAACCCTATGGGGCAGTTCTACTCTGTCCTATGGGGTCGCTGTGAGTCGGAACGGACTCGACGGCAATGGGCGCAGGCAACAGAGAGGATAGAAAAGGGGTACGAGCGCGCCCTGTCAAAGGCGGAAAACTTTCGGGAGCCAGACGAAGAAGGCAGTCCCAAGGAGTTCTGGCTCTCACAGCCTTCACTGTATTATCGCTTTTATTTGTGTGGAGCTGGGAGGAACCTCGCTGGCGTAACGGTGAAGCGCTCGGTTGCTAACAGAAAGGTTGGTGCTGCAGACCCACTCAGTGGCTCTGTGGGAGAAAGACCTGGCAGTCTGCTCCCGTAAAGATGACAGCCTAGAAAACCCTGTGGGGCAGTCCCACTCTGTCCCCTGGGGTTGCTATGAGTCAGAACCCACTTGACGGTACCTGACAACAACAGGTGCTACTTTTTAAGGACGAGTAAACCTTCAGTGCGTTGCTGCTGTTGTTGCCTGTTGCCGAGTCAGCCCCCGACTCACGGTGACCCCACGCGCTACGGAGCGGAACACCACCCGGGCCTGCGCCATCCCCACAATCGGTTGCGGATGGGAGCCTGTGATCCATAGGGTTTCCACGGGTGATACTCAGAAGGAGATGCCACGCCTTTCACTCCCCAGCTCTCTCCACTTTGCAGGTCAGCCCAGGTGGCGTCGGGGAGCTGTATGCTAGCTCAGTGTTGGGTGCCAGTGAGCCCCCACCTGTTCGGGGCCCCCCAGAGAAGACCACGGTGGTGGACGATACCCCGCCCTGCCCCACAGGGTGGCATCCGGAAGACGTGAGTACCTCACCCACACCGCGTGGCGGAAGTCATACCCTGACCCCCAGCGGGAGAACGCAGAGGGGACCCTCACAGCCCCCTGGGGAGGGACAAGGCCAGAGAAGAGCTGGTCCCCAGGGTTTCTTTGACATTAGGGGCTCTTGCCTTCATTTGAGGGGCCCTGGGGCCACAGTGGTTAAGCATTTGGCCGCTAACCAAAAGGTTGGCAGTTCAAATCCATCAGCTGCTCCTTGGAAACACTATGGGGCAGGTTTACTCTGTCCTATAGGCCGTTGGACAGTCGCACATTGTGATAGGCTGAATCACGGCCCCCTAAGAGTATCCAAGGAGTCCCTGGGTTGTGCAATTGGTTAAGCACTCAAAAACCAACCAAAAGGTTGGTGGTTCGCATCCACCCACAGGCACCTCAGAAGAAAGGCCTGGTAATCTGCTTCTGAGAGGTCACAACCATTGAACCCTGTGGAGCACAGTTCTGCTCTGCACACACGGGGTTGCCAGGAGTCAGAATCAACTCGACGACAGTGGGTTTGGTTTGTGAGAGTGTCCAGGTCCCAATCCTTGGAGTCCGTGAATATGGTGCCTCACCTGGCAAAGGGGACTGACTTTGCAGATGGGATTAAGTGAGGGCTCTTGAGACAGAAGATGATCCTGGATTATCTGGGTGGGCCCAGTGTCATTGTCAGGACCAGCACCGTTGCCCGGCAAGTCGATTCTGAGTCATGGCGCCCCCGTGTGTGTCAGAGTAGAACTGCACTCCATAGGTAGGCTTTTCAGTGGCTGATTTTTCAGCAGTAGCTTGCCAGACCTTTCTTCTGAGGCACCTGAGTGGACTCAAACCTCTGACCGTCCTGTTAGCAGCTGAGACCCTTAGCTGTTTATACCACTCAGGGTCTCCAAACCAGCTGCCATCGAGTTGACCCTGACTCGTGGCGCCCCGATGCGTGTCAGAGGAGAACTGAGCTCCACAGGGTTTTCAGTGGCTGCTTTTTCAGAAGGAGATCACCAGGCCTTTCTTCTGAGGTGCCCTCCAACTTTTTCTGTTAGCAGCCAAGTGTATTAACTGCACCATTCAGGGATTCCTGAACAGTTGTCTTATACTGACTCATGGCGACCCCATACGTGTCAGAGTACAACTGTGCTCCATAGGATTTTCAGAAGCAGATCACCAGGCCTTTCTTCTGAGGCACCTCTGGGTAGACTTCAACCTTTAACCTGTCGGTTAGCAGGGATCACAATAGAGAGTCCTGGACAGGGCGGGAGAAAAATGTAGAAGAAAACTCAAATTCGCCAAAAAAGACCAGACTTACTCATCTGACAGAGACTGGAGGAACCTCCAAGACTATGGCCCCAGGATACCCTGCTAACTCAGAACTGGAGCCACTCCCAAAGTCCATGTTTCAGACAAAGATTAAACAGGCTTATAAAACAAACTGTACCACACGTGACGAACGTGCTCCTTAGTTCAATCCAATGTGCAACTCCTGTCCAAAAGCAAAGATGAGAAGGCAGGAAGGGACAGGAAAACTGGACGAATGGACACTGGGAACCCAGGGTGGAGAGGGGGAGAGTGCTGACACATTGCAGGGATTGCAACTGATGTCACGAAACCATTTGTGTATAAATCTTTGAATGAGAAACTAATTTGGCTGTAAACTTTCACTGAAAGCACACACACACACATACACACGCACAAAAAAAAATCCTGTAGGGCACAGTTCTACTCTGACACACATGGGGTCTCCACGAGTCAGAGACAGCTCAACAAGGAGCAGGTTTTGATTTCATTATCCACCCTGCACCTCCTACTTAGTCTTTGTCATTATGCGGTATTGCTGCCACCTACTGGCCATTCATTGAATTTCTGACTGTGGTTTCTTTTTTGGGGGAGCTAGAACCCAGGCCCTGTCCTTGGGTGATGCAAACAGTTTGAGCTGGACTACTAATCTAAACGTTGGAGGTTCGAGCCCACCCAGTGATGCCACGGAAGAAATGCCTGGAAATCTGATTCCATTAAGATTACAGCCAAGAAAACTCTATGGAACAGTTCTGGTCTATCACACATGGGGTCGCCATGAGTCAGAATCAATTGGGTGGCTACGGGTTATTTTGGTTCAGAATCCAGGCCAAAAGAGACTTGATTTTCCAAATTACTATACCTGTGGAGGAGCCCTGGTGGAGCAGTGCTTAAGAGCTCAGCTGCTAACCAAAAGGTCGGCAGTTCGAATTCACCAGGTGCTCCTTGGAAACCGTACAGGGCAGTTCTACTCTGTCCTATCGGGTCGCTATGAGTTGGAATTGACTTGATGGCAACAGGTTTGGTTTTTTTTGTTTTTATACCTGTGGAACAGCGGGATGCTGGGACAACTTATTCCAACTTTTGTATACATAATATGGCAGTGCCAAGGACAAGGTGACTATTTTCAAAAATAAAGCTGAATGTCCAATGCATTTTCCATGTAAATGAATGTGGCAAAAAGAAAAATATTTACAATTTAGTATCTTCTCAGCCAAGTGTTTTGCAACGTGCTGGGTAAAGAAATGCTGTTCTTAATGAAAATATTATGGTTGCCACTTACGATACTGGTAGTTGTTTTTATTGCTGTTCATAGTGCATCTTGTTTTATTTGTAATAATTTTTAAAAAATTTTGTTGTGTTTTCGGTGAAGGTTTACACAGCAGTTTAGGTTTCCAGTCAACAATTTCTACACAAGTTGTTCAGGGACATTGGTTACATTCTTCACAATGCGTGAACATTCTCATTATTTCCATTCTGGTTGTTTCATTTCCATTCATCTAGTTTCCCTGCCCTCTTACATTCTCATCGTTTTAAAGTCATTGTTGACTGTCTGGTCTCATGTAGATGATTTGATAGTATACAACTTACTTATTAATTCTGCTGTTGATGGACATTTTATAGCTTTGGTTAATATGAATAATCCAAAGAAAAGACCAATCCCTGGAAATGGACGTCATGGTTGGTAAAGCAGAGGGTCAGCGAAAACGAGGGAAACCCTCCATGAGATGGATTGACACAGTGGCCTCAACAGTGGGCTCGAGCATATCAACGATCATGAAGATGGCACAGGGCTGGGCAGTGTTTTATTCTGTTTGTTGTACATGGGGTCACCATGAGTTGTGGCTGACTCGATGACAACTGGTTATGGGTTTACTGGTTGTCTTAGTCATCTAGTGCTGCTATAACAGAAAGACCTCAAGTGGATGGCTTTAACAAACAAAAATTTATTCTCACAGTCTAGGAGCCTACAAGTCTGAATTCAGGGTGCCAGCTCCAGGAGAACCCTTTCTCTCTCTGTCGGTTCTGGGGGAAGGTCCTTGTCATCAGTCTTCCCCTGGTCTAGGAGCTTCTCAGTGCAGGGACTCCGGGTCCAAAAGACATGCTCTGCTCCTAGTTGTTCTTTTTTGGTGGTAGGTAGTCCCTCTCCTCTCTACTTGCTTCTTTCTTTTATATCTCAAGAGATTGATTCAAAATACAACCTAATCCTATAGAGTCCTGCCTCATTAACATAACTGCCTCTAATCCTGCCTCATTAACATCATAGAAGTTAGGATTTACAACACGTAGGAAAATCACATCAGATGACAAAATGGCAGACAACCACACAATACTGGGAATCGTGGCCCAGCCAAGTTGACACACATTTTGAGGGGACACAATTCAGTTCATAACACTGGTTCGGCCCTACAGGGCTGCGGAAAACTCTTCTCAGTTTCTCAGCCTTTAGCTGCCACAAGAAGAAATGAGCTGCCAAGTTTCAGGCTTGGCTCTTCTGCTTGTCCTTGGGATCTTGACTTGCAAGTTTTTGAGTCCCTGGCAGCTCTCCCACGCATCTCAATATATATATATGTATGCATATTTTTTTTGTCCAGCCTTTTTAGTTGTACTTGGTGGGAGGGTTAGTCTATAAGAAGCCATTTAGCCAATTACAGAAAGTGGAAAAATCCTTCTTCCGTTCTTGAGATGATGGATATATGTATATTTTTAGCCTTTACCACCTCCGGCTGCCATCACTTTTGCAACTTTGTAGCCAATAATGCAAAGTAGTGCTTCCCTGTTATTAGTTCTGAATGAATCCCTGGGTGGTGTATTTCAGCATTCCGCATCCATGACTTTTCCACATCCCTGCATCATTTGGGGTTATTATGTCCTCTCTCAGCTTTAGTATTTCCAAATGGAGAGTACTTGTGCTTTTCAGCTGCTCTCCGTATTTCAGCCTCTCTCTCCTTTGTGCCGAGAATCTTTCTCTGCAAGATTTCCCAGTTTACAGTCTCTTCTTTCAAGATGACCTGACCTTCAGGCTTGCCTTTCAGGGGATGAATCTGTGAAGAGCTTATTACCTTCGGGTAAAAATAAATGCAGTTTGTGAAAGTCAGATTTTACATACGCACATTCATGTTGTGATGGCGGTTGGTTGCCGTTGAGTCAATTCTGACTCATGACGACCCCATGTGTGCAGAGTAGAGCTGTGTTCCACAGGGTTTTCAAAGCGGTGACCTTTCGGAAGCAGATTGCCAGGCCTTTCTTCTGAGGTGCCTCTGGGTGGGTTATGAACCATCAAACTTCCAGGTAGTAGTTGAGCGCTTAACTGTTTGCACCACCTAGGGACTCCTACACACACTGATATGCCTTCCAAAAATGATTTTAAAGCCTGATTCTGCACTCTAAAAACCCACTGCCATCGAGTCCATTCCAACTCAGGGTGACCCCATGTGTGTCAGAGTAGAACTGCGCTCCGTAGGGTTTTCAGTGACTGATTTTTCAGCAGTAGATCCCCAGGCCTTTCTTCTGAGGCACCACTGGGTGGACTTGAACCTTCAACCTTTTGGTTAACAGTTGAGCATGTTAACTATTTGTACCACATATAGCAGTATATATATACTCTATCAACCAGTTGTCGTCAAATCAATTCCAACTCATGGCGCCCCCGTGTGTGTCATAGGGTTTTCAA
The DNA here is from genome assembly GCF_000243295.1 of Trichechus manatus latirostris. Lineage (NCBI taxonomy): Eukaryota > Metazoa > Chordata > Mammalia > Sirenia > Trichechidae > Trichechus > Trichechus manatus. The sequence continues at coordinate 5,883,377 of NW_004444070.1, read as the reverse complement.
GGCTGTGACCTTTCGGCAGCAGATAGCCAGGCCTTTCTTCTGAGGTGCCTGTGAGTGGGTTCAAACCACCAACCTTTCGGCCACTGGTCGAGCGCTTACTGTTTGTGCCACCCAGGGATTTCTACGCACATTGTTACACTTTCCAAAAATGATGTTAAGGTCTGACTTTGCGCCGTACTGTTGTTAAATTGTCGTTTCTTAGATGGTGCTTGGCTACCATTACCGACCGCTCTGAAAGGGGTCACGATAGAGGGTCCCAGACAGGAGAAAAATATAGAACAAAATTCAAAGTTACAAAATAAAAAGATTAGACTTACTGGTCTGACAGAGACTGGAGGAACCCCGAGACTATGGCCCCCCAAACACCCTGCTAACTCAGAACTGAAGCCCACCTTCAGCCAAAGACTAGACAGGCCTATAATATAAACAATAACACTGGCTGGCACAAATGGTTTTGCTTGACTACTAACCTAAAGGTTGGTGGTTTGAACCCACCCAGCAGTGCCATGGAAGAAAGGCCTGGCAATCTGCCCCTGTAAAGGTTACAGCCCAGGAAACCCTATGGAGCAGTTCTATTCTGTCATGTGAGGTTGTCACGAGTTGGAGTTGTCTCCACGGCAACGGTGTTTGTTTTCATCCAGCATGGTGCTAGTTTTGTGCTTCCCTTGGGAGAACCGAGGGAGCATTGGTGGCGCAGTGGTTAAAGCACTCGGCTGCTAACCAAAAGGTCGGCGGTTCGAACCCCCCAGCTGCTCCACGGGAGAAAGATGGCGGCAGTCTGTAGGGTTGGTATGAGTCGGAATCGACTTGTCGGCAACGGGTTTGGTTTGGTTTTAGAAGAACTGAGAAGAGCCAGTAGGGTTGTTTTCAGCAGGGTTTCATTGTCTCGTGAAACCCTCGTTGAGGAAGGTGTCACGGATTGAATTGAGTCCCCCAAAAATGTGTGCATCCGTTTGGCTGGGTCATGATTCCCAGTATTGTATGATTATGTAATCTGATGTGATTTCCTTATGTATTGTAAACTCTATCACTATGATGAGGTTATACTGATGAGGTATACAAGATTGGATAGTGTCTTAATCCAATCTATTTTGAGATATAAAAGACAGAAGTGAGCAGAGACACCGGGGAACCTCATACCACCAAGAAAGCAGTGCCGGGAGCAGAGTGCATCCTTTGGACCTTAGGTTCCTGCGCTGAGGTGCTCCCAGACCAAGGGAAGATTGATGACACGGACCTTCCTCTAGAGCTGACAGAGAAAGCCTCCCCCCGGAGCTGGATGCCCTGAATTTGGACTTGTAGCCTACTGGACTGTGAGAGAATAACCTTCTCTTTGTTAAAGCCATACACTTGTGGTATTTCTGCTATAGCAGCACTAGATGACTAAGACAGAAGGCTTAGGGGGCTTGTTCCTCACCTGGCCCGTGGGGAAAGAGAAAGTAGGCAGGGCATTCCTCTCCCCATTCCCAGCCTGGCGGTGACCCCCAGGACACCTGCTCCATTCCATTGGGAGAATCAGCCATGTGGCCGTACTTAGGACTCTGTGGAGGCTGAGAAGCAGACTCAGGTGTGTGCCCAGAAGGGGGCGAACACACATCTCAGAGCGCCTGTCGCTCCCTGATGTCGTGGTGTTGTTGGTTGCTGGTGAGTTCAGTCCGACTCATGGCGACCCCATGTGTTACAGAGTAGAACTGTGCTCCAAACGGTTTTCTGGGCTGTCATCTTTACAGAAGCAGATCGCCAGGCCTTTCTTCCACGGCACTGCTGCGTGGGTTTTAACCAGCAACCTTTCACGTAGCGGCCGAGCGGAAACCATTTGTGCATCATGCCTCCTTTGTGTCGTGGGGGCAGAAATAAATAAACGGAGTGTTTTAGGTTGAGCTGCGTTTATTGGCATGAAGGTTGCTGCCGACCTGATTTTATTTAACCTGCCTTTGCTCTTTTTTCTTTATAACAGGTGATAGGTGGCCCAGATGAGATTTCTGCTGGAGTAACGCGTGGCCCCACTTCACCACCCTCCCCCGAATTCTCAGATGTCACAAAGGCCGAAACGCCCTCGGTATATCTCCTTGGTACTACTTACACACGTCTGTCTCTCTCCTTGCTTGTTACATCCTCGCCTTCTCTATGCCCGTTAAATACCAAGGAAGGTGTCGCATCAATTTTTCTGTATCCTGTGTTCTTTCTGACTGGCCTGTCCTCAGAGAATAAATTTGTGCTGTCCTTCATCCGTTTCTTGTTATCCACGAGGACAAGGTAAACTGATTGTGCATTCACAGAGTCCCTGGGCGGTGGAAATGGTGAACGCGCTCAGCTGCTAGCAAAAAGGTTGGAGGTTTGAGTCACTCAGAGGTGCCTCAGAAGAAAGGCCTGGTGACCTTCTTCCAAAAGAATGAGTCACTGAAAACCCTGTGGAGCACAGTTCTACTCTTGACTCAGATAAGGTCGCCATGAGTCAGAGTTGACTCCGGGGCAGCTGGTTTGGATTTTTTGGTTTTTATCTATTCAAACTTTTTTTACCCCTCATATTATTATTGTATTTCATGCTGGTCATCTGGCCATTTGCTCCTTAACTTTAGGAAGAATTAGAAAGTGAAAAGATGTTAACACCAATATGGCATGTTTATCTCACTTAATTTTTTTTTTTTTTAATTGTTGGTGGGATTTTTCATCAATGTCTAGAATCCGTATTTAAGGGTGATGAAGTTGAATTTTTTTTTTTTAAACCGTCACCCTCACGAATCTGGGCTTCCATTACCACACCCTGTCTGATGACGGACTCTATAGATACCCTTTCACTCTTAGTGAAAACCAGTTTAAAAAAAAAAAAAAAAAGTTGCCATGGAGTTGATACCAACTCATGGTACCCCCATGTGTGTTGGGGTAGAACTGTGCTCCACAGGGTTTTCAGTGGCTGATTTCTCAGAAGTAGATCACCAGGCCTTTCTTCTGAGGCACCTCTGGGTGGACTTGAACCTCTGACCTCTCTGTTACTATCTGAGCACATTCACTGTTTGCCCTACCCAGCGACTCCCCTAGACACATGGTCATGTCTATGTTATGGAGCGTAGCTGACCCATTGAGCCACTGCTATCAGATAACATCCACTGCCTTTTCTACTTCAGATGTTGCTTTTCATAGATCCTCTTTTTCCTTTGAACATCCAAACTGTTCTCGGAAGATGAGTAGTATCAGACCCCCAGTCTTAGTCATCTAGTGCTGCTATAACAGAAATACCACAGGTGGATGGCTCTAACAAACAGAAATTCATTCTCTCATAGTTTAGGAGGCTAGAAGTCCGAATTCAGGGTGCCAGCTCCAGGGGAAGCCTTCCTCTCTGTGTTGGCTCTGGGGGAAGGTCCTTGTCATCAATCTTCCTTCCCCTGGTCTAGGAGCTTCTCAGCACAGGGACCCCGGGTCCAAAGGATGCACTGTGCTCCTGGCTCTCCTTTCTTGGTGGTTATGAGTTCCTTCTCCTCTCTGCTTGCTTCCCTTTCCTTTTATCTCTTGTAAGATAAAAGGTGGTGCAGACTACACCCCAGGGAACTCCCTTTACATTGGATCAGTGATGTGACCTGCACAAGGGTGTTACAATCCCACCCTAATTCTCTGTCACCAAAGGCAGAGATGATGATTTATAACACATAGGAAAATCACAAAATGGAGGACAACCACACAACATTGAGAATCATGGCCTAACCAAGTTGACACATACTTTGGGGGAACACAATTCAATCCATGACACCCTTCCCCCACCCCCAAAAAAAATTGCAGTCAAGTGGACTCTGCCTTATGGTACCCCCATGTGTGTCAGAGTGGAACTACACTTCATAGGGTTTTCAATGGCTGATTTTTCAGAAGCAGATCACCAGGCCTTTCTTCCGAGACAGCTCTGGGTAGACTTGAACCTCCAACCTTTTGGTTAGCAGCCGAACACGTTGACTGTTTGTACTCCCAGGGGCGAGCTTTGATAAACTTCCTAAAAACTTTCAGCATCTCATCTTGCATAAGACGCGGTGTGAGGCTCAGGAAAAGCTAGGAGTGGTGCAGCAAAGCTTTTTTAACCTCCCCAGAGAAGACAAGTTAGCACAGCCGGTTAATTTGGGGGGAAAATCTCTCTGTCTTTTGGGTTGGTGATCCCTGGGTGGTGCAAATGATTAACACACTTAGCTGCTCACCGAAAGGTTGGAAGTTGGAGTCCGCCCAGAGGTGCCTTAGGAGAAAGGCCTGGCAATCTACTTCCAAATGTCACATGTACTAAAAAACTTTATGGGCGCGGTTCTACTCTGACCCACGTGGGGTGGCTGTGAGTCGGGGTGGGCTCCAGGAGGACTGGTGCCCGGGGTTGATACAAAGGCCCCGGAGCCCGATGCAGGTTCATGATGGAGCCGTTATGTCTTTAGCAGCCAGGGGACACAGCTGAGAGCGGCCCAGCGGAGGACAAGTTGGAACCCAGGCAGGAGACCCCTGTGGAAGCCACAAAGGACCCAACTCCGCAGGACGCATTGGAGGTGGTATCCAAGCCCCCTGCCCCTCCTGATGGAATCTCGTTGCTATCCGCGCTTCTTGGGGCTGCCAGCATGCTTCCTGCGCTAACTCCATTTCAGCTTTGCTCGATTGAAGTAAGAGCCCGCCCACCTCTCTGGGCACCCACTTTCCGTCCTGTCATCTGTCCAGCCTTTCCCTGGGGCGGTTGGTCACTGTGTCTCCTGCCTGAGTCTCTGACCATCCTGCACGCGCTCTCCCTGCAAGGCTTCTCTGCACAGGTTATTCACGCGGAAGCAGACTCACCGCCATTCCTTTTCTGAAATGAAGCGAATCCGAGCAGTGAAACCGGGAGGTGAACGTTTCGATCCCAGTTGCGCCCTCAGTGGTCTCGTCTTTGAGAACGCAGTGAAAGACGCGTGGTTCCTGCCCTTTGCTCTTACGGGGGTTCCTGTCTCAAACTTCACTTGGTCGGCTGATGCAGAAAGCAACGGCGAATGGCTTCTTTACTCCTTAACAGTGACCTCGCGATGCACTGTTAAGTCATAGTAAATAAAAAATAGCTAAAATTACCGGTGGGAAAAGTGGAGCCCCTGGGTGGCGCCAACAGTTAAGCACTCGGCTGTTAACTGAAAGATTGGAGCTTTGCGTCCACCCAGAGGCGCCTCGGAAGAAAGGCCTGGCAATCTGCTTCCTAAACATCAGCCATTGAAACCCCCATGGAGCACAGTTCTGCTCTGACACAGGTGGGGTCGCCGTAAGTCGGAGTTGACGCGATGGGAACTGGTTTTATGACTGTTCCACTGAGCTGCTCAGAGAACAGTGTGGCCAGGTTTCAACTCACTGAGGGAAGGAAGATTTCCTTAAAGCCTTTTCAACAACTGCAGCTGGTAAGGTAGTGTGGGAGGAGCCCTGGTGGCGCAACGGTTAAGCGCCCAGCTGCTAACTGAAAGGTCAGCGGTTCAAACCCACCAGCAGCTCCTCAGGAGAAAGGCCTGGCGATCTGCTCCTGTAAAGATTACAGCATAGAAAACCCTCTGGGGCAGTTCTACTGTGTCACGTGGGGTTACTATGAGTCAAAAATCGACTGGACGGCGCCCGACAACGAAACAACATGCAGAACTTGACTTGCGACAAAGCAGCATCCACTTGAAGACCTATCCAAAATGGATACTTGGACATGGATGTGCAGGATACCCAACCAACCAACCCGTTGCCGTTGAAGTTGATTCCGACTCATAGCTACCCAACAGCAAGCGGCTGGTGGATTCCAACTGCTGACCTTTTACTTAGCAACTGAAGTCTTAACCACTGCGCCACCAAGGCTCCAAGCTACAGAATAACCCACCAGAAATCAATTTATATTCTCCGAGTACAAAGAGGAATCACGGCGGACTTCGCTTTGACAGATCCGCCCTGTAGTAGATGGAGACCTTGGTCAAGCTGGTTGAATTCCCCCAATATCTGTGAGATAAAGACGGGGTCCCCACCTCAGAGAGCTGGGGGGATAGGTCGGATAAGCGGGCTGGAGGAAACCCTACTTAGGGCCTGACCCGTAAGCTCGGCTCCGGTCCTACCGCCGGTCTGTTCCCAGCGGATGAGTCTGAGAGCATCGCAGCTTGCCAGGCGTTGCCATACCCATGGAATCCCTCCCCAGCGCGCCCTGCTCCCGCGCTGGGAAGCCCACCTGCCGTAGTCGTCGGGCCGTTTAACCGGGCGCTTGAACATTCTTGTCCTCCTGCGTCATGGAGCCTCCCAGACTAGTATCTCGTTTAACAACCTGTTAGACAAAGCTGACGGCCCGTTGGTTTGTTGGATTCTTCTTCGCGTCACAGCTGGTTCAGTCGCCACGCTGTTTTGTGACGAGGCTAAGAGGGCCGCGGGGTGCACCTTCGATTCCCGAATTTTCACCATGAGTCCAACTTAACTTAAACCATGACTCTAAATCCATATTTCTTTGTTGTTGTTGTTAAGTGCTGTCGAGTCGGTTCTGACTCCTAGCGACCCTATGTACAGCAGACCGGAACGCTACCCAGTCCGGCGCCATCCTCACAGTATTTGTTATGATTGAGCCCATTGTTGCAGCCACTGTGTCAGTCCATCTTGTCGAGGGTCTTCCTCTTTTTCGCTGACCCTCTACTTTACCAAGTATGATGTCATTCTCTGGGGACTGGTCCCTCCTGATAACATGTCCAGAGCATGTGAACGAAATCGCTCCATCCTTGCTTCTAAGGAACATTCTGGCTGTACTTCTTCCAAGACAGACGTGTTCGTTCTTTTGGCAGTCCATGGTATATTCGCTGTTCTTCACCAACACCACAGTTCAAAGGCGAGAATTCTTCCATCTTCCTTATTCATTGTCCAAAGTATGTGAGATGTAGTCTTGTCATCCTTGCTTCCAAGGAGCACTCTGGCTGTACTTCTTCCAAGACAGACTTGTTCGTTCTTCTGGCAGTCCATGGTGTATTCAATATTCTTTACCGACACCATAATTCAAAGGCATCAATTCTTCTTCGGTCTTTCTTATTCATTGTCCAGCTTTTACAATGCATATGAGGCAATTGAAAATACCTTGGCTTGAATCAGGTGCACCTTAGTCCTCAAAGTGACATCTTTGCTTTTCAACACTTTAAAGAGGTCTTTTGCAGCAGATTCGCCCAATGCAATACGCCATTTGATTTCTTGACAGCTGCTTCCATGGGCATTGATTGCGGACCCAAGTGTAATGAAATCCTTGACTTCAGTCTTTTCTCCATTTATCATGAGCATAGTGATTAAGAGCTTGGCTGTTAACCAAAAGCTTGGCAGTCTGAATCCACCAGGAGCTCCTTGGAAACCGTACAGGGCAGTTCTGCTCGGTCCTATAGGGGTGCTAGGAGTCAGGATCGACTTGACAGCAGTGGGTTTTTCCCTACTTCTTAGGTGGGGAGAAACGTGATGTTAATCTGAAACAGGCAATTTTTTTTTTTTTAACTCTTGCTATTTCCTTAATCAGTGGGATGGCTGTATTTGGATAGAATGTACAATGGTCTGTGTAGAACGCAGAATCTTAAATGTATAAACTCTTGAAAATACTGTAGCAAAAAATAAGCGGCAAAATGAGTATGTGCTCAGTGGCACAGGAGCTGTAATTCACATAGCTAGTGTCCAACACCAGTTACGTGATCAGCTGCTAACTGAAAGGTCGGCGGTTCAAACCCACCCAGCGGCTCTGCAGAAGAAAGGCCTGGTGGTCTGCTTCTGTAAAGATCACAGCCTAGAAAACCCTCTGGGAGCAGTTTTACTCTGTCACACAGGGTGGCTATGAGTTGAAATTGATTCAACAGTACCTGACAACAACAGTCTCTTTGTAAGGAGCCCTGGTGGTGCAGCGGTTAAGCGCTTGGCTGCTAACCTAAAGGTCAGCGGTTTGAACCCACCAGTGGCTCCACAGGAGAAAGCCCTGGCGATCTGCTCCCATAAAGACCACAGCCTAGAAAACCCTATGGGGCAGTTCTACTCTGTCACACGCGGTCGTCAAGAGTCGGAGTCAACTCGACAGCACAAAACAACAGTGTCCGGCACTCACCATCTGGGCAGAATCTTTGTCAATTTTAGCATCAGAGATGTATGTATATGTGTGAGTCTGTTATTACTGCTAATCTGTATTTTTGAAAGTCTTTTTCTAATGCTTAGTAAGAGGTTTTTAAAACAAATGTGTTTATTTTTGTTGACTCTCTTGAAAACTAAAGTAAGGTGTGTGTGTTGAACACTTGCGTATTTTATATATCATATCTTGAGCCCTGGTGGCGCAGTGGTTGAGAGCTCGGTTGCTAACCAAAAGGTCAGCCATTCGGATCCACCAGCCACTCCTTGGAAACCCTATGGGGCAGTTCTGCTCTGTCCTAGAGGGTCGCTATGAGTCGGAATCGACTTGACGGCAATGAGTTTTTATCACTTAAGAAGGCAGAACCCTGCCATTGAAAGGGAAAATTATTTAACTTATCTTGCCGTCCAGCTCCAAACAGTACAGGTTTAATTTACATGAGGTGAATATTTTCTTCATTTAACATAGCTTCATTATTCACTGTGATACAAAATATTGAGGTTTTGGTGGGTGGAAATATTAAATCAATTGTGTGTGTGCGTGTGTGCGTGTGCACAAAATGGTTAATCCTGTAGAAACTGGGAGGTGGGGCAGCTGTTACGACTAATTGCAAGATTTTTTTAAAAATATTTTTTAATTGTAGTTTAGATGAAGGTTTACAGAACTAGCTTCTAACAGTTAGTACACACATTGTTTTGGGACATTGGTTAACAACCCCACAACATGTCAACACTCTCCCTTCCTTCTCGGCCTTGGGTTCTCTATTACCAGCTTTCCTGTCCCCTCCTGCCTTCTCGTCCTTGCCCCTGGGCTGGTGTGCCCCATTAGTCTCGTTTTGTTTTATGGGGCTGTCTAATCTTTGGCTGAAGGGTGAACCTCAGGAGTGACTTCAGTACTGAGCTAAAAGGGTGTCTAGGGGCCGTACTCTCAGGGTTTCTCCAGTCTCTGTCAGGCCAGTAAGTCTGGTCTTTTTTTGTTGTTGTTAGAATTTCGTTCTACATTTTTCTCCAGCTCTGCCCAGGGCCCGCAACTGACAGGGATTTTCTTTTTCTTTTATTGTTGTGCTTTAAGTGAAAGTTTACAATTCAAGTTAGTCTGTTATACAAAAATTTATACATACATTGTTATGGGACCCTAATTGCTCTCCCTATACTGTGACAGCACACTCCTTTCCACCTCGGATTTCCCATGTCCATTCAACCAGCTCCTGACCCTCTCTGCCTTCTCCTCTCACCTCTGAACAGGAGCTGCCCGTTTAGTCTCATGTACCTACTTGAGCTAAGAAGCACACTCTTCACAAGTATCATTTTATGTCCCACAGTCCAGTCCCATCCCCGTCTGAAGAGTTGGCCTCGGAAATTGTTTTAGTTCTGGGCCCATAGAGATTCCAGGGGCCATGTTTTCCAGGGTTCTTCCAGCCTCAGTCAGACCATTAAGTCTGGTCTTCTTACTAGAATTTGAGTTCTGCACCCCACCTTTCTCCTGCTCCAGCAGGGACTCTCTGTTGTGTTCCCTGTCAGGGCGGTCATTGGTGGTAGCCGGACACCATCTAGTTCTTCTGGCCTCGGGCTGATGCAGTCTCTGGTTTATGTGGCCCTTTTTGACAGGGATGTTTTTATAAAAAATAATAAATATCTGCTGGAACACCCCACAGAAGTTTTATAGACAGTCACTTTGGTGTCACCCCATCTGACAGTGTCACCCAGTGTGATCCGCACCCCCCGCACTCCCTCGTGACACCACTGCTTATGGAATGGATTAGTGAGCCAGTGGATGCTGTAGACAGCGCCCATTCAATGGCGGACAGCGCCCACAACCGTCTCCTGTTGGCTTGTCTCCCGCAGGTTGACCTGGCCGTGTCTCTCTCCGAGATCTCCATCCAGGAAAAGGTTAGGGAACCGAGTCCGGAGGAAGAGCGGAGGCAATGGGAAGACGGACGTATCGACTACCTGGGCAGGGACGCCTTTGCTCGCATTCAGGAGAAGCTGGACCAGTTTCTGCAGTGATCTCTGCGGTTGTGTGGGTGTGTTGTGTGGTGTGTGTGGTCAGACAATGCCTTGTTGCCATGGTTTTGTTACAGGAACGTCTCCCATCCTTCTAAACAGAAACGCTGTTAAACCATGTGCTTCTATTTATGGTCGACCAACTTGAATCACATCGGAGATTAAAAAAAAAACAAAACAAAAAAGCCAGCCCTCTGCTGATCCAAGCTACAAACAACTGCAGGCTTTCCAGAAAGACCAAGCCCTTCTTTTCACCTTGTGGGTAAAGGGAGCAGGAATGAGCTTCCAGCAGACCCTCGGCATGGTTAAATGCTTGACTGCTAACTGAAAGGTTGGAGGTTTGAACCCACCCAGAGGTGCCTCGGAAGAAAGTCCTGGCAGTCTACTTCTGAAAGATCAGCCACTGAAAACCCTGCAGAGCACAGTTCTACCCTGACACACACGGGGGCGCCGTGCGTCGTAATCCACTCCCTGGGGACTAACAACAACAAGAGTTCCTTAGCAACAGTCTCTGCTCCTGCCAGAAGGAACTCTGAAAGATATCCCTGCACTGGTGCTACAATATGTACTCTCAAAGGAGCCTCTGGGTGGTGCACATGGTGAATGTGCTCTGCTGCTCACCGAAAGTTTGGCGGTTCGTGTGCACCCAGGAAGAAAGGCCTGCCGATCTACTTCTGAAAAATCATCCATTGAAAACCCACGGAGCACAGTTCTACTCTGACACTCATGGGGACGCCGTGAGTCAGAGATGACTTGATGGCAGCAGGTTTGGTTTGTTTATGTGTGGTTAAACATTTCACTGCAAATCTCCTTCCGCCACTAAGCTACTGAGACTTGTCCATGTATTCTGCATGTTGAGAACCTTAGGGAATAAAATGTCCGTTCCTTTAGGGCTCGGTTAGCATTCAGACATCCTCAGACTGACGCTCATCTAGACTTGGTGTCCTCTGTGAAATCTAACGGGATTTCCTGGTGCCTTTGATGGGAACTCAGCTTGGGAAATGCCAGAGGAATTTGGAAGGATGATTTTAACAAGCATGGCGATGTCATCTCTTCTAAACCAATTTACTTCCTGGTTTAGAAGAACCCAGGGGCTTACTCCAAATGATTTTGAGCGCGTCCCCTGGTGGCACGAAATGGTTAAACACTCGGCTGCTAACCAAAAAGTTCGAGGTTTGAGTCACCCAGAAGAGCCTCGGAAGAAAGGCCTGGCAATCTACTGCTGGGAAATCACCTATTGAAAACCCTGTGGAGCACAGTTCTACTCTGACACACATGGGGTCGCCATGAGTCGGAATTGACTCAAACAGCAACTGGTTTTAGTAGGATTGCTGTATTTTTACTAAAATAACGCAGCAACCTTTTTTAAAAAAAAAAAAAACTGGCATAGCAGCGCCTACGAAAATAGGGAGAGGGCACAGCCCGCAAATAAATGCAGAAGGCGTGCGTTATCTGCAGAAAAATACAGTATGTGGTGTAGTTTGCCTCATCAGAACTTCATTTTTCATTACACCACCCAGAGGCACCTTGGAAGAAAGCCCTGGCAATCTGCTTCCAAAAACTCAGCATTGAAAACCCTGTGGAGCTCAGTCCTACTCTGACACACATAGGGGGCACCATGAGTCAGACTCGACTCCACGGCAATGGGTTTGGTGGGTTTTTTTTTTTTTTTTTGGTTGTTTTGTTTTTAATTTCAAGCAACAGCTCACTCATGGTAACAGAACTTGGAGAGGTTCTTCATTGAAAGGTAAGCCAATTCGCGGTTGATTTGACGGCAGTTTGGTTGGTGTGGCTTCCCAGCTCTCAGCTGTCTAAACAACCTTCGCAGCCACCGTGCTCTCCAGGCCGTTCAACCCCGCTGTCTCAGAATTGTCCGTTTTATGAGGCTGGACACTTAATTCCCCGGACAGGGGAGCCTCATCTTTACAAACATCCTAATTTCCTGTGTTGATGATACACTGTGTTCTAACATTTCACCGGGCCACGCTTTGTGCCCACAGCCATTATAATTGAAAACAGAAATCACTGTAACGAAGAGAAGGAAGTGTGATACGTGAAATTAAATAGGAGTTGCTGGGTGATGGAAATGGGTGAGCCCTTGGTTGCTAACCTAAGGGCACAGGTTCTAGTCCACCCAGAGGTGCCTTGGGAGAAAGACCTGGCAATCGACTTCTGAAAAACTCAGCCACTGAAAACCCTGTGGAGCACAGTTCTACTGACACACGTGGGGGCGCCATGAGTCGGAGTCAACCTGATGGCAACTGGTTTTCAGAATCCCTGGGTAGTGCAAATGGTGAATGCGCTCGGCTGCCCACTGAAAGGCTGGAGGCTCGAGTCTGCCCAGAGGTGCCTCAGAAGGCCTGGCTAGCTGCTTTTGAAAAACCAGGCACTGAAAACCCTGTGGAGCACAGTTCTATTCCGCCATACGGGCTTGCTGTGAGCCGACTCGACTCGACGGCAAATGTTTTGTTTTTCAGTATTGAAAAGCAAAGGATATATTAGAGCCAGGTTTTGAAGAAGTGGGGGGACTATGTCCGATACCCACCCATCGCCATCAAGTCAATTCCGACTCATAGCGACCCTACAGGACAGAGTAGAACCGCCCATAGGGTTTCCAAGGAGCGCCTGGTGGATTCAAACTGCCGACCTTTTGGTTCGTAGCTGAGCGCTTAACCACTGTGCCACCGGGGTTCATCGTGTTTTGATTAACTGGGCGTGTTTGGTCATATTTCACATGCCCTGAAGCAAATTATTTTTGGGCCAACAGGGAATTTGGCTGAAATTTCCCTTGCGTTTCTTTGCTTATGGCTTCCGTGGGGGCAAGGCGTGGGTTTTGGAGGGTGCATTTCCATCTGGGAGATGAGTCATTTGCAGTCTGGATTGGCAGCGCGCCTACAACGTTTCAGGGGCTAGTTTAACACGGCCATACAGGCAGAGTCTTGGGTGGACTGGGGTGGGACGGGGATCAGTGTCAGTGTACACGGTCGGACACACAGCGCAGGTGTTGTGAGCTGTGATGTCAGCTGTGAAGAACAGAAGTCTCTGCCTAACAAATCGAGAGGGAAGACAACAGAGAAGAGTGAGTCGGTTTTGTCTTTTCTGGAGAAGAGAATCCACGTTCAGGGCCAACGGTTAATCGACTTGATGTCTAAGTTCCACACGGAATTCTGTTCTGTGTTCTATGGGCATCGTCACATGTGGAGTAATGCTAACACATTTACATTAAAATTTTAAAACAGCAGTAGAGTCTCTCCCTGGTCTGTGTCTGCGTACGTTAGGAGAATCAGAGAGATGTTTTGCATTTAAGAGAACAAAGGAGCATGGTTGCCTTTTTCCTACCATGAATTTATTAAATCTGTTTTCAGAATTGCTGAAGCACCCAGGTGGTGCAGACTGTGAATGCACTCGGCTTCTCACGGAAAGGTTGGAAGCTTGGGTCCACCCAGAGGTACATCGGAAGAAAGTCCTGGCAACCTACTTCCGAAAAATGAGCCATTGAAAAAACCGTGTGGAGTGCAGTTCTACTCTGACACGCAGGGGGGTGCGCCATGAGTTGGAGTCGACTTGACTGCAACTAGTTTTATAGGTATATATGGAGGCCTTGGGTGGTAAAAATATTAAACACTTGGCTTCTAACCAAAAGGCTGACGGTTCAAACCCACCCAGGGGCTGTTTGGGAGAAAGACCTGGCAATTCACTCCTGTAAAGACTGCAGCCTAGAAAACCCTATGTGGAAGTTCAACTCTGTCACATGGGGTTGCTATGAGTCAGAATCTACTCAACGGCAAAGGGTGTGGCATAGTTAATGCACTTGGCTGCTCACCAAAAGGTTGGCAATTCGAGCCCACCCAGAGGTACCTCGGAAGAAAGGCCTGGAGATCTACTTCCAAAAAATCAGCCATTGAAAACCCTGTGGAGCACAGTTCTACTCTGACACACATGGGGTGACTGAGTCAGAGGTGACTCAATGGCAACTGATTTAGGTGTGTCGTGTGTGTGGTTAGTGTGTGTGTGTGGTGCAAACGATTAAAGTGCTGGGCTGCTACCTGAAAGGTTGGAGGTTCAAGTCCACCCAGACGCACCTAGGAAGAAAGGCCTGGCCATCTACTTCCAAAAATCGGCCATTGAATACCATGTGGAGCAGAATTTCCATGGGGTCACTATGAGTCAGAATCAACTCAATGGCAACAGGTTTGGTTTGGATTGATCTATATATGTCATCTATCATCCATCAATCCATCCATCTATCTATTGATCATCTATCAGTCTATCATCTATCTAGCAATCAACTGTCTATATATCCATCTATCATCTATCAGTCCATCCATCTAACATGTATCTGTCTACTGATCAATCGATCATCATCCATCAATCCATCCATTTATCTATCATCTAACCATCCATCATCTATTATCCATCTATCTGTCAATCACCCATCTACCTACCTAGCTATCTGTCTGTGTCTGTCTATCATCTATCTATCTATATACCTGTCTGTCTATCATCTCTTATCTATCAGTCAGGGAGGCTGACAAGTCCCAAATCTGTGGGTCAGGCATCAGGCTGGAGGCTTCTCCTGACTCATATGGTTGCAGGGGCTGACTCATCCAAAATCAGCAGGTCAGATAGCAGGCTGATGGTTCACAAGGCTGTGGGTGCTGGGGAATCCCACAATCTGCAGGTCAGATGGCTGCTGCTGGTTCACAGGGCTGTGGGCACTGGGGAATCCCACAATCTGCAAGTTAGATTGCAGGCTGCTGGTTCACAGGGCTGTGGGCACCGGGGAATCCCACAATCTGCAGGTTAGATGGCAGGCTGCTGGTTCACGGGGCTGTGGGCACTGGGGAATCCCACAATCTGCAAGTTAGATGGCAGGCTGCTGGTTCACGGGGCTGTGGGTGCCAGGGAATCCCACAATCTGCAAGTTAGATGGCAGGCTGCTGGATCACAGGGCTGTGGGTGCCGGGGAATCCCACAATCTGCA